>NC_072426.2:42405000-42715833 GCF_028878055.3 Symphalangus syndactylus
CCAGGCTGGAGTGTAGTGCCGTGATCTTAGCTCACTGCAACCTCCACCTCCCGGGTTCAAGCAATTCTCCTGCCTCAGCCTCCAGAGTAGCTGGGACTATAGGTGCGTGCCACCACGCCCGGCTAATTTTTTGTATTTTTAGTACGGACAGGGTTTTACCATGTTGGCCAGGCTGGTCTTGAACTCCTGAACTCAGGTGATCTGCCCATCTCGGCCTCCCAAAGTGCTGGGATTACAGGCGTGAGCCACCACGCCCAGCAAACCTATTTATTTTAATGGTAAAAAATATACATATGGCAGATTCTTTACTAGCCCATGTTCCAATTCTTAGCTAGGATACTAGTAAGTTAAACTGGTAAGAGAGGAATGCAAACAAAGCTAATAAATATGATGTTTAGCCTTCTTTATTTCTATGCATAGAAAGTTCATCTATGAGATTAAATGAGATTGGGGAAGCAATCTTCCACAGTTGCAGCTATGAAGAGTTTTTAACTGTTTAATAAACAGACACAAAAATCAATTTCATGTCTACATAATAAACAAAAAATGACACCATTCACAACAACAAAAAATCAAATACCTGGGGGAAAGTCTAATCGAAGGTGTATAAGACCTGTCCAGGGAAAACAAAATGCTAATGGAAAAAATTAAAGGGAGACTTAAATGGACAAATATACCGTGTTCTAGAATTGAAAGGTTCAATATTGTAAAGATTTTCCTTGAATTGATTTATAGAGACAATGAAATCCCAAATTCCTAGCAGTGTGTGTGTGTGTGTGTGTGTGTGTGTGTGTGTATGTGTGTGTACAGACTGACAAGCTAATTCTAAAAGTTATATGGAAATGAAAAGGATCAAGAATGAGGGCAATCTTGCAGAAAGGTGAGCAAAGTTGGAGAACTATATGCACAATCAAAAAAGTACCAAGTAATAAAACTGAAGAGAAATAAAATAAAAACTAATGCTTACCTTTAGAAAGTGCAAGTGAATGATAGTAACCACAAGCAACTTGTACAATCTGGATATCTGACAAACTTTTAATATTTCTAGAAAAGAATAAGACAGATCAAGACCAGTTAATTCCATTTAACAAATTGATCTTGAATGTTATTTATGTTATTTATTGATGGCCTACTATATGCACATAGGTCATATTATTTTTTTCATACAAGCTCAATTTTAGCGTACCAAAAATTTATGCTAAAATCAGTAAACAAGAGCTAGATACAAAAAAATAAAATTAAAAGGGGTGATAAGAACACATCTTGGAAAGACAGTATTTAAGCAAAGTGAGCTATACTCATACCTCAAGTACTCCTCAGAGTGCTCTTATAATTCAGATATTTTCTTTCATTATAAAAATGTATTTTTAAATCGTCAGCTTACAGTTAGAAACTTGGCAATACATCTGGAAAGCAAACGCACATTATCTAATTTGTCTAAAATTGGTGTTTTGCCTAGTTTAATGTATGTTCTCCTCTATCAGGTTTCTTAAGAACCAACAGGGATTCTTATATGTTCTACCAACTCTCAAATTATGAAACCTATTCCTTACAAGCTATCCTTTTGCTTTACGTCTAAATCAGGGACATTCAATTTTTTCACTCGGGAAATTTACTCAATTCACAGTTACAACAATCATTACTAATATGTTAAGTCTTATTTTCTTCTCTCTTGTATTTTGTCCTTATACTTTTGTAATTTCTCCCCCCTTTCCTGAGTTTTGTTTTACCACAACGCAATTTTAAAGGCTCATTTTTAAAACATTACAAAACTCAATTAACTTTGCATGTACATCAACCATCCCAGCATCTCCATTGGTTTTTTCCCTTTGCCTGGTCATGTTGCTGTTTTTCCTGAATGAATGTTTTCAAGAAAAAAAAGGGGGATGCCAGATGCGGATTACAGGTGGGTTACTGTAATCCTAGCACTTTTGGAGACCAAGGTAGGCGGATTACTTGAGGTCAGTCAGGAGTTCAAGACCAGCCTGGCCAACCTGGTGAAACCCTGTCTCTACTGAAAATACACACACACACACAAAATTAGCCAGGTGTGGTGGCACGCTGTAGTCCCAGCTACTCAGGAAGCTGAGGCAGGAAAATGACTTGGACCCAGGAGGCAGAGGCTGCAGTGAGCCAAGATCACACCGTTGCACTCCAGAATGGGCGATAGAGTAAGACCCTGTCACAAAAAAAAAAAAAAAAAAAAAAAAAAAAAAAGGAAAGAAAAAAAAGAAAAAAGAAAGAAAAGAAAAAACAGGGGATGGGGAGGTACACAATATGTTTCTTATTTCCCTTTACCTGATACTGTCACCTGACCTGATTCTGCCATAAGAGAGTCCAGAGCAAATTCTGACCAGAGAGTCGACACACATGATTTTCGGGAGGCAGCTTCAACAAATCAAATTTTGAGCAGGAAAAAGGAGAGTTACTCTGATTCCATATTATTGTATTAAAAATATTTTTATTTAGTGAAGTTATGCTCTTAACTACAAAAATTGAAAGCTGTACTGCTACAATTTAGCAGAATCCAACAAATTAGCAGGATCCAATGCACCTTCAAATTTTCAAACTTAACAAAATGCCATTTCTTTGAAATAGCAAAATCAAACACTGGCAATGCAAATAGTAAGGAATAAAAAATACATGAACATACACAACTGCGCTCAAATTACTAAACATTTACTGTTATTGCTTATGCATACTAGGCAGATGATACATTGACCTGCTCAGCATATTAAGTATTTCAGGAAAAAAAAAAACACTATTCCAGGTATCAAGTACAATTTTGCAAATGAAATATTTCAAAATACTACATTCTCACAGTACTGTATGTTTTTTCCTTCAGAGCATTTATCGCTACAAACCACAGGTACCTATTCATTTAATATTTGTCTCCTCTGCTAAACAGTAAGTTCTGTGAAGGCAGACTATGTGTCTTACACCCATGATAATGCCTGGCACCTACTATAGTGCCTAATTAATAGTATGTAATGAATATACTGTTAAAGGATAAATACATTTGTAAGGTCTTGGAGACTTTAGTATTAGTCATAAAATTTGCCAAAAATTTTCTAAATTTGCATAGCAATTTATACTCAGTTACTCTCCTTTCCAAAATACTAACCTAAGGCTTGTAATACACATAAATGCTAATATCTTTTGCTATTATATACTACAGAAACCAGAAATACATTCTTCTGTGTCATTACTGCGTTAAAGAAAAAACTATCCCCTTTCATCTTCATATAAATGTATTAATACCCTGAAGAATGGGGGATATTGGCTTTGTTTTCTTTGTTTTAGCTTTTAGAAATTAAAAAATACTGTGAATGGTAAAACAAAGCTTCCCACGTTCCATTTTTCCTAAAGAGATAAATTAGAAAATAATTAAATAAATTTGTTAGAACTCATCAAAAGTAATCCCCTTTGTCACATAAAAAAGATAATGTGTTTAATCATTTCTAATTTTTGAAGATTCAAATACACTGAACAGAAAAGCAAAAGAAAGGCTGGGCATGTTGGCTCAAGCCTGTAATCCCAGCACTTTGGGAGGCCGAGGCGAGCAGATCATAAGGTCAGGAGTTCAAGACCAGCCTGGCCAAAATAGCGAAACCCCATCTCTACTAAAAATACAACAATTAACTGGGCATGGTGACGGGCGCCTGTAGTCCCAGCTACTTGGGAGGCTGAGGCAGGAGAATGGCTCGAACCCAGGAGGCAGAGGTTGCAGTGAGCCAAGATTGCGCCACTGCACTCCAGCCTGGGCGACAGAGTGAAATTCTGTCTCAAAAAGAAAAAGAAGCCAGAATAAATTTTGTAAATTAAAAAAATATATACACACACACACGCATTGGAGATAAGATTTATATACCCTTCCTTTGGGACTCTGCTAAAGCATACTAATTATGGAATATATATACTGTTGTATTCTTCTGTTTTTCCAACTTAACGCGTAGTGGCAATACAGGCAGAAATCAGGCTTGCTAGTTATATTTCTGAAGACAAAATTCCAACCACTAATGTTAACGATTAGTAAAAAGTTTCTATTATGTAATTAAACATTTGAGGAGCTAAAGCATTAAATATTTTGCAATTAAACACAATTACCAATTTTCTACTTTCCAGTGAAGCCACAACTTTCCCGGTTATTTAAGAAAAATCTTAACACCAACTCATTTCAATTTTGAAAAATTTATCTCAGAATAGGGGAGTTGATTTAAAAAAAATGAAAAATTTAGACTCACAACTGATGTAGTCTATATTATTAAAAACTACTGTTTAATTTTTCTTTTTAATCTATAATGTTCCAAATTTTCAGATGCTAAAATTAGGCAGGAATTGTAATATATTTTAAAATGAATAACAAGAAAATAAATTGTATTTTTGACCAAGCTAATAATTCAAATATGTTTAGTTTGTATAGTCCAGAAATTGCTGTACTCACAAAAATAATAATCTTATACTATCTTGCCATAATTTTTTAATGTGTATGTCCAAGAAGCAGAACTTTTAAAAGATAAACTACATCTTTATTGCCAACAATTATTTTTCTGAAGTCTGTGTGCAAAGTTATGTATTTCCACTTACATTAAACTAAGATAATAAAATTTGGGTTAATATTTTTAATAAAATGGTGTAATATATATACTATATTAAAATCTAGCCAGAAATGCAGGTCTACAGACACTATTTAAAATACTTGGTCTTTCCCAAAGTAGTGACTTCAAAACAAAACAAAATTAGAACTAGGAAACAATTCATTATCACACTGTTTCAGTTATATCCTATTATTAATTTCACATTCTTCTTTAATATTATCCATCCATTGTCATAAAAAATGGGTTTTGTTGTCACAAAAGTATAACCTAATGCGAATCTTCACTTTTCTGATTACTCTTTTTATTTTTTGAGATGGAGTCTCGCTCTGTCGCCCAGGCTGGAGTGCAATGGTGCAATCTCGGCTCACTGCAACCTCCGCCTCCCAGGTTCAAGCAATTCTCTGCCTCAGCCTCCCGAGTAGCTGGGATTACAGGCGCCCGCCTGGCTAATTTTTTGTATTTTTAGAAGAGACAGGGTTTCACCTTCTTGGCCAGGCTGGTATTGAACTCCTGACCTTGTGATTCACCCACCTCGGCCTCCCAAAGTGCTGGGATTACAGGCGTGAGCCACCACACCCAGCCTATTCTGATTACTCTTACAAAAATCTACAAACACTAGGCAGGACACAGTGGCTCATGCCTGTAATCTCAACACTTTGGGAGGCCAAAGCTGGTGAATCCCTTGAGTCCAGGAATTCGAGACCAGCTGGGCAACCTGGTGAAACTCCGTCTCTACAAAAAATACAAAATTGGCCAAGCATAGTGGTGCATGCCTATAGTCGCACCTACTAGGGAGGCTGTGGTGGGAGGATGGCTTGTGCCCAGGAGGTTGAGGCTGCAGTGAACTGTGAGCATGCCACTGCACACCAGCCTGGGTGACACAGTGAGACCTTGTCTCAAAAAACAAACAAACAAAAATCTATAAACACCAATTTTTAAAAATCTGTTTATGGATACTATATGTAAAATTTACAAAGCTGGCTGACATCTCTAAGCCACCTAGAAAAAGCCTTACATCTAAAAAATGATTTGGTACTGAAATTAAAACTAAAACTCACTTGGCACTCTTCCTTTTATAAAAAAACATTTCCACTGAAATACTAAATGGCCCTTTAAAACCTGGTAATATCAGTAAAAACTATGTATATGTTACAACAAATCAGATCAAGCCATAAAATTTTGAAAAACTGAGAAGGATGAAAAGTAGAAATACCTTAACATACAGGTTAAAGTTAAAACAGATGTTGAGCACATACAAAAATAAAGATGTTTAAACCAAAGAACTCAAGTAAATTCTCTTTCAGGTCCCCATCCAGGTTCATAGTTATTATTGGACAATGCTCATATAAATTTTATACATAATAAAATTCTCTCCTTATAATTAACTTTCTTTCCATTTATTATTTACCTATGTATTACTGACTAAAGTCCCTTAAAAGTGAACAGCAACAAAAGTTTAAGTATGAGAATCATCAGACTGGTAGAGTAAAAATAAAGGAAACTAGAAAGTTTTGCCATGAATCATGGTTTTGAGAATACTGACTCAGAAGATCTAACATGCAAATCTCTTTTCATCCTGAACACAATTTTTTAAAAATCTTAAATTTAAAATCCTGTTCTATAAGAATTACTATTACTAGGAAAAAGAACAAAAGAGTTTAAAGAGGTCAGAATTTGTGTAAATTTTAAAACTAAGTATGAGTTAATGTATTATTTATGTACCTAAAATAAACTGAATACTGAAATCTGTATATTTTTATCTATGTAATTCATGCTGTTAGAGTTTTTAATATTAAAACAATGATTAGCCAGGCACGGTGCCTCAAGCCTATAATCATGAGTACTTTGGGAGGCCAAAGTGAGCAGATCTCGAGGTCAGGAGTTCGAGACCAGCCTGGCCAACATGGTGAAACCCCATCTCTACTAAAAATACAAAAAATTAGCTGGGCCTGGTGGTGGGCACCTGTGATCCCAGCTACTCGGGAGGCTGAGGCAGGTGAATCGCTTGAAACCGGTAGGTGGAGGTTGCAGTGAGCCGAGATCACACTATTGCACTCCAGCCCGGGCAACAGTGCAAAACTCCATCTCAAAAACAAACAAACAAAAAACGATTATGCCCTATGTAACTGTGTAAGACTAAAACATTCATGAGGCACTGCTTATTTTTTAATTGTGAAATAATTATATGATGAATTAATTAAATTGTGGTCACTGCTATGTAAAAAGTGGAAAGTGACTAAATTCTTTTTACAGTAAGCATGTTGGACTTCTATATTCAACAGAAACAATAAAGGCTAAAAAAAAGACAAGTTAGTGAAAAACATTCAACAAACCAATATTTAATAAATATTTCAATAGCAGGAATACTCAAGATAGTAGTAGTTTAAATTAGTATAACCCACAAAAAAATTTGTAATGAAGCAAGTATTCCCTATCCTTTTTTTACAAACATAAATTCTATTGATTATAGAGAAAATATAGAGTATATAAAAATGGCAAACAATAGCTCAATCAACATCATAAGCAAGAACCAAACTCTTATCAAAGGACTCAAACGGGAGAAATAATGAGATGTCAACTCTTACATGCCCAAAGATAAGCAGAACGATTTAGATTAACAAATTTATTTTAAAAGATCGTCAAGGACCTCTTTCTGGTCACCTTTGTTACCTGGGTACTCTGATGCATTCCTCTGATCCTAGCAGGCCAAGCTGTCCATCAGAATCGAGACCCCAAGCATACACCTGGCCTTTGTCATTTAGCGCTAACGTATGAGCTTCTCCACATGAAACAGCTACGATATTTTGGGCATCCAGGGCAACAACCTGCTCTACAGAAATCAAGAAGAGAAATATTGCATTCTAGTACAGAAATCAAGGAAAAAGATACCGCATTCTAGTTTTGAACTTTCAATAAGAACACATTCTTCATTTTATACAAACAAGCTAAAGAAATGCTTAAACACACACTAGATATAACCAGTTATTTTGAACTATTCAACAAATATGTTCCATACGTAATTCTCATTGTGGTAAACCACAGATAAATATATCATAGGGCATAATCAACTCAGAATATTAAGTGACCTGAACATTTTGGGAAGAAGTTAAGGGTTTATAAAGATTCTCTCAGAATGTACCTTCTATTGAAATCTATTACTAATAAAAGAGTCTAGGTGAAAAAAAAAAAAGAAGAAATCGTTTAAATAACCTGGGCTGCTTGATTTTAACAATAAGATCAAAACTGACACATATATTACAATGTATATGCTGCCGTGAAGTGATTCTGAAATTAAGGAAATAGGCACGGTGTGCTGGCTCATGCCCATAATACCAGCATTTTGGGAGGCCAAGGAGGGTGGATCGCTTTAGGTCAGGAGTTCAAGACCAGCCTGGCCAAAACGGTGAAACCCCATCTCTACTAAAAATACAAAAATTAGCTGGGTGTGTGGTGGTGCACGCCTGTGATCCCAGCTATTCGGGAGGCTGAAGTAGGAGAATCGCTTGAATCTGGGAGATGGAGGTTGCAGTAAGCCAAGATCATGCCACTGCACTCCAACCTGGGCGACAGAGCCAGACCCTGCCTCAAGATAAAAAAAAGGAAATTAAGGAAATAAACTGAATTAGCAATTTCTGAATGGAAAACAAATTTTTTAAAGATCTCATAAATAAAGCATCTATTAGATATGGTGAGTAGAGAACTGAAAGGCAGTAAACCATGACTGACAGGGTTTCCACTTGTGGACTGCCAACTTAATATCAAAAGATACATGTGGTTAAAATATGTTCAAGTTTTAAATCAGAAATTAACTTAAAATACTGGCTCTTAAAATACTGGCCCTACTACCAGTAGCCATCAATTGACAAATCAACAAGGAAAGTGAATTTGTTTCTCTTAGTCCTCAAGATGTGTTTGTCAGTTTTTTTTTACTAGTATCACAAGTTTTTTAAAAGATGCCATTTAAAATTAACTTTCTTTCAGCTTAATAAGAAAGCTATAATCATTGTCTTCAACAAACTAAAAGTCTTATGTTGAAAGTGGTTAAAACTGGATCAATCAGGGTTTCTTCAGAGGCATAGTTTAGCTCAATTTACAAATGCAGCTGTTCAATAATGAAACAGACTGAACCAAAGAGGCTGAAATTCCTATCTATACAGAAATTCAAATTGTATCTAGATTACTATCTTGCATTTTGGAGCGGGAGGTTAGCCCCTGATAGCCTCTAGGAACCTGCACAACTCTAATGATGTATTAAGTACTTACCTACTGCTGAAGCTTCCAGTACATGGAAGTTTATTACACTAATATCTCATTTTTTGTATAGCTTTTAAAAAAGTATTTTACAGAAACATACAAAAACAAAAAAGGCAAACAAGATATGACACACACTGTTCCAAAAAAAATAAAGAAAAAATACTTAGAAGTAAAGCATCATTTGTTTATATCAAAACTTTCCCATAAATCTTAATTATGAAGAAGTAAATGTTTAAAAGATCTGTTATCTCTCACAGAGGTTCCAGAAAAAGTCAAGTTCTCTCCAGAACAATCCTCAAAGGAAGTAGCAGAAAATGACAGGATGACAAGACGGGTAAGTAAGACTGCTTGGTTGGTTCAACAATAACAAATTAATAGCATCAGCTATAAAGATAGTAATGGCTGTAAAGTCAAAGGTACCAAAATCCACGAAACAAAGAAGCAATCATTTATATTAAACAGTTGTATTGTACACTTCTTGTGCTCCAAGCACTGGAGAGAGAGAGAATAAAACAAGCGTCCTAGCCCTCAATGAGTTTACAGCCTATGGAAAAGCAGGTGAGATAGATTGTGACTAAATGCTAAGATAAATATACACAAAAGGCACTAAAGGAATATGAGCTATTTATGTAAACCTTAAAAGACAGTCCAGGCGAGGTAGCTCACACCTATAATCTCAGCACTTGTGGAAGCCAAGGTGGGAGGATCACTTGAACCCAGGAGTTTGAGACCAGCCTGGGCAACATAGTGAGACCTCGTCTCCACAAATAATTTTTTAAAAAATTAGCCAAGCATGGTGGCACACACCTGTGGTGAGACAGAGTGGAGAGAATCACTTGAGCCCAAGCAGTTGAAGCTACAGTGAGCTGTGATCACGCCACTGTATTCCTTCATGGGCTACAGAGGGAGACCATGTCTCCAGAAAAAAAAAAAAAAAAAAAAATGAAGAATTTTGGAAGACAGTGAAAACTAGCTGAGTCCTGAGCTGAGGTAAGAAAAGGAGATTCCATGTATCCATTTGAGGAAATTTGAATTACTTGTTATAGCAAAACCAACAGCAAAGTCAAAAAACTAATGAAAAAAATGAGACAAAAAATATTCATCTCAGACAAAAGAATAACATCCCCAGTTTTTATTGACTTCCTAGGGAAAAAAAAAAAGGTCAGTAATTCGCATGACAAGTAGGTAAGAGATGTGAACCAAAAGTTCACAGAGAAAAAAACAGAAATGGCCTGTAGAGAAATGCAAATTCAAACTACACTGAGAAGCCAATAATAGATTCACTTGGAAAACTCATCAAGCTATACATATATTTTCAATTTTGCACTTTTCCATATGGGTTAAGCTTGAATAAGAAATCTGCCAAGAGAGTAAGAAGACAAGCCATAGCCTGGGGGAAAACATTTGCAAAAGATACAGCTGATAAAGAAGTATTAATCCAAAGTAAACAAAGAATGCTTAAAACTCAACAATAAGAAAACAAACAATCCTATTTTAAAAGCAGGTAAAAGACCAAAACTGACACCTCACCAAGGAAGATACACAAATGGCAAGCAAGCATACAAACAGATGTTTAACTTACATGTTCAACTTATGTGCCATGAGAATTACAATTTAAAACAACATACCACTACACACCTATTAGAATGGCCACAAGACAAAACACTGACAATACCAGTTGTGGTGTCAAGGATGTGAAGCAACAGGAACTCTCCTTCATTGCTGGTGGGAATGCAAAATGGTACAGCCACTTTGGAAAACAGTTTGGCAGATTCTTACAAAACTAAATATACTCTTACCATATGACCCAATTCCTTGATATTTACTCAAACACTATGTCCACATAAACACCTGCACATGGATGTCTTTTTTTTTTTTTTTTTTTTGAGACAGGGTCTCACTCTGTTGCCCAGGCTGAAATGCAGTGGCATAATCACAGCTCACTGCAGCCTCCCAGGCTCAAGCAATCCTTCCACCTCAGCCTCCAGAGTAGCTGGGACTATAAGCACATGCCACCATACCCAGCTAATCTTTTAATTTCTTGTAGCAACAGGGTCTCACTATGTTGCCCAGGCTGGTCATGAACTCCTGGGTTCAAGTGATCCTCCCACCTCAGCCTCCCAAAGTGTTAGGATTTATAGGCATGAGCCACCACACCCAGCCCACATGGAAGTTTCTAGCAGTTTTATTTATAATTGCCAAAACCCAGAAGCATCCAAGACATCCTTCAGTAGGTGAATGGATAAACTGTGGTACATCCAGACAATGGAATATTTAGTGCTAAAAAGAAATGAGCTACCAAGCCACGAAAAGACATGGAGGAAATTTACTTAATAGTAAAAAAGCCAATCTGAAAAGGCTACAAACTACATGATCCCAACTATATGACAAGCTGGAAAAGACAACGATGGAGACAGTAAAATAATTAGTGGTTGCCAGGGGATACAGGGAGGGATGGATGAATAGGCAGAGCATAGGGGATTTTGAGGGCAGTGAAACTATTCTACATGATATTACAATGACGGATACATGTCATTATACATCTGTTAAAATCCATTTAATGTGTAACACTAAAAACGAACGCTAAACTATGGAATTTGGGTGATAATGATATGTCAATGTAGATTCGTTGGTTTTAACAAATGTGCCATTGTGCTGCAGAACATCCAGAAAGCTGGGGAGGTGGTGCATGGTAGGGGACAGGAAGTAGAAGGGAACTCTTTATTTTCTGCTCAGTTTTGCCCTGAACCTAAAACACTGCTCTAAAAAGAAAGGGTGTTTTTTAAATTTGTTTTTTAAAAAACCCACATACCAAGATACCATTTATTCATCTGATAAAAATCAAAAAGTTTGATAACAGTTCATGGGGAAAAAGGCACTCTTGTACACTGTTAGTCTAAAAACAAAACAGTACAACCTCTATGAAGAGAAATGTGGCAATATCTAACAAAACACATGCATTCACCCTTCAGACCTAGTAATTCCAATTCCAGGAATTTGTTCTACAGATATACCTCTGTGTATGTGTATATATATATTTGCAGCACTATATACAATAGCAAAACACTGGAAATTCTCCAGTATCCAAAAGATTCCATCTACACACTGAAATATTATGCTCTGCAATTTAAAAAAAAAAAAATCAAGAAAAGATTGTTATGAAAAGATCCCCAGGATATATTATCCATTGGGGAAGAAAAAAAAATAAGATGTGGAATAGTGTACATGATTTGCTATTTTTTTGTGTAAGAGGAAGAAAATATATTCATATTTGCTAATATTTTATCTACATTTTAAAAACTTTGGAAAGATAGGTCGGGCACAGTGGCTCACATCTGTAATCCCAGGACTTTGGGAGGCTGAGGTGGACAGATCTTAAGGCCAGGAGTTAGAGACCAGCCTGGGTTGGTGGGTGTCTGTAATCTCACTATGAGAATTGCCTGAATCCAGGAGGCAGAGGTTGCAGTGAGCCAAGTTCACACCACTGCACTCCACCCTGGGTGACAGAGTGAGACACTGTCTCAAAAAAAAAAAAAAAAAAAAAAAAAAAAAAAAACTTTGGAAAGATACACAAAAAACTAATAAATGGACAGGCACAGTGGCTCACGCCACCTAGCACTTTGGGAGGCCAAGGCGGGAGGATGGCTTGAATCCAGGAGTTCGAAACCAGCCTCGGCAACATAATGAGACCCTGTCTGTACAAAAAAATTAAAAATTAGCCAGGCATGGGGGCAAATGCTTGTAGTTTCCACTACTCAGGGAATTGACGTGGGAGGATCTCTTGAGCCTACGAGGTCAGGGCTACAGTGAGCCATTGCACTCAAGCCTGGGAGACAGTAAGATGGTCTCAAAACAAAAAACAAACAAGGCCAGACGCAGTGGCTTATGCCTATAATCCCAGTACTTTGGGAGGCTGAGGCAGGCAGATTGCTTGAGTCCAGGAATTCAGGAACAGCCTGGACAACAAAAACCCCATCTCCACTATAAAAACAAAAAATTAGCCATGCACACCTATAGTCCCAGCTACTCGGGAGGCTGAGGTAGGAGAATCACCTGATCCCAGGAGCCTGTGGCTGCAGTGACCAAGATTGCACCACTGCACTCCAGCCTGGGCAACCAAAGTGAGACCCTTTCTCAAAAACAAAAAAACAACAACTAATAAGCGTAGTTACTTAGAAGGGATATGGGCAGAGGGAACAATAGTGTGGTCAAATGTAAAAGCTAAGCTTCTCAATGTATATTTAAATTGCTTTGATGTTTGAATCATGTGAATATATATTGTCTTTTCAAAACAAACAATAAATAAAACGTAACTTTAAAAATATAAAAGAAACAGACCCTTAGAGTAAGTAGTTAAAGCAATGTATTAAAACCATTGTTTTCATTTTAAAACCAATCTGAGCTCTTTAGTCTCTTTCAACATACTAAATACTAAAGATAATTTTTGTTCTTTCAGAATTTTAGCCCCATCAAATTATTGCGATACTAACTCTGAAAACGGATGACTTCAGCAATTTATTATTATAAAAACACACAACTTGAGAATAATATTTAATAGCTGACTTTTCAGACATCAAATACACAAAACTGATAACTTCACTATAATTTTTTAAAAATTATCTATTTTTTCCAAATGGCTCATCAAAATGAATAATCTCAACCATTTTTCCCCAGTATCTTAGAAAGTCATATCAATGGTTTGTTGAGACATTTTACATCCAAGTCAAATTCTGGTTGAATACTCAAATCAAGATGGCCTAAAAAGGGAGATAATGACAAGCAAGAATGAAGAGAAATGAATCCAGCAAAACAAACAAAAAAATTCACTTACAAAGCCTGGCCCAGTAATGCTCTGGGTAAGAAAGGGATGCAAAAAAAAAAACTCATGCCAAATCTAACAGCTAACATTTATTATTTACTATGTTCCAGGTACTATCACCAAAGTACATTTACCTTTAGAGGCCAATAACACAATCAGAAAACGGAGAGTTAAGGGGGGATTAAGCCACATCAATTGACGATAAGTAGAAAAACCCAAAGACCAAAAAAAAAAAAAATTTGCCACACAAGTCCATTAAAAAAACTATTGAATCCTTTGATAAATAAGGGCTACAAAATGTCGAAATTACAAATGTTTGATGCTAAACTTGTTGGAAAGGTTTAATAACAGCATATAATCATTATAGTCAACAGTAATTCTGAAATAAAAAGGTATGTTATTTAAAAATATGAATACACACAGACAAAATATATGGCAAAATGTTAACACTGTTTTTTTTTTCTTTTGAGACAGAGTCTCGCTCTGTTGCCCAGGCTAGAGTGCAGTGGCGCAATCTCGGCTCACTGCAAGCTCCGCCTCCCAGGTTTACGCCATTCTCCTGCCTCAGCCTCCCGAGTAGCTGGGACTACAGGAGCCTGCCACCACGCCCAGCTAATTTTTCTTTTGTATTTTTAGTAGAGACAGGGTTTCACCGTGTTAGCCAGGATGGTCTTAATCTCCTGACCTCGTGATTTGCCCGCCTTGGCCTCCCAAAGTGCTGGGATTACAGGCGTGAGCCACCGTGCCCGGCCAATGTTAACACTATTCTTTCAACTTTTCTTTTTTTTTTTTTTGAGACAGGATCTCACTCTGTTGCCCAGGCTGGAGTGCAGTGGCGTGATCTCAGCTCGCTGCAACCCCACCTCCAGGGCTCAAGTGATCCTCCCACCTCACACTCCTGAGCAGCTGAGACTACAGGCTAATTTTTTGTATTTTTTAGAGATGGGGTTTCACTATGTTGCCCAGAATGATCTCAAACTCATGAGCTCAAGCAACACGCCCGCCTCAGCCTCCCAAAATGTTGAGATTACAGGCATGAGCCACCGTGCCTGGCCTCAACTTTTCTTTATGCTTCAAAATGTTCATATAAAAAGTGTGAAAAAAAAGTATCACTGTGTTCCTATCAGTATTTATGAGTCACAGTATTTCTCTTCAAGAAAAGAAAAAAAGAGACACTTAATTTTCGGAGGCACAAAAAGGGAAACACAAGTGGAAAAAATTGCCTTTTGAATTCATTTTTCAGAGACATAGGCAAAACCTGAAAAGATAAAGTGCTAGACAGATGAAACATATCCACTTTGTAGAAACGACTTCAAATACATCTCTAATAGGTCCTTGTTCATCATTACTTCTGGTTCTTCTTACACTTCTATCATTAATCATACTTTTGAAAACACTAATGGCGCATCATTTTACCAAGGAGAAAGAGGCCATCCTTCTTTGCTTCATAAAGAAAGACTTTCATTTTTAGGCTTATTTTTAAAACAGTTACAATGATCAACCTAATGAAAATTTTCATTTCTACATCATCTGTGTCCTTCCAATCACCTTTGTAGGCAAATCCAACTTTAGTGTTTGTTTGCTTACAAACTACATCAAGTACATTTTTCTGCACAAACATCATTAAAAAAAAGAATACTGTCTCACATATAGAGAGATAGGTCCAGGTTCTTGTTGCAAAATATTACATAACAAAGTACTTCCTGTTGAATGAGTAACTGGGTAAGTATATCCTATGTCCTCTGGGACCTCAGAAATATTATCAATTAAGCTTGTGAAAATTCATACAGAGTATCATCAACTCCAATTCATTGTGTAAGAGTTCACTTATATGATCAATTTCACCATCATAAAGTGCTGCTCTCTCTGATATGTCTGAATTGTGAAACATCTCCCTCTGTCAATTTTCTTCTCTTTGCCATTATGAACAGAGAATGAAAAATTCTATATTCTTAACTGTAGTCAATGAAAGCTACAAAAAGAGAAAAATAAAAGCTACAAAGATAGAGACTCCAGACTTGTTTTATACCTTCTTAAAAAATGACACAATACTCTGTACAATGCACGAAGAAACAGAAGGATGCTAAATACTGATAGTTTATTTCACTACTGCATCATCCTTCTAAGAAACCACATCATTCTTCCACTTATTATTTTAGTCTTTTTATTCTAGTCTAGCTGGGAATAATCAAGTCTCACTATCTGCAGTAGTTATGTCCTATAAAGTCACCATGAACATTGACTTAGCAAATAATGAATCATTGTCCCTAAAGAAAACACAAGGTAAGGTTCCTGCAAGCCTCTGGTCAAAACATTTTTGTCAACTGATAAATACATTATCTTGTTTTAGGGATGCCTCTGTTTTAAAACATCTCATTTAGTACATATTTAAGCACTACACTTTTTTTTAATTTTTTTTGAGACCAGGTCTCTCTGTCGCCCAGGATGGAGTGCAGTGGTGAAATTACAGCTCACTGCAGCAGCAACCTCCCAGGCTCAGGTGATCCTCCTGGTTCAGCCTCCTGAGTAGATGGGACCACGGACATGAGCTACCACACCCCACTAATTTTTTAATTATTTGTAGAGATGGGGGGGGTCTCCCTATTTTGCCCAGGCTGGTCTTGAACTCCTGGACTCAAGTAATCCTCCCAAAGTGCTGGGATTACAGGTTTGAGCCACAGCACACAGCCTAGGGACCATTTTAAACAGCAAAATCACCAATAAGATGGGCAAAATATGCAAAAAATGTGGCATTAAATATACCACAAAAAGGCCACTTGTTTGCAATGACAGTTAGAACAAAAAGGCAGAGCACTGCCTTGAACCTCCGCTGATAAAAGTGCACATCTGCTGACTCAAGTATTTGGCAGTTCTGTGAATGCCCATGTCCAGGAATGACCACAAACTAAAACATTGATCATTTTATATAGAGAACAAAAATCTCTGTTGATGTTTTATGTTCACGTTAACAGGATCTAGAATCAATAGTTTTATGAAGAGTGACAAGTATATCCATGTTGAAAAATTTTAATACTGAGGTCAGAAGGAATATACTTTGTCAAATACCTATTTTAAAGAGATCATTTCAACTCTTTAGTACATGTTTAAAACCACCAGAGCTTAAGTTTCAAAATCCTCTGTCCTACCATGCCTCATTAGTTGTTAAAAATACAGATTTCCCCTTCTCTTCTCTCTGAACAACTCAAAACTCTAAACTAGAGCAATGCAGAGTATACCTAAAATCCATGCCTAAAAACTTAACTTTAAAGTTCTCAAGATACCATACTACAAAATAAAAAAGATATTGTAGAGCTCCATTCTTACACATGTATGCAGAGAAAAGATTGGGAAAATGATCACCAAACTTAACACTGGTTTTTTATAAATGTTTTTTTTTTCTTTTCTTCTTCTTTGTTTTATTAAACAACTGAATGTGCAGTTGAAGTATTTTATGATTTTTTTTTTTTTTTTTTTTTTTGAGACCAAGTCTCACTAACTCTGTTGCCTAGGCTGCAGTGCAGTGGTGCAATCTCCGCTCACTGCAACCTCCACCTCCCAGGTTCAAGAAATTCTCCTGCCTCAGCTAACCACGCCCAGCTGGCACCACCACGTCCAGCTAATTTTTTGTATTTTTAGTAGAGATGAGGTTTCACAATGTTGGCCAGGCTGTTCTCAAACTCCTGACCTCAAGTGATCCACCCACCTCAGCCTCCCAAAGTGTTGGGGTTACAGACATGAGCCGTGCATCTATCCCATTTTATGATTCTGACTTTTTAAAGATAATGATATTAATCACTTGGGATTAGTGAATAACATCAATGAGTAATTCAGATTTATTTTTAACTTTAAATAATTACATTGCTAATTTTGTTGCAGAGAAAACAAATAACCAAAGGCTACTTCGCTCAAGGCATAAACTTCCCTATTACTGAAAAATAACAGTGAAATTATTGTTTAAATAAAACAAAGTGCAACTATTGTTTACTAATACTTTTATATTTATTTTCATTTTTTTACGTTGTTTTTATTTTTGAGACAGAGTCTCGCTCTGTTGCCCAGGCTGGAGTGCAGTGGCACGATCTCGGCTCACTGCAACCTCCGCCTCCTGGGCTCAAGCGATTCTCCTGACTCAGACTCCCGAGTAGCTGAGATTACACAAGTGTGCCACCACACCTGGCTATTTTTGTATTTTTAGTAGGGACAGGGTTTCACCATGTTGCCCAGGCTGGTGGTAACTGATACCTTTAAAAGGATCTCTAACATCATGCACTTTACAACCATCACAAACTATAAGACAAATTCAGAATTAAAGAAACAAACAAAACTAAAACATCAGTAAATTAAATGAAAATTTTTATTCCCTCTTATTATTACTAATAATTACCAGTAGCAATTTGGAATGGTACAATCCATAGCCAAGGAAGTATTTTAGTGGGTTCCCTGATAAAATCTAAAGTTAATATAAAGTAACTTACATGTCTTAGTTGACAGCAAACAATAAAATGTTTATATGAAGAAACAACTAACAAGATTAAGAAATTATTTGTAATGGATATGTTGACAAGTTCATACTCCTTTTATATATTTATATAGAGGAATACAGTTAACATATATAAAGAGCTTATGTGCCTGGCACTAAGCTTAGCACTTTAATTACTTAATCTTATTTAATCCTCATAACACCATGAGGAAATTATCCTTAAGCTTTACAGATAAAGGCACTAAGTTATAAACATTTCCGTATTTATTGAACCACTGTCCTTTTGTTAATATTCAAATATAACATAGTTATGCTTCAATAATTTACTTCCAAAATATAGTTTTATTTTTACTTAGGGGCATTACAATATCCTTTTTTTTTTTTTTTTTTTTTTGAGACAGAATCTCGCTCTGTAGCCCAGGTTGTAGTGCAGTGTCGTGATCTCAGTTCACTGCAACCTCTGCCTTCCGGGTTCAAGCGATTCTCCTGCCTCAGCCTCCTGAGTAGCTGGGATTACAGGCACCAGCCACCATGCCCGGCTAATTTTTGTATTTTTAGTAGAGGCGGGGTTTCACCATGTTGGACCAGGCTGGTCTCAAACTCCTCAGGTGATCCGCTGGCCTCAGCCTCCCAAAGTGCTGGGATTACAGGCGTAAGCCACCACGCCTGGCCCTTTTCTTTTAAAGAAGTACTATCTGGATGCCTATAAACTGCTAAAATTAATTGCTTTGAAGAGGAAAGAAGAGGTAAAGGTGAAATATAAAGACTCCAACATAATACAATACAGTCATATAGTTGCTTTAGTTCAATTTCTTTCAAAGACAAGCCAAGAATGAACCCTCAGAATATATTAGTAGAGTTTTAAATTTTAAATTTTTCGCTGTAATGTAGCTGATGGTGATCAAGTTCATTAAAACAAGAGTCTATGATCTTCCTTTCCTAAGACACAACCAATGAAATACATTGAGCATGTGCTCATTCAAAAAACCCTGCCCTGAGTTCTTTCTATGTGCACCATAGTATTTCACTGCGGTTTTAGCAAAGACATGTAAGACAAGGTTTTCCACCATCCAGGAGATGACACAGTAGGGAAGATCATTGTAATGGGAAGACGGCGATGCAATTTATTAAGTTATTGAATTCCATGGACTGTACTTGGTAGTACACAAAATGTGTCACTTGAATTCTTTTAAGAGTGATCAAGGAGTAATGATGGAGATGGTACTTTAGCTGGGCAAATTTCAAGACAGAGAAACTGAAATATACCTTGGAAAGATTAACCTGGAATTAGTAAGAATGAACTGGAGCAGGGAGATCAGTTAAAGAGCTACTGGCCACAGTTCTCATGTACACCAGTAATAGTCCAGAATGAAAACAAAGAATTTTAGATTGAGAGAGGAGGAAACTAACGACCCAATAGTTTAAAGTAATTAACTCAAAACGACACAGTTAGCTATTTGCAAAGGAAATTAAAAAACAAGACAGTCACTGAGAAAAATAACCAAAATCTGGCAACTGGGTCAATGCTGGTGCTACCGGAAAGGAACAGACCCTAAAGTGAATTTAAGGTCTGAACCTAAGTGAGTGCAAGCATTAACAAACAAGGAAAAGGAGTTGTTTTTGCATTTTGTTTTGACAGATAAAGATAGTTAACTGCAATGGCTTCCATTTTAAATGTTCCTTTTTTGTTCTCCACAACTTAACAGTTTTATACAATTTCAAACATACCTGTAATATATATATATTTGTCCTTGGTTTTCTTGACGTATAAATTTCTCTCACAGTCAAGCACTGTATAACAGTGGGTACACAGTTTATCAACAACACACTAAGCCAAAATTTTATTCAGATTGGTGTGAAAATAACAGCAAATGCAAAATAAGAGTAGAGAAGTATGATCAAACCATGCATTCTACATTTTAAGGTCAGCTCATCATTTTGGGAAGGGCAGGGCTCGTTTTAAAAGTATAACTAACGGTGGCTCATGCCTGTAATCCCAGCACTTTGGGAGGCCAAAGCGGGCAAATCACAAAGTCAGGAGATCGAGACCAGCCTGGCCAACATCGTGAAACCTTGTCTCTACTAAAAATACAAAAATTAGCCGTGCGTGGTGGCAGGCGCCTATAATCTCAGCTACTTGGGAGGCTGAGGCAGGAGAATCGCTTGAACCCGGGAGGCGGAGGTCAAAGTGAGCCGAGATCACGCCACTGCACTCCAGCCTGGGTGACAGGGTGAGACTCTGTCTCAAAAAAAAAAAAAAAAAAAAGTATAACTAAGTATATTTACTCAAGTGTCTATGATCCTCAAAATATCAGTACACAAACTACACCTTACTATTTTGTTTTTCTTTTAAGACAGAGTCTCGTTCTGTTGCCCAGGATAGAGTGCAGTGGTGCAATCACTGCAACCACCACCTTCTGGGTTCAAGCAATTCTCATGCCTCAGCCTCCTGAGTAGCTGGGATTACAGGCGTGCATCACCACACCCAGCTAATTTTTTCTATTTCTAGTAGAAATGGGGTTTCACCATGTTGCCCAGGCTGGTCTTGAACTCCTAAGCTCAGGCAATCTGCCTGCCTTGGCCTCCCTAAGTGCTAGGATTACAGGTGTGAGCCACCATGCCTGGCCACCTTATAATGATTAATCATTAAATAACCTTTTTAAAATCAATGATCAATCTAACTTCCATCATGTATGTGCTTCTCACAAGAAAAAAAGGCATCTTTAATTCTTTTCTTTTTTGCTATCATTATTGTATCTTTAAAGTCTGAAGGTAAAGGAATCCAATCCATTTTATATCACTCCAATAAAGCATTACCTCTAAGTACCATAAACAAACAATTTTTTAAAATTTTGGCATAGTCTTTGAATAAGAGCTCCAGTAAGGTTAATTTAAGACTAAAGGCAAGGAAGTACTTTCATGCCTAGCACAATATCAGGGGCACAGTAGGAAGACAACTGTCTGTTGAATAAATGTCTGAACTTCAGGCATAGATGAAAGGATCTGTATTGCATATCTGGAGGTAATTATGAAAGCAATATAGTTTCCATACAGGACAATATACAGTCATTAGGCAAATATGAAACAGCATAATACCACATTACCATAAGGCAGACCTAAGTTTAAATTCCCACTCTAATATTGTTTTTTCTTCTAGGCAAACACTTATTGAATACTCACCATATGCTAGGCATTGTTCTTTGCACTGTTAGGTTTTATCTTTTTTTTTTGAGACGAGAGTTTCACTCTGTCATCAGGCTGGAGTGCAGTGGCGCAATCTTGGCTCACTGCACCTTCCACCTCCCAGGTTCAAGCAATTCTCCTGCAGCTACTCTAGGAGTTTGGCATGATTATCCTAATTTTAGAGAAGAGAACACCTAGGCACAGAAAGGTTAAGCAATGTGACCAAGAAAACAGATCTAGCAACAGAGCCAGGATTTTTATGTAAGCACTCTAATTCCAAAGCCTACCCTTAAAAAAAAAAAAAAAAAAAAGAATGGGTAACATATTTACATTGTTTTTAAAAAGGTATGCAGTGAAAAGTCTACTATGTATGTTCTCCATCAACCTAACTCTCACCACTTCTTTTCCCACCTCTACACCAACAGTTACCAATGTTATTAGTTGTATATATCCTTCCAGGGTTTTTTGTGTATCTATAAAGCAAATGCAAGTGTGTATTTTTCCTTGTTTAAAAAATCCAAAATGTAGCTCTCTATACATTACTCTCTACACCTTGCTCATTTTACTTATTTATGTTAGAAACTGTCTTAAAAAAAAAGTTAATATGTATTACTGTTCTTTTTTAGAATTTTCCTAGCTACTTTTTCTTTTTCCATATGAACTTGAGTATATATTTGTCTACTTCCCCCAAAAGCCATTTGACATTTTCATTGGGATCATACTAAATTTACAAATTAGAGAAAATTGACAGGTTGATGTGGTTGAGTGTCCCTATCAATAAATGTGGTTTTCATTTGCTCAAGTTTTTTGTGTCCCTCAGTAATGCTTTCAAGTCTTCATCATATAGGTCTTGCACATTTCTTACTACTTTATTCCTGGGTTATTTTGTTTCTCTCGCTATTATAAATGGTTTCTTTTCTTCCATTGTTCTTCTAACTGGCTCTTGTTCCTTCTCAGCTTTAATTTCAACTTTGGGAGAATTACTTAATCTTCTGGAGTCTGACTGTTCTCACCAAAACACATACTTTTGCAGGACAGATGTAAGACTTCTGGATAATGAATAAAGGATTCAGCACAGTACCTGGCACGTAATGGAGGTTTACTGTTATTATTTTTTTAATCAGCATTATAATGTGTAAATAATATTCTTTTTGTTTGCTTGTTTTTGAGACAGAGTCTTGCTGTGTCAGCCAGGCTGGAGTGCAGTGACACAAATAGCAGTGGCACGATCTCGGCTCACTGCAACCTCTGCCTCCCAGGTTCAAGCAATTCTCCTGCCTTAGTCTCCCAAGTAGCTGGGATTACAGGTGCACACCGCCATACTCAGCTAATTTTTGTATTTTTTTAGTAGAGATGGAGTTTCACCATGTTGGCCAGGCTAGTTTCGAACTCCTGACCTTGTGATCCACCCGCCTCGACCTCCCAAAGTTCTGGGAATACAGGCGTGAGCCACCGCGTCCAGCCGTAAATAATACATTCTAAATATTTCAACACTAAATTTCTCTCCAATTATATGGTTTATGCATTTCTTCACCCTATACAATGCAGTACCAACTTATAATGTGTTCCCTTTCCCCTTATGCTCAGTTGCAGAGGCTCATTCAACTTCCTAACTGAAAATATGAATAGTTATGTTCTGGTACAGGTAACATCAACCACTCAAGCTTCTACCTAGTAACTCTTCAAAATATAAGGTTCATTCCTATTAGAAAGCCTAGTTATGAAATCTATAGCTAAGCAATATTTGGATTAGAAATTACATATATGCTGATTGATCAACTGTACTTTGTATCAATTGTGGGAAGCAATCTAAGATCTACTTTATCCTCGTTATGCCATCCTAAAAAAAAAAAGTCACAAATGTCTTCTAATAATGTATAGGTAAAGTAGCTAAACTTTCTTCCAACTGCTTTTCAGATACTCCTAATTCTGCTCTTTAGGACCGCTTTTAGCCTCACCTCTTTCTTCCCCACACCTGTTTCCCTTTCACAGAAGCAACAGCATTATCGCAAAATGTGTATTTCCCAATAGCTCTTGCCTACATTGCCAGCATATATCCAACTTATAGTTAATATTTCAGCTACTAGTGGAACCAAAAGCAACTTATACCTGTGTCATTGCACCTTCTGACTGCAAAAGCTTTGTTTCCAGTAAGACCTGGAGAGAAGTCCTGAAGTCAAACATAGTAATTAAGAATAGGTTTGGCACTTTGGGAGGCCAAGGCGGGCGAATCATCAGGTCAGGAGGTTGATACCATCTTGGCTAACATGGTGAAACCCCATCTCTACTGAAAATACAAAAAATTAGCCGGAAGTCATGGCAGGCGCCTGTAGTCCCAGCTAATCGGGACGCTGAGGCAGGAGAGTCCAGTGAGCCGAGATCGCACCACTGCACTCCAGCCTGGGCGACAGAGCAAGACTCCGTCACAAAAAAAAAAAAAAAAAAGGAATAGGTTTGTGTCAGCGAAAGAATAAGCAAATGGGCTGGGAGCAGTGGCTCATGCCTGTAATCCTAGCACTCTGGGAGGCCGAGGCAGGCAGATCACTTCAGGTCAGGAGTTCGAGACCAGCCTGACCAATATGGTGAAACCCCGTCTCTACTAAAAATACCAAAAAAGTTAGCCAAGCACAGTGGCGGGTGCCTGTAATCCCAGCTACTTGAAAGGCTGAAGCAGGAGAATCGCTTGAACCATGGAGGCAGAGGTTGCAGTGAGCCGAGATGGTGCCACTGCACTCCAGCCTGGGTGACAGAGTGAGACTCCATCTCAAAAAAAAAAAAAAAAAAAAAAAAAAAAAAAACTGTATATGAAAATTCAGGTTTACAAAACAGATGGAGGTGGCAATCATTTAGGTTACTTTAAATTTATAACGGTATTATATCACCACGTGCCTTAAGCAGTCTTCCAAAAGCACAAAGTTAAGTATTGTTAATGAATTATTAATTACTTAACAGGTTAGAACTGGGGAGAAGTCTACAGTTGGAATGTCAGCCTATCCGAACTGAAAATAAACAAAATAGAAAATAAACACTTCACACATTTAGCCCTGATCTTTCTCCCCACTTACAGTACTACATTTCTTACTGCTCACTTAATATTATTAAGTTTACCACAAAATTCACCTTACCAGAATCTTTTAACTTGCCTCTTAAAAGAGAGTATTTCTCCTCTTCCTGGATTCCTTATTTCTATCAGCTAATGATTCCACCTAGGATCATACCTGGCTCTTTCCTTTACATTTACTATTTATTTCCATCTGGTTACCAAAGCCTGTCCATTCTTTCTGCCTCTCTAAGTCTCCATCATCTACCTGCTCCTTTCTTGCTTTAAAGGACTACCATCGGCCGGGCACGGTGGCTCACACCTGTAATCCCAGCACTTTGGGAGCCAAGGCGGGCAGATCACGAGGTCAGGAGTTCGAGACCAGTCTGGTCAACATAGTGAAACCCTGTCTCTACTAAAAATACAAAAAAAAAAAAAATTAGCCGGGTGTGGTGGTGGGCGCCTGTAATCCCAGCTACTCGGGAGGCTGAGGCAGGAGAATCACATGAACCCGGGAGGCGGAGGTTGCAGTGAGCTGGGATCGCACCACTGCACTCCAGCCTGGGCAACAGAATGAGACTCCATCTCAAAAAAATAAATAAAAAATAAAGGACTACCATAACAGCCTAACTATTTCTTTACCTCCAATTTCTCTCCCCTTCAACCTTTCCTTCATAAATCCATGGTAATTCCCATTACAAACTATGAGTGGATCGATATTCACCAAATTAAATTCAAGCTCCTTAATTTACTTCTATAATCTGACCTCAATTTTGCCTTTCTAACCTTCCTGCTCACTATTCTCAAGACATCTCAATTACATGGACTACTCTTCCCTTAGTAAGTCTCAAACTTGCCTGTTGCCATCTGCTAGTATACTATCTCTACACAGCACTCTTGTTTATACAACCTATAACACTTAGCATATTTTAATTGCATTTCTATTATTTGTGCATTTGTTTTCTATTCCCTACTAGATCATTAAATGATATTCATCATATTGTAATCAAAAGCTTATCATACATTTTATTTACTTTATTATTTATTTTTTAAGTTGGAGTCTTGCTCTGTAACCCAGGCTGGAGTGCAGTAGCATGATCTCGGCTCACTGCTACCTCTGCCTCCTGGGTTCAAGCAATTCTCCTGCCTCAGCCTCGCGAGTAGCTGAGACTACAGGCACACCACCATGCCCAGCTAATTTTTCTGGTTTTTTAGTAGAGATGGGGTTTCACTACATGGGCCAGGCTGGTCTTGAACTCCTGACCTCGTGATCCGCTTGTGTCAGCCTCCCAAAGTGCTGTGATTACAGGCGTGAGCCACTGCACTCAGCCTTGTCATACATTTTAAAAACTTTCATTTACAAATATGTGTATAAACTTCATGAGACACAACTGTGCTTAAAAAATAAATTCAGTTCTCACTCCTTAAAATTAAAGATGTTCTTTTTCCTAAATAAATAAACAGAGGTAGGTCAGGCGTGGTGGCTCACACCTGTAATCCCAGCACTTTGGGAGGCCGAGGCGGGCAGATTACCTGAGGCCAGGAGTTTGAGACCAGCCTGGCCAACATGGCAAAGCCCCATCTCTACGATAGCAGGGCATGTTGGCGGGCATCTGTAATCCCAGCTACTCAGGAGGCCAAGGCAAGAGAATCACTTGAACCTGGGAGGTGGAGGCTGCAGTGAGCCAACACTGCACCAGTGCACTCCAGCCTGGGCAACAAGAGCGAAACTCCATCTCAAATTTTAATAATTAAGAAACAGAGGCTAGGCATGGTAGCTTACGCCTGTAATCTCAGCACTTTGGGAGGGCGAAGTGGGCAGATCACTTGAGGCCAGGAGTTCTAGACCAGCCTGGTCAACACAGAAAATCCCCACCTCTACTAAAAATACAAAAATTAGCCAGGCATGGTGGCACATGCCTGTAATCCTAGCTACTCTGGAGGCTGAGGCAGGAGAATCGCTTGAGCCCAGGAGGCAGAGGTTGCCGTGAGCCGAGATCATGCCACTGCACTCCAGCCCGGGTGACAGAGCAAAACCCTGTCCCCAAAACATAAAAAATAATTAAAAGAAAGAAATAGGCCGGGCGCTGTGGCTCAGGCCTGTAATCCCAGCAATTTGGGATGTCGTGGCAGGTGGATCACCTGAGGTCAGGAGTTCAAGACCAGCCTGGCCATCATGGTGAAACCCCATCTCTACTAAAAATACAAAAATTAGCCAAGTGTGGTGGTGCATGCCTGCAATCTCAGCTACTCGGGAAGCTGAAGCAGGAGAATCATTTGAACCTGGGAGGCAGAGGTTGCAGGGAGCCAAGATGGCACCACTGCACTCCAACCTAGGCAATAGGCAACAGAGTGAGATTCTCTCTCAAAAAAAAAAAAAAAAAAGGAAAAGAGAAAAAGAAAAAAAAAGACATAAATTGATATATATGTTCACTGCAGTATTACTTATAACAAAAATCTGGAAATAAATTCCAAAAAATAGGCTGGGCATGGTGGCTCACACCTGTAATCCCAGCACTTTGGGAGGCTGAGGCAGGTGGATCACGAGGTCAGGAGTTTGAGACCACCCTGGCCAAAATGGTGAAACCTTGTTTCTACTAAAAATACAAAAAATTAGCTGGGAGTGGTGGCACACGTCTGTAATCCCAGCTACTCAGGAGGCTGAGACAGGAGAATCGCTTGAATCCAGGAGGCAGAGGCTGCAGTGAGTGGAGATCGCGCCATGCACTCCAGCTTGGGTGACAGAGCAAGGCTCCATCTCAAAAAAAAAAAAAATCCAAAAAATAGAATACTTAAATAAATCCTGGTACATCTAAATGATGAAATGTTAATTATATTCCTAAATATTCCCAATATTCCTAAAATTTTAAAACATGGGAAAATGCTAAATTATTATCGGGGGAAAAAAGTTGAGATACAAGAACACACTCCCAGTTTGCAATCAGAAACATATAAATATAGAAAAGGTCTCAAGTGACAATACTATTTACCTATGCATGATGGCATTATAGTTTTTACTTTCCTATGTGTTGGAAATTCTCTACCAAGAACATGTAATACTTTTATAATAGAAAACAATTATGAAAAACTAAAAATGTGTTATTTCAGAATAGTATAACAACTAGCAAAGGAATGAGGCAAAACTTAGATATGAATAAAAAAGTTATTAATATATTTTCAAATAATTTGTGAAAAGCCCATTACTAAAGGATTCCAGAATGTCTTATGGCCAAGAAAGGCTAAACCAAAATTCTGCCATGATAGAAATGAACACAAAAGAGTAAATCTAGGCAAATAAAACTTATGGTTTAAAGAATAAGCCACCAAAATGCAAGAAATTTCCCATTAAAACAAAAACAAAAAAAACTCTAATAAGGCCTGGCGTGGTGGTTCATGCCTATAATCCCAGCACTTTGGGAGTCTGAGGTGCGAGGATCACTTCGAGACCAGCTTGGGCAAAAGAGTGGAACCCTGTCTCTATAAAAAATACAAAAATGTGCTGGGCATGGTGGCATGCACATGTGGTCCCAGCTACTCAGCAGGCTGAGGTAAGAGGATTCCTGAACCAAGGAAGTCGAGGCTGCATTGAGCCACGATTTAACCACTGTACTCCAGTGACAGCAAGATCCTGTCTAAAAAAACAAAACAAAACTCCAATAAAATGTTTGTATAATTACACACAGCATAGGTTTTTCTCGCATATAAGGTAATTATCATAACTCATTACAATTTAAAATTAATTATTGCCTTTTAAATTTCATCAATATGAAAAAAAAAATCCAGGAGAACAGAAAGGTCAACCATGAGCTCATTAATATAGTTCCCTCATTAGTGTTACCCATTTTTCTACTAACATTATCCAAGCCCAAATAAACTTATATAAACATTTGAGTACACCTCCTCTATTAGATTCTTTCATACGTATCCCAAGCACTTGATATACTTTATAGCCTAGGAATACAGAAGTAACTTTTATTTCTTCAAAGCAGTTTTAAAAATACATGCTTTTGTGAGAAATGAGCTTTAAAAACAGTGCTACATTTGTATGATATATTGGGAATATGGAACCTAAGAATCCTTACTAAGGAGATAATGGAAACTAGACTACCTAGACTGCCATCTGCAACAAGAATCTGCTAAGTACCCAAATTGTGAAACCAAAATCTACTACACTGCTGATCTTTTAAGGAAAGTATGTGGCTCACTTCTAATCATGTAAAAACACTAACATACTCAAGAGAAAATCACTGGTTCCAAGTCCTTTAAAGAAGCTTCCCTTTGTTAGACTGCTCAGATTAGGCATGCTATTTTTGTCTTCTGTGTAGGTTTTAAGAGTTTTATAAAGCATCCACCAAACCAATGCATCTTAGAGAGAGACGCATGTATCTACATGGCAGACTTTATACAACATAACTAATCCAAGTTCCAAGGTTAGCCACCAAATCAATTCTGCAAGTCAGTTACTATGGACCTTGGATTGTAGTACAGCATAGCAGTTAGACAGGGGGATATATACAATATATAACAGAAAAGAGAAAAGACCGGGTATTACCATAGTTAAGTTTCTGTTCGTTTGTTTAAATATTCTTCATACCACACAGTTATACTGAAGTATTAAAGTGGTATCAGAATGTAAGCATCTTCATAAAATAATGATTTAACAGGCTATCAAATCGAATGGCAGGGAAACAATCTGTGCACTAGTATTTGATCTGCCTCAAACCGAAGATATTACTGTAAATAATTCTAAACATAAGCACAATTTAGTGAATAAGGTAGGAGACTGGTAGACTCTAACTTTCAGATTCAACTTATAGCTGTTCACCAGTCATCTGCTATTTTGACAAGTTACTTACCAACTTGTGCTGCCATTTCTCCGTAAATTTATCCCCTAAGATGAGGATAATTCTTGCAAATTGTGTCACAAGCATTTTGAAAGGACATGAGTTACTGTGTAATGCTTTTGAAATTCCTCAGATGTAGGGTCCTACACAAAGTATTATTATACATTTCTCTAACAGCAGTCATCTGTTTGCATTATGATTTTTTTTTCCTACCCTTGACACTGTGATTCTTGGGCACTAACCTTTCTCAAAGTAAATAAAGCATTCAAAGCAAGCCTCCACTCCTGACCCAAGTAATTACTTTTTTCAAATCTATCATCCACATCTTTCTCTTCCTTAGAAGGTATTGTGAAAACCGGGAGTTATAAAACACAATGAGCTTCTTTGGTTTAAATGTTCTGGTTCAGTAAGAAATGTGTGGGATAATCTGGTATTTTTATTTTTAACCCACCCTTAAGTGAGTAACTTTATTTCCCATAGTTATATTTTCCTATATTACTTTTTAAATTTCAACTATATTTTAAGGAGCAGTTCATTTATAGATTTGTTTTATGAACAGAGAGAACAGGTCAGAAAAATGAAGAAGCAAGAAAGGCAAGCCAAGTAATCACTACTATGTGACCAAAATGCTTTTATTGGAATGACTCAACAGTAGAAATTACCATTCGAGAATATGGAAAACACAGAATCAATGCTCATCACCTTTAAAAAGAGTTCAACATAAACCACAATAAATTTTATCATACTATTAAAACTATTACCTAAAAACTCTGCCAATCAAGTTAGTCTTCCATTCAGTAATACACTATACATATTTGAATTTTTTAGTTTTTGTTGGTACAATAATACATCTTGAAAATAGAACTCTCAATCTTCTTATCAGTTCTTAAAATGATTTTTAAGTTTGTGCACAAGAGGGAAGATAATAAAATATGCTGTCTTCATTGTATAACCTTAGTTATAAGATAGTAATTTTTTAAAGATTTTTCTTGGCTGCCACAGTAGCTCATCCCTATAAATCCCAGCAATTTGGGGAAGCCAGGGCAGGAGGATAGCTTGAGGACTGGAGTTTGAGACCAGACTGGGCAACATAAGGAGACCCCCATCTCTAACAAACAAAAAAAAATTGGCCAGGCCTGGTGGCTCATGCCTGTAATCCCAGCACTTTGGGAGACCGAGGTGGGCAGATCACCTGAGGTCAGGAGTTCGAGACCACCCTGGCCAACATGGTGAAACCCTGTCTCTACTAAAAATACAAAAAAATTAGCTGGGTGTGGTGGCACACACCTGTAGTCCCAGCTACTTGGGAGGCTGAGACAGGAGAATCATTTGAACCCGGGAGGTGGAGGCTGCAGTGAGCAGAGATCATACCACTGCACGCCAGCCTGGGTGACAGAGCAAGACTCCGTTTCAAAAAAAAAAAAAAATTAGCCAGGCATGGTGGCACATAAATGTAGTCCCAACTACTGGGGAAGCTGAGGCAGGAGGATCACTTGAGCCCAGGAGTCCAAGGCTATAGTGAGCTATTATCACGCCACTGCACTCTAGCCTAAGCAACAGAGTAAGACCCCATCTCAAAAAAAAAAATAAAAAATAAAAACCCCTCAGAATTACAATAAAATACTGATGGAAACCAGCTTCCTCAAAGGTGAACAAATATTCTTCTACCTTCTAAATGTAGCAAAGGAAAAGATTTGTGAGATTAAGGATAAAAACCACAAGATTTAGGGTGGTCTCAAGATGTGCTAGCCAAGTGACCCTATTAGTCTCTTAATCTCTTTTAACCTCAGTGTCCTCATCTGTAAAATGCGGACCATGATACCTGCCTTAGCTACATACAACTTTTGTGAGAATTAAATGAGATACTCCATTTGAAAGAATGTTGTAAAACACAAAAAACTATTTTTTAGATAACAGGGCTTGTTTTTAAACAGAACACCACTTTATTTACAAATTATGGTCACAGAACAACTTAGTACTGTTTCTAACATGAAACAAATGGAAATCAATGTGCAAAACATAGTTAGGACCATGGTAACCAAGTTATACCTATGATTAGATATACAGTAAGAAAAGGATCTTTTAAAGAAAAGTATACTTCCCATACTTAAAATCTTCAGAACTGAATTTGAAAGTATAAAAAAAATTCATTTAAATGGACTGGTCTAGCACACTGAAGATTAAATATATTTGTTAGCTATAAATTTAAAAATTGAGACATTAGCTTAAAAAGTATTTTAAAGTTCTTATGAAGAAAAAAACATGAAAGTGAAACAGATATTCACTTCTCTGGAAATAATTCAGAAAAAGCCAGTAGCGTTAGAAAGGACATACATATACAAGACAACAGAGATGAACATGAACATAATCTGCACCTTTAGTATAATAAAGGAATTCAGTTAAATCTTTCTATGTGGTTCCTAAAAAGTTCAGAACAGAAACACCTCTTTTCAACAGGCCACAGGTTAAATCTATTCACTATATTGTCAGGCCAAGTCCTCCAGTAGGTTATCATGAATCTTGAGAATAATTTATCCTTAATAAGGCTACCTCTTTCTCTTTCATTCCTTATTAGTTACGGAATATGTATATTTATAAAGCCCATCTATGTAAAGAAACAATTCTTAGTTCCCTCCATTCTGTCTACTTTCTGACACAAATTTAAAGTTCTTGTGAAGTCAGCTGGGCACGGTGGCTCACGCCTGTAATCCCAGCACTCTGGGAGGCCAAGGCGGGCGGATCACGAGGTCAGGATATCAAGACCATCCTGGCTAACAAGGTGAAACCCCGTCCCTACTAAAAATATAAAAAATTACCCGGGCATGGTGGCACGCACCTATAGTCCCAGCTACTTGGAAGGCTGAGGCAGGAGAATCGCTTGAACCTGGGAGGCGGAGGTTGCAGTGAGCGGAGATCGTGCCACTGCATTCCAGCCTGGGCAACAGAGTGAGACTGTCTCAAACAAAACAAAACAAAACAACAACAACAAAAAAAACCTCCTGGGAAGTGAACTATGTTTATTACATGGTCCCAGAAATATAACCAACTTGCTCAATTACGAGAAGACTTTAAAATAAATAAGATCCAACAACTTTTTATCTTTTAATCCAGTCCTCAAATTCACAAATTTAAAAAGGGGTTGGGGAAATGACACAATTAAATCATTAACAAATTATTCCAAATACAAATAACTTTAGTTAAAAACATTCTTAAAATTTAGTTAAAAACAATATTTAAAAAACATCTTAGGCCAGGAGCAGTGGCTCATGCCTGTAATTCCAGCACTTTGGGAGGCCAAGGCAGGCGGATCACCTGAGGTCAGGAGTTCGAGACCAGCCTGGCCAACATGGTAAAACCCCATCTCTACTAAAAATATGAAAAGTAGCCAGGCATTGTGATGGGCGCCTGTAATCCCAGCTATTCAAGAGGCTGAGGCAGGAGAATTGCTTGAACCTGGGAGGCAGAGGTTGCGGTGAGCCGAGATGGCGCCATTGCACTCCAGCCTGGGCAACAAGAGCGAAACTCTGTCTCAAAAAAAATAAAAATAAAAATAAATAAATAAATAAATCTTCAATCAAGGCTGAGATTAAAAGACGAAGTTCCTATCAGAGCAGCTACTACTTTTTGAACTTCTCTTCCCTCTGAAATCTAGGTTCACTTCAATATATCATCGAACCAGAACTTCTGATAATAAAAAGCTTTTCTCAGGATCAGGACCTACCCTTCTACAAAACTAAGCTATCTCAGCTCCAGACTTATTTCCTAGCTGTTTATGTGATCACCAATAGAATTAAACGTAAGCCTTCATTTTCTCCCAGAAATCTTACTTTAATTCTATCCCATAATATTTCCCATCATTTAAATGTCCTAGGCTCAAAGTACATGGCACATCATGTCTAATTTCCAATTCTCTCCAGTTGTTCATGTACACCTTAACTCCCAACACAGACTCTAAATTTCTCAAAGACAAAGTTAATGCCTGTCACTTTTCTCTTCCATAGGCTGTGGTGTAACTGGGACAACAATGAGGCAATCCTAAAGAGGTATCCCAAATTAGGGAAACCCACCGCCCCAACTTTACATTACCAAATAATGCTTCCAGGATGAATCAAGATGATATAGATGTCACAATGCAATCATCACAATGTCAACATGACCACAAAGAAACCTATTCTAGCTAGTTTTCTCAGAATCTCATCTATATAGTTGGAGGCTGTTCCTGGCACTATAATCATTATACTACTAGTACACAGTGTCTACCTCTAACACTTAAACATTTTAAACCTCAGTAGACGTAAGTAACTACACTGGCAATTTCTATGTGCTGCCTTTTTACTTTCTACTTGCCCTGTGGCCTTTCAGAAATTATTAAAGTAATACAGAGAGATATTCAGTTATTTCTATGGGGTATGCTAAAGTACAAAGAACAGCAGCAGCCTCCATACCATGAAAATCTCAACCTGAGGCAGCATTCCAAGCTAAGCAAAAATAGTAAAGGGCCCATTTGTCTCTGGAGCAGAGACAATCATCAAATGCGTATCAGTAAATTACCATTCATTTCTACCAATATGACCACCTCAATGCCTGAGATTATGAAAATCTGGTAGGAATCCATAAAATGTTCTTAGGTAGAGTACAAGAAAGCTGCCATTTACTTTGAGTTCTGCAAGAATTAAAAATCTATTTTATGAATGTCACTATCATTTATCCAATAAAAAATAAATTACAAATTAAGGCAGAAGAAAATACACTAAGACCTTAACCACAAAGAAAGGATGAAAATGATACAGTATTTGCAACTTAGAAAAGTGAGATTTGGCATGGTCGTGAGATGATGTGAAGGATGAATCGTGCCTTAATTTAATGCCTGAATATCTTAGATTACATTAATCTCTCAAAAGTTGAGTAACAACAGAAACCACTTAAATAATAAACTGATGAAATAACTGCCATAGAAAATACTGAAGTGCCATTATTGTTACAGTTAAAAGAAACTGTAAGTCAGTACAGCTGCAGTCTCATCTGAATTTACCACCTGAAATTAACTTTTAGTTATCATAATTGAAAGCAAAACTCATATAACAATGATATTCCTAAATGTAGAAATATTTGATTTTAAAATACAATATCCAGGAAAACAGAACATGAAATGTGACCAAATTCCTCAAAATTCTCATTACCCTACAAATTATTTAATTTGCTTGTACAACTACTACAAAATCAGGACACTTCATAGTCACAAAATCTTTAATAGCTAGCAATGCTACAGAAAGTAGAAGATGAGAGGAATAAAAGATATTTCTAACTAAACCAAATAAAATTACATATTTAAAATACTATGACAGAGGGATAAAAAGAATAAAAATATATTTTAGGCAAGCAAGTCCAAGTAAAAAGCTTTCGTCTTGTTTTCTTCCCCCCCTCCCAAAGTAAGGTAAACACAGAGTAAATTATGCATTTAAAATCTATCCACGGTGGCTGAACAGAATTTATTAAAGAGGACCTGCATACTATACACTCTGTACCAAAGATATATATACTGCAGGCTGATTTTCCTTATTGTTTTATATCGTCATACAAAATAAGGTTTTATAATACTAGTAGTAAAAAAAAAGAAACCACAACATAAAGTACTTAGAACCATACAAATATACAAATATAATGGAAATATATAACTTCTACTTTGCTTTTAAAGCTTGATAAACATATAGTTACAACTAGAGAAATTATACGATTCAAATTTAAAATGATATAATTATTAGAAATAGCAAATTTCAAAAACGTTTCAACTTACCTGGTTTCTTTCTGGATTTTTCATGACCTAGCTGTCCTAGATCATTACATCCACATGTGTACACTGTTCCATCATCCAGAACAAACACAGTATGTCTGAGTCCACATCCTACATCTCGGACCTTTTTATTTATAAAGAAGTCACTTTTTCTGGGCTCTAAGACAATTTCTTCATCAATTCCACCCAAACCTAGCTGTCCAAAGGATGCATTTCCCCAGCACAACATGCTTGTAATTATTTTGGTCTTCCAGTTTCAATAAAAAATTCTCTTCTGAAACCCCGGAAAGTTGGAGGTAACCTATGTCTGAGGAAATAGAAAGAAGTTAATATGACTTCAAAGAAAAAAGGATATATAATTGCTCTTTCAAGTGCTACGCTACAATAATTGCTACATGGTAAACATTAAATATACTTTATAACATGCTACATAAGTATCATACAGTTTCAAAAACCAATCAGTTGTATTTTTAAAAATGTATCATACAGAAATTTTTAGGGAAAATATGTCACTTTCTATGATCCTTTGCAAAATTTAAAACACATTAACTAGTTTTGACTTCTGGTTATCTTGTGATAGACTAAACTAACAGGAATAAGTACCTTGATGAAATTAATCCAATTTTTTCTACTTTTTGCTTTAAATAATTTCAATGGGAGCAAGAAATAAGACATCTTTCCACTGCCCAAAAAGCAAATACACACAGTGAAAAATTTAGCCAACTGCAGAAACATAACCTTGCAATCTCCCTCAAATCCTAGTATAGTTAAGCCTTCTAATACCTACCTCCACATCAACAGAAAATGGAGTTCTTATCTGTAACAGAAATAAAACCAATAATGGAAATTTAAAGCAATTTTCCACAATTTAAACGACTCTCCCAATTATTCTTTAGGCCAGAGAGAAAATGAAGATTCTCTTACCAAACCATAATCTTAAATCACCTCCAAAGATCCCATTTTTCAAATCAAAATACTAACATTCCAACCTCACTAATTTAATTTTAAAACTAAATCAATGTGCATAAGTATAATACAGAAAAAAAACATGCAATTTAAATATCAATTCTCTCCAAAATTCAACCTCTTTTATTACAAGTGGTAACCGGGACTAAAAAAATCTCCCGTGGGCAATCTATATCTATCTATACCTCTGAGACAATTATTTAAAGATTGGCGGGGGGGAATTGCAAATAACTCCAGCACTGCAGATTTTTCAAGAATAGGAATGGGGGCTGGGGCACTGATAGTCTGATGGCGAAATCTGTAGAACTTTCCAGCACACTGACTGAATATTTCTTCACTTGTAAAGAAAGATACAAATAACAGAGTCCACTTCATCTATACATACGTAGACTTTTAAACACATCGCGTTACTAAATATCATAATTACAGGAAGTCAGCCTTATTCTGTAGTAGTCATCCACATTCTTACAGAGCCTGCTAAGTTTCAACCCCAATTTTCCTACGTTCCTGTTAGCAAGTGCCCAAGGTGTCCCATTCCACGACCCATCATCCATTAACAGAAGTTTGATTTCACTCTTTTGGGGCATCAGAACTCGACAATTCCCAAGAGTTCTGCATTGTCTTCCCATATTTAAAAATAAAATAATACAGGAAAATACCCCGACTTCAGCGCGCGAGGTTTAACCACCCTTTTCTTTAAAACACAGAGGCGTCCTCTCGCCAGCAACAGGTAGGGAAATGAGAAGCAGTTTAGTCCCGTCTTTCCCTGAACGTGCACACGGATCAGCTCATGGGGACTGGGAAAGAGAAATCATCTGCACACACCCAATCTCGCGGCCAAGCAGATGACTACCGCAACCGGCCGCTCGCAACAGCTTCAGAGGCCGGCGGCCGAGGCCCGGCAGTCCGCCGCCTCAACCTGAGGGAAGCCCATCCCCAGGGAGGTGCGACATTCCAGCCCCGGGGCCAGGGACCCACAACCCTGCCCTCGCCCCACGCCCCTCACCCCCAGGAAGCGCTGAGAAAGCGCCCTATGCCGGGCCGGCCTGCATCCGCCCAGCCCGGCCTGCCCCTCCCTAACGCCGTCACACGCCCCCGAACCCACTGGGGCCACAACTCGCCCAGCCCTTCAGGGCAGGGGAAGCCCAAGGTGACGGGGGGCGGCCCCTGCCCAGAGAGCAAGGCAACGCGGTCGCTGAAGCACGTCTCCGGCTCCTGGGACCCTCCTCCGTCAGCCAGTGGCGACGATCACTAGGGCACCTCCGGCGTCTGTGCCGCTGCTCCGCTGCTCCCCTCCCCGGCCCCTGGGAAACTTTACCCGGTTCCTTAGAGAAAAGCGGACGCCACTGCTGTCCAGTCCAGAGACAGCCGTCAGCGACCCGGATGGAGCGGGCGGGGAAGAACGGGAGGCAAGTGAGGCGGAGAGCACGAGGGGTGGGGAGAGTTGGGGAAGTGACTGGGTAGGAGAAGGCAGAGGGGGAGGTGGCCATGCGAGGTAGGCGGGGGAGGGGCTGGCCGGAAGTGAACCGCAGAGCACGCGCGCGAGCCCGCCCACTTCCCGGCCCCAGCGCCTGCGCCTGAATCTTACCCGATGGCCTGGCCACAGGCGCCTGCGCGGTGTGCAGCTTTGCGTTGCTTTAAGAGGGAAAAGCCAAATACAGAAAGTTGGAGTTTGCGAAGACAAACGAAGAAGATGTCAACTGTTTTTGAGAATGCTTCGGCGTGCACAGAGCCTTTTAATGAAGAAAATCACTTTGTTTTTTGGTTTGTCTTTGTGCTCATGGATGCTAGCTAGTCTTTTTATTATTTTACTCTCTCTTTTCCCAAGGAGATTTTAAAGTAGCAGATGAAACATCACAATTATGAACATAAAGACTGGTGAAGAGTTATTTTATCCCATGGCCTCAACTGGAGCCAGCCTGAGGATGTGAGATGTATTGATGGCAATGGCTAAAGCTACTCTACCACTACCACCAGTTCAGGTTCCTTGTGCAGTGTTGGCTACCATCACTTTCTACACTCTCCCTGAAAGATAGGCTTGAATTGCAGGGCCTCATTCTATCAGAGAAAATTACACATTGGGCTGCAGTCCCTGATTCATAAAAACGAAGTCTGGATCTCCTAGGCCAGCCTTAACTTCTTAAAAAGCAGAACTTGAAACAATGCACTTTTGAAATTGTAAGTTGGGTATTACTAGAATGAATATTCAGTACCTAGAATAAGTTCCACAAATAGGCCATCTTTCTTTTTCTTTTCTTATTTTTATTTATTTATTTACTTTTTGAGACAGAGTCTCGCTCTGTTCCCCAAGGCTGGAGTGCAATGGTGCGATCTCAGTTCACTGGAACTTCCGCCTTAGCCTCCTGAGTAGCTGGGACAATGGACATGGGCCGCCATGCCCGGCTAATTTTTGTATTTTTAGTAGAGACGAGGTTTCGCCATATTGGCCAGGCTGGTCTCAAACTCGTTACCTCGGCCGGGCGCGGTGGCTCACGCTTGTAATCCCAGCACTTTGGGAGGCCGAGGCGGGCGGATCACGAGGTCAGGAGATAGAGACCACGGTGAAACCCCATCTCTACTAAAAATACAAAAAATTAGCCGGGCGTGGTGGCGGGCGCCTGTAGTCCCAGCTACTCAGAGAGGCTGAGGCAGGAGAATGGCGTGAACCCGGGAGGCAGAGCTTGCAGTGAGCCGAGATTGCGCCACTGCACTCCAGCCTGGGCGACAGAGCGAGACTCCGTCTCAAAAAAAAAAAAAAAAAAAAAAAAAAAAAAAACTCGTTACCTCAGGCGATCCACCTGCCTCGGCCTCCCAAAGTGCTGGGATTACAGGCGTGAGCCACCGCGCCTGGCCTGTTTCTTTATCTCTTGTTGAAAAACATGTTTTAGATAAGAACTGTCTGTGCTAGAATATGTTCAAGTGTGTGTATTCGTGTCCTAGGCTTGCCATATAAATTAAAACAGATTGGGTGGCTTAAAACAACAGAAATTTATTGTCTCACAGTTCTGAAGACCAGAAGTTCAAAATCAAGGTGAAAGCAAGGTTGGTTCTCTCTTGGGGTCTCTGAGAGATAATCTTTTCCAGGCTTCTCTGCTAGCTTCTGGTGGTTGCCAGCAATCCTTGGCAATCCTTGTAGAAGCATCCCTCTTCACCTTGTTTTCCCTGTGTGTCTATGTCCAAATTTCCTTCTTTTATAAGGACACCGGACGTTGGATTAGAGCCTACTCTGATCCATTATGACCTCATCTTAACGTTATTGCATCTGCAAAGAATTCATTTCCAATTAAAGGTCACATTTGGCCAGGCACAGTGGCTCACGTCTGTAATCCCAGCACTTTGGGAGGCCAAGGCGGGCGGATCCCCTGAGGTCAGGAGTTCGAGACCAGCCTGACCGATATGCAGAAACCCTGTCTCTACTGAAAAAATACAAAATTAGCCGGGTGTGGTGGCGCATTCCTGTGATCCCATCTCCTCAGGAGGCTGAGGCAGGAGAATCGCTTGAACCTGGGAGACGGAGGTTTTGCGGTGAGCCTAGAGCGCGCCATTGCACTCCAGCCTGGGCAACAAGAGCAAAACTCCATCTCAAAAAAAAAAAAAGTTCACATTCACAGGTACTGGAGGTTAGGACTTCAGCTTATCTTTTGAGGGATCAAATTTAACCCACAACAGTATGTTACAGAAATGAATGTAGAATGACAAGATGCTTAAGCAAGGAAAACATAATTTCAACATTAGAAATAGTAGGAATGTTCACAAAAAATACTCATATTTTGAGAGCTTCATTGCTCTTGTTGGCCTTCTTTTTTTTTTTTTTTTTTGAGACAGCATCTTGCTCTGCTCATCTTGGCTCACCGCAGTCTACACCTCCTGGGCTCAAGGGATCCTCTCATCTCAGCCTCCTGAGTAGCTGGGACTACAGACACATGCCACCACACTTGGCTAATTTTTGTATTTTTTGTAGAGACAGGGTCTTGCCATGTTGCCCAGGGTAATCTACAACTCCTGGGCTCTAGTAATCCACCCACGTTGGCCTCCCAGAGTACTGGGACTACAGGTGTGAGCCACCAGCCAGGCCTCCTGTAGGATTTTTGTTTGTGGTCTTTTACCCTTAAGGGCTTGTTGCCTCAGAATATATCATTAAAAGGGAAGTTATGGAATTCAGGATCTTTAAGATATACACTTGATGCTATAATACATAAAAATTAAAATGTGAGTGGTTTAATATAAGTGTATTTTTTAACCTTTTTAGCAGTCCAAATAAGTGTTCCTAATGAGTGAAAACTGATTTCCAGGGGCCTGAGAAGATGGAGGGAGGGTGAGATTCTTAAAATCCTTGTCTGGGAAATGCCACATATCACTACTATACACAAAACAAGGGTGCTGGGAAGCATAGTCCGTGAGTTCCCAAGTACTACTTCATGCTGTGGAAGGAAGAGCATGAATTGGTGGACAGCTGTCTCTTCCACCTGGATGTATATCTATCTGGAATATTTTTAAAGATAGATCTTGCTTGTAGAAAGTGGAATGGACATTTTTCCATGTTCCTTTTAACCTTATAAATCTGTGCAACTATGGTGCAAGATTTTAGAAAGTAGCATGTGATTATCTTTAAGATGAAACAAGTATAGGATCCTAGGGTTATTAGAATAATGTAAATTTGTTGTATAAATGCAGCATGAGATATTGGTGAATATGATATCTGGTGCTGGTTTATCTGAATTCAGAGCCTAAACCCTATAAGCTTACCTCAGACCTCTGTCCTTCTATCCCCCCAAACACAGAGGCATTTACTAATGGTCTGTTTTACAGAATATTACATCTCAGCCATAATTTTTATAATTATGTTCGTAATCCATATCTCACTGGGTTGTTGTGAAGCCAGTAAAATGACACATACAGTGCCTTGTATGTGGCAGGAGTTTTGTAAATGTTAGCTTTTACTATTACTAGTAGTATTTCTCCTGAATTACTAGTAAGAGAATGCAGTCCATATGACCAGAAAGAAAATAATTTTAATTCATAACAGAGTATTTTTTTACCTGTTTTTATTTAAAAAAATAATGCTCAGACTGTTGAGAGACATCTAAAAGTAGTATTCATTCTCCTTCCACTCTTTCTCTTTCTCCCTTCCTTCCAGCCATACTGCTCCTGCTGGATCTCACCTCATTTTCTTCACTCAGGTCTCTACTCATGTCACCTCTACAGACTTCCCTGATCAGCCTATCCAAAAAACCATTCCCTCTCTCCCTATCATCTTATCCTGCTTGCTTTTCCTTCATACCCATTATAACAAACTGACATTTTAATATATAATTCATAAATATGTATTATGCTTATCATATAAAAATATATAACTAAGAAAATGGATAAGCAGTTATATACAATCTATTTACATATTACTTAAATAGATATTTAACTTCACCTCCTCCATTAGAATGAAAACTCATAAAGTCAGTGATTTTGTCTGTTTTGCTCCGTGCTCTATCCCCGAGGATCTTGAACAGCTCCTGGCCCACAGCAAGTGCTAAATATATACTTCTGAGGCTGAGTGCAGTGGGTCAGATCTATAATCCCAGCCCTTTGGGAGGCTGAGGCGGGCAGATTGCTTTGAGCTCAGGAGTTCGTGACCAGTCTGGCAACAATGGTGAAACCGCGTCTCCAAGAAAAAGACAAAAATTAGCTGGATGGGGTGGTGTGAACCTGTGGTCACAGCTACTCAGGAGGCTGAGGTGGGAAGATTGCTTGAGTCGAGGAGACAAAGGTTGCAGTGAGCGGAGATTGTGCCACTGCACTCCAGCCTGGGCAACAGAGTAAGAGACCCTGTCTCTAAAAAAAAAAAAAAAAAAAAAAACCACTTCTTGAATTAATTAATTAATGGTGCTGGCAGCAGTGTAAATTATCACAACCTTTTAATAAGTAAATTTGGCAATATATTTCAAGAGCCAGTAAATTTCATTTAATAATAGTTCATAATAATAGCAATATTTATTGTGAGACATTGCCCTAAACCATTTACCTGTACAATATTACTTCTGGATTCTGTCCTAAGGAAATACAAGATGCATTCAACAAATGTTTATTGAGCACCTACTATGTCACACCCTCCCAAGTCTAGCAGGATAGATAAAAACATGGGGGTGGGTGAATGAAAGTATGAACAAGATTTTTATTGCAGTGTTATTTCCCATAGGAAAAATTAAAAGCAGCCAGCCGGGCATGGTGGCCCATGCATGTAATCCTAGCACTTTGAGAGGCCCAGGCAGGCAGATCACCTGAGGTCAGGAGTTTAAGGCCAGCCTGGCCAACATGGTGAAACCACGTCTCTACTAAAAATGCAAAAATTAGCTGGGCTTGGTGGTGTGCACCTGTAATCCCAACTACTCAGGAGGTTGAGGCAGGAGAACCACTTGAACCCAGAAGGCAGAGGATGCAGTGAGCCAAATTTGCACCATTGCACTCCAGCCTGGGTGACGAGAGTGAAACTCCATCTCAAAAAACAAAAAATAAAAAATAAAAAAATTAAAAGCAGCCTAAGTTCCGTATTAAAAAAACAAAAATAAAAAATAAAAACATAAAAGCAACCTAAGTTCCAACATGGGAAAAGGGGTATTGAATGTGGCTGGTAAAATTATGATTTGAAAGACTGTGTTGCTGCAAAATTTACATGATACAATTATAAGGTTCTTTTAAAAGTAGAATACAAAATTGTATGTTTCTTGCTTGTAGCCATGTTTTTAAAAGATGGAAAAGAAATATACCAAAATACTACAAATTGTTAGAGTGTTGAAATTTGAAGCAATTGTTTTCTCTATTTTCCAAATTTCTATAAATATTTAACTTATGGCTTAAAAAGTTGTGGATAAGAGAGAAATCTTACTTGCTTCAAAAATAGAAGAGGTTGAAAAGTGTAAATATGCATAATTATATCCTTAATCTAAAAGTAAATACAGAACTTCAAATGAATCAAATTTTCCTTTTATTTGCAAAGTATATATTCACATTTATATATAGTTCAAGTCAAGGTTGTAATTCTATGAAATTTTTAAAATATTGAGTGTCAGGAGGATCTTATGAGTTAAATACTGAATTATTTGACTCCTTTAAGTGAATTAGAAGTTTCTGTTTTGGTAAGCATTGCTTTTAGAGGTGTCAGACATTTTAGAACTATGTATGTGAGAATGCCAATTTGAGTTCATTTGTGCCACTAAAAGATTACCCCTCAGTTTTCTTTTGATCCTTGTATTTAATTTTCTAGGGCTGCTGTAACGAATTACCACAAACTTGGTGACTTAAAACAACAGACTTTATTCTCTCATGGTTTTGGAGGTAAGAATTCTAAAATCAAGGTGTTAGGAGTGCTACATTCCCTCCAAAGGCTTTAGGAAGAATCCTTCCTTGCCTTTTCTAGCTTTTGGTGGCTCCCGTCATTCCTTGGCTTGTGGCAGTATAACTCCAATCTCAACCTCCATCTTCACGTGGCCTCCTTCCCTGCCTCTGTGATCTCTTCTCTCTTTCCTCTTTCCTTTCCCTTTTAAGAACACCATGTCATTGAATTTAGGGCCCACCTAATCAGATCTATAACTTATTTACATCTCTAGAGCCATAATTTGATGACATCTGCAAAGGCATTACAGTCATGCGTCCCTTAATGATGGGATATTGTCTAAAAAATGCATTGTTAGGCGATTTTGTCATTGTGTAAACAACATAGAGTGGACTTACACAAACCTAGATGGTGTAGCCTACTAAACACCTAGGTTATATGGTATGGCCTATTGCTCCTTGGCTACAAACCTGTACAGCATGTTACTATACTGAGTACCACAGGCAACTGTAACATAATTGTATCGTACACTAAGTGTTTGTGTATCTAAACATAGAAAAGCTACAGTAAAAATATGCTATTGTAATCTTATGGGATCACACCATCCTATATGTGGACTGTTGTTGACTGACATATCATTATGCAGTGCATGACTGTATTTTTGAAATAAAGTCACATTCTGAAGTTTCAGATGGACGTGAATTGGGGGAGCTCTATTCAACTCACTACTGTTTTATTATCTTAATTTTCTATAAACTTAATGTGACTTGCACCTACCTCTCAATTACCCTAAAGAAAAACTGGTGATTTATGGGGTAACATATATTTTGAAAACATCATTTCAGAAGAGATGAAGACCAGCATTATCTATGTACCTTCTGCCTGCAGATAATCTTTTCAGCCTGGGATTCTGGACATTTGCTAAGTGCGTGTTCATTTTCCTCTCATTGACACCACAGTTCTTCCTGCCCTAAAGTCTATTTTCCCATTCACCTTTTCATTGTTCTTGCACATCTTATAGTTCTTTCTTGCTTTCTTCTATTTGCATATTACAGACTGTGGACATAGCCCAAATAAACTTCTGGTTTCATGGATTTTAGACAGGACCACTGGACTCAGTAAATGTTTGTGGAGCACTTACATGGGACAAGGAACTCTGTTAGATTCTGGGCAATGCAAAGGGAGATAAAATAATATCTTGTCTTCAAGGAACTTTCTAGTCAATGAGACACAAAAACCAAAAATTACATTATAGTGAAGTAAGCTTTAATAAAGATGTGTGGCAAGTGTAGTCCTTTTATTATTGACTTTGAAGAGACATGATGTTATTGTCTAAAAATGTTTTTCACTAACTGTAACCAAATCACAGAGTCCACTTTGAGTGGGCAACTGGAAAAGCCTCCTCTAGTCATTTTTACTCACTCTTGCTTTCCAAGATTTGGAAAGCAAACCTTCATTCAGTCAAGCACAGCCATGCCTTGTTTGGTTCCTCAGTGAGTACCTCCGTGTAGAGAGTTCCCTTCTTTCCATCCTTTTTCTTAAGGGTTCCATGATCATCCCTTCTCCTGGGCCTTTGGCTTAGCATTATGGCTTCAGCCTGAAACATACATAAGGCATCAAATCTTTTACCAGATTCATTAAGTAAGTCTTTACTGAGCACCTCCCTTCCAATTCTATTAGAAAGACAAAAACAAGTGGGCAGGCAGGTAAAAGTATTTCAAATTGTAATAAATATAAACAAGGGGTAGAGATGGAGAATAACAGAGTGAATCCTTGAAGTAGAATGGATAATGAAGGCCTCAGTAGAGGAGTTTTACAATTAAAACTGAAAACAAAGGAAGAGAAGGATCAAGTCCTAAAACATTCTAGGTGGAGGGAGCAAAATGAAGCCCTTGAGGCAGGAAAGAACTGGACATTTTCCAGGAACTGAGCAAAAATTAGTGTAGATGGAGCACAGGGATACTAGATAAGTTCAGAGATAGGCAGAAGATGGATCGGATGGTCAGAGGCTAGATCAAGTAGGGCACATTAATTTTGGTTTTATTCCAAGTACTGCTCAAGAATTGTAAGCCGGAAGACGGGGTAGTGACCAAAATATTTCTTCTGCTACTGAACTGGACAGGATTGCTGGATTGGAGAAGAGAGAAGATGGAGAAAATTAGATTACTGAGGAAGCTTTTTCAATAATCCACATGGGAGATAATAATGGCGGGGACTGTGGTAGTGACAGAGATGAAGAGGTAGATTCAAAAGAAACTTTGGGGATAGGATTAACAGGATTGTGAAGCAGGGTTTGGGTGGTGGGGGGGATCAGAGCATATGAGAAATGTTAGGCCACTAGTAGTTTTCTGACTTGAGCAACTGGGTAAACAGAAATGACATTTACAAAATTGAGGATGACTGCTGAGGGAAGTAAAGGGGGACAGGTTTTGACTAGGAAAAAGCAAATGTTTTGTTTTGATCTTAGGTTTGAGAAATTAAGAGTGAGTTTCTATATTAGTTTGGTGGGGCTGCCATAATAAAATACCACAGATTGGATGGCGTGAACACCAGAAAGTTATTTTCTTACAGTTCTGGAGTCCAGCATCAAGATGTCAGCGGGTTCGGTTTCTTCTGTGGCCTCTCTCCGTGGCTTATAGATGGCCACTTCCTCACTGTGTGTTCATGTTTTCCTCCGTTGGTCTGTGTGGTCCCTGTGTCCTAGACTCCTCTTCTTATAAAGTCATATTGGATTAGGTCCCACCCATATGACCTCATTTTACCTTATTACTTTGTTAAAGAACCTAACTCCAAATCCAGTCACGTTCTGAGGTACTGGGGGTTAGGACTTTACCATATGAATTCAGGGGTGGCAGATTGAGGGGTGTAACACAATTCAGCCCATAGCCATTTCTTTTTTTCTTCTGAATTGCATTATAAAAAGTCCTTTTGTGGCTGGGCGCAGCAGCTCATGCCTGTAATCCCAGCACTTTGGGAGGCCAAAGCAGGCAAATCACCTGAGGTCAGGAGTTCGAGACCAGCCTGGCCAACTTGGTGAAACCTCATCTCTACTAAAAATAGAAAAATTAGCTGGGAATGGTGGTGGGCGCCTGTAATCACAGCTACTAGGGAGGCTGAGGCAGGAGAATTGATTGAACCTGGGGGCGGAGGTTGCAGTGAGCCAAGATTGTGCCATTGCACTCCAGCCTGGGCAACAGAGAGAGACTCTGTCTCAAAGAAAAAAAAAAAAGTCCTTTTTCTGTTATCTTAGGTAGGTATGAGCCTGTTCCAGAAAAGAGTAAGATAGGAGAAATAACTCGCTCCTGCCACATAAATGAGACAGCAGACAAGAAAACGTGGCCCTTCTTTCTAATGGATGCAAGCAAAACAATTTTATTGAGAATATTGTATGTCACAGAATATGCCACTTAATCTACACATGAAGAATAATAATTCCAGGTTATTTATTGTAGGACTCCTCTACTTTCACCCTCATGATTATCCCAACATCCGTTCTGGCTCCAAATTTACATTCTGGCTTCAATTCCCTTCTTGGTATCCCAGTGTGAAATAGTAGTACTGTTTGCATCATAAATACCAGAAATATTTTTAAATGTTCTCCTTTTATAACTCTGTGTGATTTCTTTATGTTTGTCTTCCATTGCCTAATTATAGGAATTCAAAATTCAAATGGCATTCAAACAGGAATAAATGTGAAAAATCACATGTAATGTAGCCCTTCACCAGTATGTGGGGATGTGTTCATACATTTGAAATTATAATGCGATTACTTCAATTACTACTTTTTCTTAACAGAGAAAGCTCTCAAACTGCCCTGCTTTTTGTGGCAGTAAAAAATAAAATTTGTGTTTAGAATCAAAGACTTAAATGCATGATAAGTTGTGCTTTAAAATTAGCTTTAAACCACAGCAGTCCTAAAATTAGGATTCTGTGAGTTCTAATTAATAGTCAGCATCACCAAAGTAATACAATACGAAAGTGTAGAACTTATACTTACATGATTCCTTTAAATCTATGGGTGTTCTTTTAAAGAAAACAGAGCATAGCAACAGCAGAGACTAGCAAAGAAGGAATCTCAACTATTAGAGCTTATCAGTCATACTTTCAAGTAGCAAATTGAACTATTTTGTTGCTACTGATTTCGAAGGGTCCTATAAAGATATCTGAGGTTGAAAGTTCTAATATAACTGTCAGAAATATAAATTTGGGAAGAATACATATATTTTTAGATTACATACCTCACTGCCCTTAAATAAAATTAGGACTAAAACTAATTGTAACTACAGATCTGTGTCGAATTAACAGTACTGCTGCTTTGAATAACAATTAGCCAGAGCATGGATATCTTCATCTATTGAATCCCTTATTAATAACTTTCAAAGTAATGTTATAAAAGACAAAGCCTCGCTAAGCATCTCAGTTGATTATCACTTTTATAATGGGAACTGACAGTACATTTCAGATCTTAACTAAGCATTACAATTTTTATGAAAGCAGCACGGAGAACTACAAAAGTAAGGAGATGAAAAAGCTTTTTAATTCTCCCTGCCCCTAATTTCCTTAAGTTTAGTGTACTTCTTATGTTTATAGAACTAATTATTGGTTGCCTTTAGCATACAGGTAACTTTTATGCACAGTGATTGCAAATTTTAAAAAAAATCTCTATTGGTACTCGTGCTTCTTTCAGAAAAATGAAAAAGATTGTCCTAATAGTTGGCATCCAGAAATAAATAAAACACCACAATTTTTATGGACAGATTTTCATTAGAGTTTGAAAAATGTTCTTATAATCTCAACGTAAAATCTGATAGCCTGACAGAACAGTTGAGTAGTAGTGACTAGGAAGGACAGAGTGTTCCTAGAAGACAAATTATAGTTGCCACCTCCACATTGCCTAAATAGAGTTTAACCATATTGAAATGACAGAAATGTTTGCCCAAGAAAAATGCCATGTAATTCAAGCTGCTGTTTTACCTACTTTTTAAAAAAAAAAACCCAAACAAAAATTACTCTTTGTAAACACAGGATCTTAAGAAGTGAATTGAAGTGTTGTGTGCTGTTCACTTCCAACAAACAACTTCATCTATTCAATCTGTAAAAGGAAGCATTATCCAGCAAGCTAACTTCCAAAGAGCAGCTTTCAAACTACTCCCATTCACAAGCTCTGATAGTGTTGACAATAAAATAGAAATCCTGAGGAATTGTTAATGTCAGAATTGTTCTTAATGTTGAAACATCTTTGTTTATTTTTAAAGGACTGCATAATCAAAGAATATAATTATGTATTGAATTAATCTATGATAAGGGTGAAATATCTTGTCATCCTTCTCTAACTCACTTACAAATAGACTGGATAAGATGATTTTTTTTTTAAGTGTAAAACTCTTCTGTTTTAAATTTGCTTAGTATGGGGAACTCCCATTTTTAAAAAAATCAGGCTGGTCACGGTGGCTCATGTCTGTAATTCCAGCACTTTGGGAGGCTGAAGTGGTTGGATTGCTTGAGGTCAGGAGTTTGAGACCATCCTGGCCTACATGGTGAACTCTGTCTCTACTTTAAAAATACAAAAAAATTAGCTGGGCTAGTTAGCTGTGGTGGCAGGCACCTGTAATCTCAGCTATTCGGGAGGCTGAGGCAGGAGAATTGCTCGAACCCAGGAGGCAGAGTTTGTAGTGAGCCGAAATTGCACCACTGCCCTCCAGCCTGGGTGACAGAGTGAGACCCTGTCTCAAAAAAAAAAAAAATTAGAATAGCTTTTATTTTAAATATTAATGCTTATTGTTAATAATTAAAATAATTCAGTAAAGAAGTAAAGAACTATCAGAAAAATGACCCCAAGATGCATACTGCTAATACTATACTGAACATAATTCTGATTTTTTTTTTTTTTTTTGAGAAGAAGTCTTTCTCTGTCACCCAGGCTGGAGTACAATGGCACGATCCCAGCTTACTGCAACCTCTGCCTCCCAGTTCAAGCTATTCTCCTGCCTCAGCCTCCTGAGTAGCTGGGACTACAGGCGCCCACCACCACGCCTGGCTAATTTTTGTATTTTTAGTAGAGACAGGGTTTCACCATATTGGCCAGGCTAGTCTCGAACTCTTGACCTTGTGATCCACCTGCCTCGGCCTCCCAAAGTGCTGGGATTACAGGTGTGAACCACTGTGCCCGACCCTGATATTTTTCTTTACTTCAAAGCATGTTGTACACTCATAGAAGTCAATGAAAGTTTGCTTAATGGATCTTGGAGTTTTGCAACCTATTTTTACTCAACAAGGTGCTAAGTACCTCTTTCCAAGTATTGGAGGGCTTAGTTATGTTCATATGGAAAACATGCCAGACCATGAACCTACAGGGGCAGTTAACCACAAATAGAAATAAATGATGGATATGTTCAGTCTTATTCTATCCAAGTTGAATACAAATCTTAAGTTGAATGTATTCTGATGTATCTTGTTGTGTTAATAATTATCACCTGTGCTTTGAATGCCTAGAATGGCTTCTCCAGGTTCTTCAACTCCTCTGGCTCCAAAGAAGAGCAAAATGTCAGGGGGATAGAAAGGAGAATGTTGAGATGCTGCATAGAGTTTTCATATTGTCGACTACACTTTCATACTTATATCATTTAAGCTGGTAAGCAGTGTGTTTGCTTATGCAAATAGCATATAAAGATATCATTCATTTGCTTTTTGGCAGTAATGATTTCAATCTTCATTCCTCCTACCATGGCCTCAGTTCAAGCTATCATCTATTCCAGCCTGGACTTTTTCCCTGGTCTGTAGACTACCTATAGTCTTGGCCCTTTGGTCCAAGCACACAGCCACTGGGTGATCTTTCTCAAATGCAGATTTGATCATACCTCCTCAAAACATTTATAATTTAGGCATTCAAGTTCTTCATAATCAAGCCTTTGTCCTCCTCTGCAACCTCATCCCTGCCACATTCCTCAAATCACACCTCATCTTTGTTTTATGAGGCATGAAATACGCTGTCTCACATCTTCCTAAATTTTCATGTTGCTCCTAACCTAGTAAGTTTCTCGTTTTTCAATACTCAGCTTAGGTAGTACTTTCTTAATGAAGACTTGGCCTGTCTGTGACCGTTAACACCCTCCTCTCTGGTGCCATCCTCTGCTACAGAGCTTGCCACACTTCAACATAATCAATTTCCTGTCTTCTCCCTCACTAGACTGCTAGCTGAAGGTCAGGAACTTGGATCTTTTTACCCTTGTTTCATATACTCAGAAGCTGTAGTTACCAAATATTTATTTTTGACTAATACATATAAGAAATAAATTGTTAGACTATTTTATTTAATTATTTGTTTATTTATTTATTTTGAGACAGAGTCTCACTCTGTTGCCCAGGCTGGAGTGCAGTGGTGTGATCATGGCTCACTGCTAACTCTGCCTCCAGGGATCAAGCGATTCTCTTGCCTCAGCCTCCTGAGCTGGGATTACAGGCCCCTGCCACCATGCCCAGCTAATTTTTGTATTTTCAGTAGAGATGGGGTTTCACCGTGCTGGGCAGGCTGGTCTCAAAACCCCTGGCCTCAAGTAATCCACCTGCCTCAGCTCAGAACATTTTATTTAGTATATAAAATCTTTCAAAATAATGTCGCTAAGGAAAAAGGATCATTCTAGGCTGGAATCGATGATAGCCTGAACTGAGGCCATGGTAGGAAGGATGAAGATAGAAATAATTACTGCCAAAAAACAAAGGAATTATATATTTATATGTTATTTGCATAAGCAAACACGCTGCTTATCAAGAAGTCCTCAATGGAGAAGACTGTGAACATATATGTAGTAAATATCCATTAAATATTTGTCAATTGAGCTATCGTTCCTTGTTTAGATTGTTATCTTTCTAAGGAAGGGACCCGTGATATACTTTTATTTATTGTCTCCAGTGCCTAACAGAATACTATGTCCATAAAATAATCTCAAATCTAATTTTACTGATTAATTGAATGAGTGAATCCATTAATTATCTCTAAATCTCAACAGGAATGTATAAGACCTATGTCTTTGAATTTCTCTCTACATATTGAAATATCTGTGAGCTCTTTGAGGAAAGGGGTTCTACCTATTGATTTTTATATTTTAAAGTCTTAACAGAGAACACTGAACATAGCAGAAGTTTAATAAATCTCTGTTATTAAGATTTCATCAGTGAAATACAAGTTTGCTTTGCTCATCATTGTATCCCAGTGACCAAGGGCAAGATCTTATTCATTGTAGGAATTTAGCAAATATTCATTAAATAAACATGATTTGGAAAACTTGCTATTGGCAGGTACAATTAAATCTAACATGAAAAGTTTCCCTTGAGGGAAAAAGTGAAGTTTCCCTTGGTGTCTTAGATTCAGGAATAAACGCAGATCGGTGTATGATTCTGAAAGATGTTTTATTTTTTACTATGAAACAACTCTACCCTACAGAGGTGGGGAGCAGGGAGGGGAAGGGAGAGAAGTTGGAAACAAGTGAGGCTCACAGGAGAAAATAGCTCCTCCAAGGGGAGCCACATGCTCTGATACCCATGGCAGCCGCATGAGGAAGCAGCCTAAAATTAGCAGGACGGGCAAGCCCAGGAAGGGAAAACCACGGCAGCCTTCCCTGCCCTCAACAAGTGAGGTGAATGAGGGGCTGGGAGTCCCGGCTGGAACTACCCAATGTAGCCTTTGGAGCTCCACTGCTGTTTGTGCCAGGTAAGGTCCTCCCTCAAAATTCATCTTGGGAGGTAAAGCAAGAGATTTCTTAAGGGGATGTCCAGATAATTGAAATATTTAATACTGTCCCAGTAAAAAGGTGCCTCCAGGAATCTAATGATTAAGAGAGCAACAGATTAAGAACATTCTTCTATTCATCCTTAATCAGGGTATTCATCTGAACCACTCACTGTCACCTTATTGAATTGGGGCTCTCTGGGGTATGTAGGTGCTGCTTCTTTCAAGTGTTAAAGAGGGGAGGGTGTCCTAGAAAAATCTTTAAAGCCATGTGGGAAAAGGAATGACGAAAGGGCATTGCCAAGCAATGTAAAGAAACTGCAGAGCCAAGAAGGAAAGATCAGAGATATACAAATACGACTCAGTGGGCAACAGTGTGCTTTTTTCATGAATGAAGTGCAGAGCAATTGAGCTGATTGAGGACAGTCAACAGAATCCTGGAGGGGACCAGAATATTCTGTATTATTGTTTCATAAAGAACTGGATCAGTGATTGATTTTTACGTTGCACATGAATAACTCCCAGTCAGGGTACTGATCTATCACTCTCCATCGTTTCTGTAAGTTTCTGTCTCCCATACTAGAATTCATTTTAATAATATATTACCAATTGCTTTTTGAAGTTACAGCTCCTCATTAATGGTAAAACCTTCCAGTGCTATTAACAGAGTTTCTCACAGGGTTAATCTGAAGGAGTTGTGCAAGTGGACAGCAGAAATTCAGAACTTTAAAAAAATAAATTGAGATATAATTAATACACCATACAATTCACCTGTTTAAAGTGTGTAACTCAATGGATTTTAGAAAATTTACAGAGTTGTGCAACCATTGCCACAAACAATTTTAGAACATTTTTATCACCCCCTCATATCCAACAGCAGTAACTCCTCTTTTCCTCCAACATCCTCCCACTCACAGCCCCAGGAAACCATTAATATACTTTCTGTTTCTATAGACTTGCCTATTCTGGATATTTCACATCAACGAAATCATACAATGCGTAGTCTTTTGTGAGTTTGTTTAATTTTTGAGACAGAGTCTCACTCTGTTACACAGGATGGAGTGCAGTGGTGCTAGCTTAGCTCACTGCAACCTCTGCCTCCTGGGTTTAAGTGATTCTTATGCCTCAGCCTCCCAAGTGGCTGGGATTACAGGCATATGCCACAATGCTCAGCTAATTTTTGTATTTTTAGTAGAGACAGGGTTTTGCCATGCTGGCCAGGCTGGTCTTGAACTCCTGGCCTCAAGTGATCCACCCACCTTGGCCTCCCAAAGTGCTGGCATTAAAGGTGTGAGCCACTTTGACTGGCCTGTTTTTTGTTTGTTTGTTTGTTTGTTTGTTTTTGAGACTCACTCCGTCGCCCAGGCTGCAGTGCAGTGGTGCGATCTTGGCTCACTGCAAGCTCCGTTTCCCGGGTTCACGCCATTCTTCTGCCTCAGCCTCCCGAGTAGCTGGGACTATAGGTGCCTGCCACCATGCCCGGCTAATTTTGTTTTTGTATTTTTAGTAGAGACGGGGTTTCACCGTGTTACCCAGGCTGGTCTCGATCTCCTAACCTCATGATCCACCCGCCTTAGCCTCCCAAAGTGCTGAGATTACAGGCGTGAGCCAGCGCGCCTTGGCCTTGTTTGTTTGTTTTTAAGAGAATGCTTAAGTGTGTGAGAAGAGAGAAGAGAAGTCTCTTTTGTTGTTGAAGTATCAACTGTTGATTCACCCAAAAGAGGATCTGTAATTGTCTCCAGTCTCTGTTTTCAGTGAATATTTATAACCCATTACTCTAAGATTGTCCAGTTATAGTGGTACTTCAGTGTTATATATAATGAAATGATTAATAAATGCTTTACAGTAATGATAATTTTCACTTAATGATAATCTTGGATATGATCTGATGGAATGAAGTATATCCATTTAGGATATCATTAGAGAACTTATATGGGACACAGCCTAAGGTTTTAGTAAATAATAAATGAAGTATGATGTAGTGTGTCTAGAATAGTGCCTTGCAGGTATTAGATTATTAGTAAATAGGCGTATTTTCTTCCATCCGACTTTCAATGTTAGATGCCTACTCATGTTATAAAACCTACAGAGCAGATTTGAAAAAAATCTTAACCTAGCGGAGTGCTTTGAACATACTACTCAGTGAACACTTTTTTTTTTTTTTTGAGACAAAGTATCACTCTGTCACCCAGGTTGGAGTGCAGTGGCGCGATCTCAGCTCACTGCAACCTCTGCTTTCTGGGTTCAAGCAATTCTTCTGCCTCAGCCTCCCAAGTAGCTGGGATTATAGGCGCCCCCCACCACACCCGGCTAATTTCTTTGTATTTTTAGTAGAGATGGGGTTTCACCACGCTGGTCAGGCCGGTTTCGAACTCCTGACCTCAAGTGATCCACCCGCCTCGGCCTCCCAAAGTGCTAGGATTACAGGTGTGAGCCACCGCGCCTGGCCGCAATGAGCACTTATTAAAACAGGGAAGGTAGATATAGTCATGAATATGTGCAATATAGAGCTGTGACATTCTTTCATAAAGGCTGGGGAAAATAGTTTCATATCCCGGACTAGGAGGCACCAATTATAATTTCAAGTTTGAACTATCAATTATAATCTTAGATAACCTACTTACTTTCTCTGGTCTTTATCTACATCTCCAGACTAGGAATGATAACGCTGGATTATAGCTAAAATGTTATACCCATTGTTCATACTGTAAAACTCCATTATGTCTCTAAGACATACCTGCCCTGTGTTTATTTCATGCTAAAGGTGACACATTGAATTATAGGATCGCTTCTTAGGGAAGTCCAGTTGGTTGACTGTCATAAGACCTTGTAGCTTGTAATTACATTGATGAAATTACCAGGTTTCATTGTTTGGTGTTCAGCTTTTCAAACTCAGAAACGTAATATATATTTTTTCCCAGAATTCTTAAAGTGATCCAGTCCCTTAGCAAAGTATTCGCATTAACCAAATTCCCAAGACACGTCCCAAGACGTGTCTTTTCTTAAGACACGTCAAATTATATGCATTATTCATGATATGTTGATTTTCTAGTTAAATTTTCAGAGTATAGGAGTGCTCTGTGAGGCTTCCATGTGTTTTCTATAAAATAAAATTCTTTCATAATTATGTCACTTTATTTTATGTGTCATGTTTAAGCTTTCAATCCTTTGTATATTATTTCATTCTTATAGTCGTTGTAAATTTTCTGAAGTAAGCAAAACAGTTTCCTCATTTTTCGGTAACTGAAAAGGTGAGGTAACTGAAGCATGTAGAATGATTTACCCAAGGCTGTATAGCTAGTGAGAGATGGAACTGGGGCTAGAACCTGCTTGTTATATCAGCCAGAATTCCGATTTGTTAATTTACAATGATAAAAATGATTTTAAAGCAAACCAAATAGCATGTTATGTTAAAAATCAGAGTTTCTTTTCTTTACGAGGAAACTTATTTTTTAAAAAACTAAACTGAAATTAGAATGCTGCTGGGTAAGCATGGACTGGAGAAAGGCAGGAAATTGATTATGGCATCTTGTGAGCATTGGCCTGGGCTCCCAGCTTCTCCACCAGGAGCAATAGGGCTCTCTTGGGTGGACAGTGCTGATTCTTTATTCTCTGATTTCTCTTTCCTACCTGTCATTCTGTTACCTCTTAAGATATAGATATACGCATATTTATATTTATGTATAAAGACATATATACATATATACCATCAACTAGACTGCAGCCCTTTTTTTTTTTTTTTTTGACAGGGTCTTGCCCTATTGCCCAGGCTGGAGTATGGTGGTGCAATCTCAGCTCACTGCAACCTCCACCTCCCAGGCTCAGGTGATCCTCTCACCTCAGCCTCTCGGTTAGCTAGGGCTACAGATGCCTGCCACTATGCTGGGCTAATTTTTGTATTTTAGGTAGAGATGGGGTTTCACCATGTTACCCAGGCTGGTCTTGAACTCTGGGGCTCAAGTGATCTGCCCCCCCCCTTAGCCTCCCAAAGTGCTGGGATTATAGGCATGAGCAACCACGCCCAGCCTAGACTACAGCCCAAATTTGCTCTTTTTTTTTTTTTTTTTCTTTTCCTTCTTTTGATGTGCTTGAGGCATTCTCTTTTTTTGATGTGGAGGAAGAGTTTTACTATTTTGTCCTCTTTATAAAAATAAACACTTTTGCCGGGCACGGTGGCTCACGCTTGTAATCCCAGCACTTTGGGAGGCCGAGGCGGGCGGATCACGAGGTCAAGTGATCGAGACCACGGTGAAACCCCGTCTCTACTAAAAATACAAAAAATTAGCCGGGCGTGGTGGCGGGCGCCTGTGGTCCCAGCTACTCGGAGAGGCTGAGGCAGGAGAATGGCGTGAACCCGGGAGGCGGAGCTTGCAGTGAGCCGAGATTGCGCCACTGCACTCCAGCCTGGGCGACAGAGCGAGACTCCGTCTCAAAAAAAAAAAAATAAATAAAATAAAAATAAAAATAAATAAAAATAAACACTTTTATTAGAACTTTTTTTTTTTAAGTGCAGCAAAAAAAAATAATTACAAGAGAAAAATCACCTGTAATTCTACTCCCTGGCTATAACTAACATTTTAAAATATTGTAATCCAAGTTGGGTTCTTTGGCTAGTACTTGTAATCCCAGTGCTTTGGGAGGCCAAGGTGAATGGATTGCTTGAGCCCAGGAGTTTGAGGGTGCAGTGAGCTATGATTGTGTCACTGCTCTCCAGTCTGGGCAACAGAGCACAGCTCTGTCTCTAAAAAAAAGAAAAGAGTATTTGACTCCAGAATTTAAAAAAATAAAGTGGAGTCAGAAATATTGTTTTGAAAACTGGTGAAAAAAATTTTACATATCATCTTTCCATGTTAAGAAATGTATGTTGTTGGCTGGGCACGGTGGCTCGCGCCTGTGATCGCAGCACTTTGAGAGACTGGCCGAGGTGGGTGGATCATCTGAGGTCAGGAGTTTGAGACCAGCCTGGCCAACATGGTGAAACCCTGTCTCTACTAAAAATATGAAAATTAGCCGGTCATGGTGGCAGGCGCCTATAATCCCAGCTACTCAGGAGGCTGAGGCAGGAGAATCGCGTGAACCTGGGAGATGGAGGTTGCAGTGGGCCGAGATTGAGCCATTGCACTCTAGCCTGGGGAACAAGAGTGAGACTTCGTCTCAAAAAAAAAAAAAAAAGAAATGTATGTTGTTTCCAGTTTTTTGCTGTTACAAGCAGTTCTTGACGAGCATCCTTATAAATACAGGAATGCTAGTTGTTCTTTTCTTAAGACACGCCAAATTACATGCATTTTTCATGATATGTTGATTTTCTAGTTAAATTTTCAGGGTGTAGGAGTGCTCTGTGAGGCTTCCATGTGTTTTCTATAAAATAAAATTCTTTCATAATTATGTCACTTTATTTTATGTGTCATGTTTAAGCTTTCAATCCTTTGTATATTATTTCATTCTTATAGTTGTTGTAAATTTTCTGAAGTAAGCAAAACAGTTTCCTCATTTTTCGGTAACTGAAAAGGTGAGGTAACTGAAGCATGTAGAATGATTTACCCAAGGCTGTATAGCTAGTGAGAGATAGAGCTGGGGCTAGAACCTGCTTGTTTTCTTGGATCAGTGGTTTCCAACTTGTGAGCAAGACCCCTGGAGGGCCATGAATTAACTGTAATGGGCCCACAAATCCAGGTGTACATCAAAGATTATCTGAAAACAGATATTTTTTATTTATTTTATTTTATTTTTTTATTTTTATTTTATTTTTTTAGTGGAGATGAAGTCTCACTATATTGCCCAGGCTGGTCTCCCATGAACCCTTGAGCTCAAGTGATCCTCCTGCCTTGGCTTCCCAAAGCGGTGGAATTTTAGGCGTGAGCCACCAGGTCCAGCTGTCTACAACATTTTTACATGTTGGAAAAAGGAGGTCTCATCCCAACCTTGAAAAGGTTAGAAACCAGTGCTTTTGACCTTGGTAAGTTTCATTATATTTGCTCTCAAGTATTCTAAAATGGCTTAAAACTCTGGACAAAACCATGGCTCTAAAAATGTAGCTGATATCAGAAAGGGGTCCTGATCCAGACCCCAAGAGAGTGTTCTTGGATCAAGAAAGAATTCAGGGCAAGTCCATACAGTAAAGTGAAAGCAAGTTTATTAAGAAAGTAAAAGAATAGGCTGGGTGCGGTGGCTCATGCCTGTAATCCCAGCACTTTGGGAGGCCGAGGCAGGCAAATCACGAGGTCAGGAGATCAAGACCATTCTGGCTAACACGGTGAAACCGCATCTCTACTGAAAAAAAAAAAAAAAAATACAAAAAATGAGCCGGGTGTGGTGGCGGGCGCCTGTAGTCCCAGCTACTCGGGAGGCGGAGCTTGCAGTGAGCTGAGATCGCGCCACTGCACTCCAGCCTGGGTGACAGAGCGAGACTCCATCTCAAAAAAAAGAAAGTAAAAGAGTAAAAGAATGGCTACTCCGTAGGCAGAGCTGAGTATACATAGACTGAGTATACATATTGTTGCTTCTTGATTATATGCTAAACAAGGGGTGGATTATTCACGAGTTTTCCGGGAAAGGGGTAAATATTTCCCAGAACTGAGGGCCCTTCCACTTTTTAGACTACATAGGGAAACTTCCTATCATTGCCATGGCATTTGTAAACTGTCACGGTGGTGGCAAGTGGGAGTGTCTTTTAGCATGCGAATATACTATAATTAGCGTATAATGAGAAGTGAGGACAACCAAGGGTCACTTTCATCGCCATCTTGGATTTGGTGGATTTTGGCTGGCTTCTTGACCATATCCTGTTTTATCAGCAGGATCTTTACAGTCTATATTTTGTGAAACCAATCCTGCCCGCCTTCTGTCTCATCCTGTGACTAAGAATGCCTAATCTGCTGGGAATGCGGCCCAGTAGGTCTCGGCCTTATTTTATTTTTTAATTTAATTTTTTTTTTTTTTTTTTGAGACTGAGTTTCGCTCTTGTTGCCCAGGCTGGAGTGCAATGGTGCTATCTCGGCTCACTGCAACCTCTGCCTCCCAGGTTCAAGCGATTCTCCTGCCTCAGCCTCCTGAATAGCTGGGACTACAGGTGCCTGCCACCACGCCCAATATTTGTATTTTTAGTAGAGACGGGGTTTCACCATGTTGGCCAGGCTGGTCTTTAACTCCTGACCTCGGGTGATCCATCCACCTTGGCCTCCCAAAGTGCTGGGATTACAAGCCTGAGCCACTGCGTCTGGCCTTGGTCTCAGCCTTATTTTACCCAGCCCCTATTCGAGATGGAAGTCACCCTGGTTCAAACACCTCTGACATAGGTAGCAGCGTTTTATAACAAATAAAATTTCCTTTGTGATATGTAAATTAGGCTCCTCTGAAACAATGTTACTGGGTCTTATACTTAAAGTTTAGCATTTTCAAAGAAAACAAAAAATAGGTGGGTGTCACTATGTAAAATATAAGACATGGGGGCTGGACACAGTGACTCAGGCCTGTAATCCCAGCACTTTGGGAGGCCAAGGTGGGCAGATCACTTGAGGTCAGGAGTTCGAGACCAGCCTGGCCAACATGGTGAATCCCTGTCTCTACTAAAATTACAAAAAGTAGCTGAGCATGGTGGCAGGTGCTGTAATCTCAGCTACTAGGGAGGTTGAGGCCTGAGAATCACTTGAACCTGGGAGACGGAGACTGCAGTGAGCTAAGATTGCACCACTGCACTCCAGCCTGGGCTACAGAGGGAGACTTTTTAAAAACAATGAAGAAGATATAAGGCATGAGGCCAGGCGCAGTTTGGGAGGCTATGGTGGGTGGATTGCTTGAGCTCAGGAGTTCCAGACCAGCCTTGGCAACATGGTAAAACCCCTTCTCTACAAAAAAATTCAAAAATTACCCGGGTGTGGGTGTGGTGTCACATATCTGTGGTCCCAGCTACTCGGGAGGCTGAGGTGGGAAGATTGCTTGAGTCTGGGAGGTCGAGGCTGTAGTAAGAAGAGATCACTCTACTACACTCCAGCTTGGGTGACAGTCCCTGTCTCAAAAAAAAAAAAAAAAATTATAAGGCATGAAAGGCATACATATGAATAACTCTTTTTTGGCCATAATTTGCAGAAGCATCTTGTGCACTGTGGCAAGGTGGGAGAGCCTATCACAAATCACACTGCAGACCAGAGTCTCCCTGCCTGCCATCTGAAGTGTCAGCCATTTACAACTCAACAAACTGAGTACCTAGAACCAGTCTAATGTGGATCCTCCAGGCAGAAGAACTCTGTTACAAAGTCTCACTTCAGACACTAATTGGAAGTGAATAATTTAAAGAATCTTCCCCTAAGTTTTCTTTGAAGACAAAACATTTTTGAATGTTCATAAGCATAGGTTATATGGAACTAAGAGTAGCAAGAGAAAGTCCTAGGGACAGAAAGGAGAATGATGGTTGCCAGCAGTTGGGGGAAGAGGGGAATAGGAGGACTTATTGTTTAATGGATACAGAGGTTTAATTTTGCGAGACGAAAAACATTCTGGAGATGGGTAGTGACAGTGGCTGTACAACAATGTGAGTGTACTCAATGCCACAGAACTGAAAACTTCAAAATGGTTAAAATGGTAAATTGTATGTTATGCATATTTTACCAAAATTCAGAGTGGAAAAAAAATTGTTATCTGGAGATCAGATTTCAAAATAAATTTTTTATTAGGCCTTTTACTCACAAAATTGAAATAGAATAGAATTATGCTAAGACAGTTCATTATTAAGTGTGAATTTGATTCAGAGATCGGTAAAAGATAATATATACAAATCAACCGATATTTCTAATCATTCCTAAATCATGTCATCTTATTTATGGGGACAAGATTCACCAAAACCTGACAATTTATAAGATAAACACTGGTCTGGGCAAATGATAACTCTTAATACTTCAGTATTGACTTGCCGTGTAACTCTAAGTCAATTGTTCTTTCTGTATGTCAGTTTTCTCATATGTGAAACATGAGTATTAAGGCAGATCTCACTTTGGGAGGCTGAGGTGGGCAGATCACAAGGTCGGGAGTTCGAGACCAGCCTGGCCAATACGGTGAAGCCCTGTCTCTACTAAAAATACAAAAATTAACCGGACATGGTGGCAGCCGCCTGTAGTCCCAGCTACTCGGGAGGCTGAGACAAGAGAATTGCTTGAACTCCGGAGGTGGAGGTTGCAGTGAGCCAAGATCGCGCCACTGCCCTCCAGCCTGGGTGACAGAGTGAGGCAAAAAAATTATTCAAGCACAGTATTATTAATAATATTTGGGCATTTGAATATAATAGGATTTAAAACATGACCGTTCCTTTGTATTTGACATCTGTCCCAGTTCATCATCATTATCCTTAGCAGCATTTATTTAGAAGAACAGAATCTGCTTTGTCTTATTCTACATAAGAGTGTTTATATGCATTCAACGGTAGTCTATTAGACAATTCACGATCATAGAAAGGTTAGGATATTCCTCACTTTCCTAGATTTCTCTATTCTAAATCACTTAACCTTAACAATAATTTGGTTAGTCTATGTTGAATATCAAGCTTATGCTGACATCCTTTTTAGATCAGATAATATAAGAGATATATCAATACCCTCAATTATTATTTTCCTATCACAAAGCACACAGCATAAACTGGATATACTGCTCTGATATTTGTCTCTGCTCTACTTATTTGGCTAAAGAAGGATTGTTTGATACCTGGTTGTCAGATCAAATTATAATTTAAATCCTTTAGCTATGTTTAGCTCCTTGGCAGTAGGTGAGTCGAGAACATAGAATTCAGAAGCATATGGTTCAGGAGCATGGTAACTAGATATGAAGCATTTTACCTCTATGTTACTAGTGTGAATCTGAACTTGATTACTATTGGTGCTCTATACAAGATGTAAGTGATCTCATTTGCATCTCTAATGGAGCACCCCATATTACAAAACTCATCACTCTTGGCACTAATTAGCATTCTTGTTGTCGGCCTCAGGATAGACGCCAAGGACTGAATCAGTCTGGAAACCTGAACTGCTGCTGTGTCTGACTCATCAGTCTAGGTGGCCCATTCAGCCTTTGGCCTTTCCCTTAGAGTTAACAGCTCAGTGCAACTGGGTGTGCTCCACTCTGTAACTTCACAAAGTGAACTAAAAGATGTTTATTTAAAATAAATATGTTTTTATAATAGTAATGATAATAGTGGTGGTTTACATTTATTGACCACTTGCTAGGAACCAGGCATTGTTCTAAAAGTATTAACTCACTTAAGTCTCACAGAATTCCTATGATATTTTCCTCTTTTACAGAGTTGAGAAAACTGAGACACAAAGAGATTAAATAACTTGCCTAATGTTTCTCACATAATAAGTGGCAGAGTTGGAATACAGCTCTAAATACTAAATTACTCTTCCTAATTATAGCATTTATTTGATTTTCTCTTTTATCATCTTACTATATAGCTGATTTAAAAAAAAATCCGTGTCCAAACCAAATGGGGCATATATCAATTTCCAAATTTTAAAATTGTTCGTCTTTCAGTACTAGTTTTTAATTATTATTTGTTTTCAAAAGAGGTGATGCCCCTTTCTTAAATGTAATTCATGTGCGTCATTATTCTGAACTTAAGGTCCTTAAAGATCTCAATTTTAGGCCGGGCATGGTGGTTCATGCCTGTAATCCTAGCACTTTGGGAGGCCAAGGTAGGTGGATTGCCTGAGCTCAGGAATTCCAGACTAGCCAGGGCAACATGGTGAAACCCTGTCTCTACTAAAAATACAAAAATTAGCTGGGCATGGTGACAGGCACCTGTAATCCCAGCTACTTGGGAGGCCGAAGTGGGAGAATCTCTTGAACCTGGGAGGTGAAGGTTGCGGTGAGCTGAGATTGCACTTCTGCACTCCAGCCTGGGCAACAGAGCGAGACTCTGTCTCCAAAAAAAAAAAAAAGATCTCAATTTTACTATGGCTTTTATGCTTATCTATTTTTTTATTATTTAAATTAAACATTACCTGATCGTGGCACTTGGAAACGTTCTCTGCCCTTCACTTTCTAAATTAATAGATTTAGAATCTAAATTAATTTGAGAGGATAAAACAAAATAAATCTCTATCAAACACTTCATTCCAACACATAGTTCACATGATTGATGAACAAATGACAAACAGGTAGTCCAGCTACTTCTTTTTATTAACATAGTAATTAGATTATTTTCACCACTATTCATGCAAAATTGGAAAGCAGATAAGAAATTTTTTGGCTGGGCATGGTGACTCACACCTGTAATCCCAGCACTTTGGGAGGCCGAGGCGGGCGGATCATGAGGTCAGGAGTTTGAGGCCAGCCTGGGCAACACGGCGAAACCTCGTCTCTTTAAAACTACAAAAATTAGCTGGGTGTGGTGGCAGGCGCCTGTAATCCCAGCTACTCTGGAGGCTGAGGCAGGAGAATCGCTTGAACCCAGGAGGCAGAGGTTGCAATGAGCTGAGATCATGCCATTGCACTCCAGCCTGGGCAACAAGAGCAAGACTCCGTCTCAAAAAAAAAATTTTTTTTTGAAAATCTGGGTCTTTATTTTATGAGATTTCCCATAGTAGCCAGGGAAGAAGTTTTTAATACACTAAGTGACCTTTAAAATAAAGTTCATGATGCAATTCGATATGTTTCAATGAACACATAAGTTAATCTGGTTCTCACAGTTTTCTTAAGACTTAGTAAAATAATATTGGTAGTAATTACTGTTTAGAGACATAAAATAATCTATAACCACCTTTTTGTTTTTGTTGCCTTGTATACCCATTTGCTCAAAGCTGTTATAAGTCTCACTTGGCACACATTTATTGCTCCAGTTTTGCTAATAGATAAAATTTGGGGTGCCTCCCAAAATAACCCTCATTAGACTAAATTAATAATGTCAACTTGAAAATCTGAGTTTTACTGCTGGCTTACATGGTCATGCAGCATGGCCTTTCTAGTGCTTAACTTTCCTATATACAAAATAATAATAACGAAGACCAATTTCAAGGGCAGGAATGTTGTTTTGTTGTTGTTGTTGTTTTTATTGGCATGCAATAACAAATATGTGATTGTAGATAACTTCAGATGTCTACTTTAAAAATAGTAACTACAGGCCGGGCGGGGTGGCTCACGCTTGTAATCCCAGCACTTTGGGAGGCCGAGGCGGGTGGATCGCGAGGTCAGGAGATCGAGACCACAGTGAAACCCCGTCTCTACTAAAAATACAAAAAATTAGCCGGGCGTGGTGGCGGGCGCCTGTAGTCCCAGCTACTTGGAGAGGCTGAGGCAGGAGAATGGTGTGAACCCGGGAGGCGGAGCTTGCAGTGAGCCGAGATCGCGCCACTGCACTCCAGCCTGGGCGACAGAGCGAGACTCCGTCTCAAAAAAAAAAAAAAAAAAAAAAATAGTAACTACAGCCTGGCCAACATGGTGACACTCAGTCTCTATTAAAAATACAAAAATTAGCTGGGCATAGTGCCACGCGCCTGTCGTCCCAGCTACTCAGGAGGCTGAGACACGAGAATCACTTGAACTTGGGAGGCAGAGGTTGCAGTGAGCCAAGATCGTGCCACTGCACTCCAGCCTGGGTGACAGAGCAAGACTCTGTCTCAAAAAAAAAAAAAAAGTAACTAATAATTTGGAGATAGAGATGCACAGAGAGAATTGCTTATTACATATTGTTGCTTCAATTCCTTTAAGCTATTTCTTTGACTAGTGAGAGATAGTAAATCACCTGCATTTCCAAGGACTTTGAAACACTTTGGAGGAAGTCATGAAATCAAGGTAATCCCAATATCACCGGATGTCTCCATCTTGTTACTCTGCATCTTCTGTGTTTTTTTCCAAATAGATTTCTGAATGCATTACTAATGAGTGTGCAGGTCTCTGAAATGTGGCGTGGTGTAGCAGACAAGAGCTGGGCTTTGGCGTTGTATGGACCTTAGATGTGAATCACAGCTCTGAGTGGCTTTGTGCAATTTCTTCTCTGATCTTCAGTTTCCTCCTCTATAAAAAGAGGATAATGATATAGTATACCTTGGAAAATCTTAAAGTATGCTTCCTAAGTCTTTTTCAGATCCTTGAATTTGCAAAAACCACAGTAGCATATAATTTTTTCAGTGTCATCCTTCACAAAATAGGGATAATGACCTATACTTCCTGGGTTATTGTAGTAAATTAAATTATGAATTAAATATGAAGAACAAAGCTTGGTTAATGTGGATGCTGGGTTGGGGTGAGCTAGGGTCACTCAGGGACCTAAATAATTCATTCTGGCTTATCTGCCTTTCCAGAAATGAGTCCAGTTTGCAGTCAGTCACAAATAGTTGAAATCTTGATTGAAATTAGAAAATATTATGTGTGTTTTAAGTGTACTGTTTATTTCTGGGCAAACAGGAAACATTCTGTGGCTTGAGTGGTATCCCCAAAACCAGCGTATGAGAATGAATAGAACTGCCCATCGGCGATGAGAATTAGGGTCATGAAGCACAAAACTCATTAGAAGCAGCATATGGAAGCAAGAAAGAGCCTGATCTTTACAGGGTGGATAGAAAGCAAGGACCTTATGTAAAACAAAGGTTGGGCAAAGGTAGTCAGAAAAAAATTGTAGTAAGCCAGGTTAGAAGGATGTAAAGGTATGAAAACACCTCTTATGAGCACCTATGGACGAACCCTTGGGCAAGGTGGTCACTGAAAACAGCACCAACTCTTTTTCAAAAGCAAGAGTTCCCCTATACCAATTATCTCAAGAATTATAAGCATCCATTGAGCCAAATGCACACATAGTTCCTCAGTTTGTGACTGGTGCATGGTGAACATACAATCACTTTTAGCTCCTTTCTTCATTTGATTTAATTCTTAATAGTATTTTTGTGTTAAAAAAATCATAACCATTAATGACAATTAGATCAGTTAATGTTGCTGAGAGTCTGGGCCATTTGATCTTTCCTGGCACATAATAAGTTTTCAGTAAATATGTGTTGATTGACTGAATAATTTAGGACAGTTTATACATCATTTTTATGGCATGCTACAGATAAATATTTATTATGTGCCTACTTTGTGTCATGCCTTGAGATTAGAACTGAGTAACCTAAAAAGAAAAATTTTGTATCACTTCAATTCTCAAAAAGTTGATCTAGTTGAGTAAATAATATATAAATACGTAAATAAAGACCTGGTTGAATTCAACAATATAAGAAACACTGCAACAAGTAGTTGTTTAATTACATAAGTGGAAGTGACGGTGAACAAAGGCACGGAGTAAAGAGAAGGCAAGGAAATATTGGTGGAACATTTTGGTTGGAGATAAGTAATTGTGTAGAAGAGTGGCAGGTAAGACCAGAACAGTGGTTTGTATTTCATAAGACTGGGATGCTTACATTTCTGATTATACCAAAGCTTTTCTTATTCTTGATGAAAATTTGCTCTAGCTGCCTTCATCAGTATGTAATGTCATCCTTTGGCCTGATGGTATTTTTTAGCCTTATATTCTCTTTTGTCCGATATTAAGATTACTACACCAACTCTCTTTAGGTTCATAGTTGCTTAATATAAGCTTTCATTCCTTTCATTTTTAACACTTTTTTTCACTTTGTCTTCAATGTGTTTATTTAATATTCTTGTTCTTAACTCCAGGTTGACAGTATCTGTCTTTTAGTTGGTGGATTTAACCTATTTGTACTTATATTTACTCAAATTTTTAAAACTCACTTCTGATAGCTTATTATATTTTTAATTTACTGAACTTCTCATTTCTTCCTTTTTGTTTTTGTTCCTGATTTCAATTGTATAGGTCAAGTTTTCTTCTGCTGGTTTAGAAATTGTGCGTTTTGTTTTTATACATGTTGTCCTTATCTTAAGATATAGTCTCATGTTTACTTATCCCTATTGACTTCTTTAACTTATTAATATTTGCATTTTTCTCCTAACAGGAAAAGTACTTTATCACATTGTCATCTGCCTTTAATCTTTTGAAACTGCCCAGAATTTAAATTCTGGTTTCTCTTGAATGATGAATATTACCAAAATATTTGATTTTCATTAATTCTCTATCTCTTAAACGGCAATTTTCAGGGATCTGTTTCTCTCTCCATTTTTTTTTTTTTTTTTTTTTTTTTGAGACAGGGTCTCATTTTACTGCAGCCCAGGCTGGAGTGCAGTGGCACAATCAAAGCTCATTGTAGCCTCCACTTCCCAGGCTCGATCTTCCTGCCTCAGCCTCCCAGGTAGCTGGTACTACGGGCACACACCACCACACCCAGCTAATTATTTTTTAATTTTTTATAGAGGTGGTGTTTCATCATGTTGCCCAGGCTGGTCTCAAATTCCTAGGCTCAAGTGATCCACCCGCCTCAGCTTCCCAAAGTGCTGGGATTACGGCTGTGAGCCACTTCACCTGCTGTGCTTCTCTTATTTTTATTACTTTCTCCCAAAATGTTTTCTCACAAAAAATGAGTCTTTGTATGGCAAATCATTTGAGATCTATGTGAGAGAGTACTTTTATTATACCTTCTGACAGTTTGTCTAGAAATAATATTCTAGGTTCAAATTTCTTTTCCTTCCATTATTTAAAAATATGGCTCTATTGTTTTGCATTCAGTGTTGCTGTTGGGAAATCGAATGGCAGTCTGGGTTTTGTTCCTTTGCAGGTGAACTGCTCTTTACTTATGGAAGCTTTTGGAGTATTTTCTTTGTATTTGATTACATTAAATTAACTACAATTAAAAAAAGAAAACTTGCACAGTATTGTCTGGCCGGTGGACTTAGCTACAATAGATTTATCCCCAGCTAAATTTATCCCCATTGTGAAAAATTTTTGTGTTTAACTTCTCTGTAATATTATCTGCTTACTTATCCCTTTTAGTGACGTTATCACTTGCATTTCGAACTGAAGCTCACTGTCTAGCCTAAAAGATGAAGGGAAAGGAGATCTAAGATATTTAATACACATGATAATTACATTGAACCATGAATCTTTGTTTGGGCTGTTTTGATTAATTCATTCTTAGTTTGGAATGAAGAGCAATTTGGAGGTGAGCAAAATGGATGAAAAAGCAAAACAAAAAGATTTTGCAGGTCTTCCTACTGCCTTTATTCACTTGGAAGTTTGCTGACTCAGGAAAATGCCGAACATATAGATTCACATGCAAATAAAAATGTGAACTTGGATAAGAATATAAGACACAAATTTCTTTTGAATTTTCCATGGTCTATGTTCTCCAAGCTCTTCCTCTGTTCTCTTCCCTCCTTGACAACAGTTTCATTCCATTTGGCACTTACTATTTTCCTGACAAATTATATGTAATAAGATGGTAACTTCCCAGAAGTGCGTATCAGCTGTTGCTATTTCAGTCAACCAATTTTATTGAGTCTTCTTTGTGAAAATAGCCCTAGAGCTTAGTCATATGCTATTTTTCTGTTCCCTTCATGTTTCTATTAAATAAACACAAAGTCAATAAAACTAAAGTGATATCTTTAACAATCCCATTGCCCACCAATACATATGAAAATCGTGATGAATTGTCTCCTTTGAGTGAGTTCTGATTTTTGAACTAATCTTAAAGATTATTCTTCATGATAAGACAGTGGGGGCCATTGAAAAGAGAGTAAGTTCTAAACTAAAAGGCTTAGGTTAGGCCAGGTGTGGTGGCTCATGCCTGTAATTCCGGCACTTTGGGAGGCTGATGTGGGCAGATCACCTGACGTCAGGAGTTCAAGAGCAGCCTGACTAACATGGTGAAACCCTGTCTCTACTAAAAATGCAAAAATTAGCCAGCCATGGTGGTGCGTGCCTGTAATCCCAGCTACTTTGGAGGCTGAGGCAGGAGAATCGCTTGAACCTGGGAGCTGGAGGTTGCAGTGAGCTGAGACCGCACCATTGCACTCCAGCCTAAGCAACAAGAGTGAAACTCTGTCTCAAACAACAACAAACCTCTAAAAAGCTTAGGTTTGAATCTACTCAATTGTGTAACTCACTGGTTGGGTAACTTTGGGAAAGCTATGCTTCTTTAAGGCTTAATTTCCTCCCAGTAACATGCAGATAACAACACTTTGCAGGGTTGCTATGAGAATTAAATGAGAGTAACTTAGGCTACTCCCCAGCCTCGAATACACTTGTAAGAAATGTTAATTCCCATTTTCTTTCCCGCACATCATTAACATTAGTGTGATTACCTGGGTCATGAGTAAGAACACTGAACTTTGTTTTCAGTTTTTGGAGATGTCCAAGCAGACCAAAAATAGAATCTGTGAATCACTCAGAGCCTGGCATACTGGCATATTTTGAGCTAACCTTACGAAGAGAGAATATTCAAGCTGTTATTTTCCTACCCCTAACTTGTAAAAACTTTATTGACCCATGTTGCTGTGCTCAGAAATAACACCAAAGCATTTAAATTTAGTTTTAAAAGAACAAACCTCTTATATTGTTTCAGCACAATAATTATAACAAATAGAAATGAAAAAATCAGTCTGCCATAGTATTCTGACTGCTTCCAGTGCCCCACCTTTCAGCACTAATGCCTAACTCCAGTCTACATATCAATTCATGTTCCCAGATAAAACATTGCATATAGAGTTTATTGCAAGCATTTGCTTCTTTCTTTCTAAATTATCACTTCTTTTTGTTTGCTTAGTCATACAAAATAATGTCAGGGTTGGTTTCAGTCAGAAAAATTACAAACTTAAACCCTATATAGTGTTCCCTTAGAATATTTACTAAAAGGAAGATATATTTTCTATTCTTTCTTTCTTTTTTTTTGAGACAGAGTCTCACTCTGTGACCCAGGCTGGAGTGCAGGGGCGTGATCTTGGCTCACTGTAATATCTGCCTCCTGGATTCAAGTGATTCTCCTGCCTCAGCCTCCCAAGTAGCTGGGATTACAGGCACGCACCACCACGCCCAGCTAATTTTTGTATTTTTAATAGAGACAGGGTTTCACCATGTTGGCCAGGCTGGCCTTGAACTCCTGACCTCAGGTGAGCCACTCGCCTCAGCCTGCAAAGTGCTGGGATTATAGGCGTGAGCCACCATGCCCGGCCTAATACGTTTTCTATTCATTTTTACCTTTAATTTTTCACAAATATGTTGGAAATATAATCATTTGAATATTTGCAGTGGTTATGAGCACAGACTTACGTTCAATTTTGGCTCAGTAACTTACTTGTTGTGTGACCTTGGGCAAGTTTTAAACTTCTTTCTAAGCCTCAAGTTTTCATCTGTAAAATGAGAATTATAACGGTACCTACTTCATAGACGTTAAGGGAATCTATTAAATAAAACACATACACAAAGAGCCTAGCATAGTGCCTAGCACATAGCTAAGGAATGTTCACTTATTTCTACCAAGACTATAGCATATTTATGTGTGTTAATATAATCATTATATTAATGTGGTGAGAAGTAGGATTTAACTGTATACCTTGAGGAGTACATACATGATAACAATTGTTCCAGATTTCTTCAGTAACTTAGTCTCAGAGTGCTCTTTTAAAAAGTTCTGAATAGATTTTCTTCTTGGAAATAATACTTTTTGAAAAGTGTAACCTTTGATATGTACTACATACCAAAAGCACAAGTAAAGGAAGCTTTGTTGTGTTTTAATGCAAACCACATAGTAAAGCTTTAATTTAATCACTTAAAATTAGGGGAACAAACAGGAAGTGTTGTAATAATTGATTGATTTTCATATTTACCTTAATAAATGCCTTGACCATAGTCCCAGTTTGGTACCAAATAAAGATATTTATACATGTAATATGCATCCTGTGTATAGATATCTTATGTATTCCATATGCTTTGTTCTTGAGAATTTCTTCACTCTTATTTTCATTTAGACTAAGGAGAAATCAAGAAAGCCTATTTCCTTAGTCATCTTAGTCATTATCCACCCCCACCAGCTCTCCAGGCTGAGAACATCGTGCAGACTGAGTTATTAAAGTTGATCTGAAAGAGCAATCTGTTCTAAATGACTGTCCCTGGATCTGCAACGGAACCCTGTAAATACCCTTCATTACTCTGGCGGGGCAGTATCACATTTCCTTCATGCACTTTTGTGTCTGACACAAGTTAGGCAGTGAGATTTGGACTTTAGATGATCCTGGTTGATTGATATAGGAATGGTGCTTCTCCTGAGACAGGTAACCACAAATTTACTTCTCAGGATAATGTTTTAAAGTGGGTGTTCTATTTAGTTTTTAAAAATGTTTTTAGTTTTTAAAACTAAGTGGGTTTTGAACTTTTAAATAGTTTTTTTTAATGTTTTTGGTTTTCCCAGGCAAGCATTTTCAGTAGTTTAGATGAAAAAGAAATTTCTTAACGATTTCATTGTCTTTTTCAATTACATTGTCGTCATGCCTTTTGTATAAGATCTTTTATAATCCACCACCCATCTGTTGTTTTGGATAGTCAAGAACTTGTCTTTGCTGTGAAAATTTTTCTCATTAAAAATGGCTAAAAAATACATACTTTCTCTGTTTTTCAAAAATACGGCATAGACGTTTTGTTTAGTTTTTTCATCTGATACTGGATACATCAAGACGAATCTATGAACTTCAAGCAAAACTTATTGAAGCTTTGGTATATGTGACTAATTTGTTTTAGAGAACTGGAGCCTATAGCAATATAAAAAAAATAGCAAATGTAAACATTTTATATGAATCTGCTAGCATGGAAATTCTTCCATGCTTACCGTCCAAGTGAAGACTTCCTCTGTCATAGATCTTCCAGATTCCTTGGCATTCCTGTGGATCATTCCAATGTGAGTAAATTGTTTCTGTGGCTGACTGACTGAATTAAGAAAACAGCTGAAGGCAAGCACAGGATTGTGTTCAAACCACAAGAAACACATGTGTTGGATGAGCCACTCAACTCTATGGGGAAGGCTTAAGACATGTAACCAACCTTGTGTTTGCTTGCCACTTAACAAAGTTTGTTTTTAACTATGTTGGGCATTAGAAAGCTTTAAAGATTATTTTTTGTATCAATAAACTCTGATGAAATCTTGAACTAATAGGTTTGTGGTATAATGTTTATACAATTACGACTGAAGATAAGCAAGGTGGGAGCTGGATTATTTGGGAGCAGAAATTAGTTTTTAAAAACTGAAATCTAAAATATGTTTGATGTACTATAACCAGAGTGTTCACAATTGCTAAATATTATTTATTTAAAACATTTACATTCAGATTTTTTTCAAAGAGCTCAAAAATTGTGTATGGTATCTGTATTTGAAAATGTTACAGTAAAAATGAAAAGAGAAAGATGACTGCCATTCAGAATGTCTTTGGCTTCTCTTTTCTTTTCTTTTTTTTTTTTGAGACAGAGTCTTGCTGTGTCACCCAGTCTGGAGTGCAATGGCGCAATCTCGGCTCACTGCAACCTCTGTCTCCCGGGTTCAAGAGATTCTCCTGCCTCAGCCTCCCAAGGAGCTGGGACTACAGGCATGCACCTCCACGCCCTGCTAATTTTTTTTTTGTATTTTTAGTAGAGACGGGGTTTCGCTACGTTGCCCAGGCTGGTCTCGAACTCCTGAGCTCAGGTGATCCACCTGCCTCAACCTCCCAAAGTGCTAGGGTTACAGGCGTGAGCCACCACACCTGGCCGGCTTCTTTTTTCTGTAACTCTTCTTTTGCGTTTTAAACCTACTTTAATTCTTCATATAGATTCCTAATTTCACTGCCCAACCAGCTTTATTCTACCTTTTAGTATGAGTCTCCTTCAACCTTAGTATTCTATACCTGGGTGAAAGGTAGAATACCAGGCTTATCATGGCAGTTTGCAGGAAAGTAAAAATGTGTTTACTTATAGTGTGTTTAAACATTGCCTTTACTATCCACCTGAAATAGAGGTTCTACTCTCCCATGGGAGAGACTCACCCAAGACCCAGCAGCACTTACATTGATTATGGCTTAAGATCTGAGTGGGATAGTGGAGGAAGATCCTCTTTTTAAATAAAAAGAAATTGTTGGCATATCCACATAAATAGAATATGCAGAAGGACAATTAAGTGGTCTTGACATTAGTATCAGCACAAGATTAGGTAAGAGAGAAAATAAATCTGTACATTGAAGCTCTGGATTACTGTGGTAATGAGAATAACCTATACAGATAATTCATTTCCTCCTGTATCCTCTTCTCTCCTCAATGCCAATTATTTCAATCTGAATTATTTAAAAGTGTTCTTCATCTTTTTTGCCTGTGTAAGCATAAAACCACATAAAAAAGGTGTAATTAAACCTCCAATGCGATCACAATAAACAAAGAAATTTTATATCTGTTCAATGTACTATAAATAGTCTCACGACGACTGAAGAGGATAAAGATCTCTTCGTAAATTCCACGAGGTCAGAAATTTTTGTGTATTTTGTGCATTGCTTTATACTCAGTACCTGGTACACAGTAGGCATTAAGTAAATAATTATCAAATGAATGAATGAGTAGGAAAAAACCCTATAAGCAGTTGTATGACTTAATTAAGAAAGCTAGATTTAAACCAATATATTTCATGCTATCAGAATCTAAGAATGATCTTTTTAAAGAATAATAACTGGCTGGGCGCGGTGGCTCACGCTTGTAATCCCAGCACTTTGGGAGGCCGAGGCGGGCGGATCACGAGGTCAGGAGATCGAGACCACAGTGAAACCCCGTCTCTACTAAAAATACAAAAAATTAGCCCAGCATGGTGGCGGGCGCCTGTAGTCCCAGCTACTCGGAGAGGCTGAGGCAGGAGAATGGCGTGAACCCGGGAGGCGGAGCTTGCAGTGAGCCGAGATTGCGCCATTGCACTCCAGCCTGGGCGATAGAGCGAGACTCCGTCTCAAAAAAAAAATAATAATAATAATAATAACCAGCATTTAAGTCTGAATTTTCAAAGTCCTGGCTTCTACCATGATTGATAATGTTATAGCATCATTTAATCTATACTAAGCAATCAGGTTAACTTTTTTTTCAAGTTTATTTATTTATTTTTAATTTTTTTTTTTTTTTGAGACAGAGTTTTGCTCTGTCCCCCATGTTGGAATGCAGTAGCACGATCTCGGCTCACCGCAACCTCTACCTCCCCAGTTGAAGTGATTCTCCTGCCTCAGCCTCCTGAGTAGCTGGGATTACAGGCATGCACCACCACACCTGGCTAATTTTTGTATATTTAGTAGAGACAGGGTTTCACCATGGAGGCCAGCCTGGTCTTGAACTCCTGACCTCAGGTGATCTGCCCACATCAGCCTCCCAAAGTGCTGGGATTACAGGCATGAGCCACTGCGCCCAGCCAAGGAATTTTTAACGTTAGTTACCTTGTCTGCTTTTGCTTAGCCTTTGGACAAACAATTCAAAAAAGCTCTCAGCTTTAAAACATTAGACCTTAGCTTCATGTTGGCTTTTCCTAGTCAAATTTCCTAAAATGTATCAGTGATTTAATGAGAGTAAATTTCCTGTTGATTAAAATTAAAGATCTTAAAAATTAAAATTAAGAGTTTTCATACATTTAAAAATAATGTCATTTTTTTGAATGATGAACTATGGCATAATGCATTTAGTGTTCATTCCAAACATCAATCAATAAATAACTTGGGCCTCTAGCTATAAGGGAAATTCTATAGGTAAAAGAATTGATTGATCCCCACCCCCATAGGTGCTATCCTGCTATGGAATCCCTTTGCTCAGTTTTCTCCTGTCCAATCAGGTGGAATGTTTCACAGGCACATGGTTTATACAGCTCAAAATAACTTGGGACCTGTGAGCTGACAAATGCTCTGGCTCCGGTGGTGACAGGTTGTCCAGCTTCTTACAGCCATCTTCACTGAAACTAAGGTTAACTCCTCACTCTCTATGGACGGCTACTCTCTATTTCCAAGGGCGTGAAGAATTTCCCTCTTCTCCTGTGCTTTCATCTAAAAGTTCTCCCTGGATAATTATCATTGCAGTGGAGTGCCTGGATTGGACATCCTCATCTGGGTCAACTAAAAAAACAAAGGTAATATCCAGATTTAAGTTCACAAGTGTGTTTTGATAACAGGGCACTGACAGTGGAAAAGCGAATATTTCAAAGAACTCATTACTGTTACCTGAAATGAAACCTAGGAAACTGTCTAATTACATATGACGGGACACAAAATTAAGTGAAAAATAAAGCTTTCCACATGTAAAGATTTTGGGGGGGATTGATGAGACTGACAGAGATCACAGCCTACTTGAGTTCCTAAGGAAAAATATCTCAACGGAAGAAGTTGTGACATGTTGCATATCTCACTGGCATTTTCCACACATTCATTTATTAAAAGAATGTTGTTTATATACAGAATATGTATGCAATGCCTATTTCCTTTTTAAAGGAAGTTGAATCTAAAATAATATGCCTGCATAAAGACTTTCATTTTAAATTTTTTTATCATGTAAAAGGATACGCTTGCTATATTTAGTGTTGGGAGATCTGCTCCCTGGATTAATGTACACAACAGCTGCAGAAAGTCTTGCTCAAGGGACATTGCTCTTTCTTTCTCCTTTCTCTCTCTCTCTCTCTCTCCATCTCTTTCTCTCTCTCTCTCCCTTTTCAGCTGCATCAGAAAGACACTTGACAGTCAGTGGCAAATGTTTGGCCTGGTACATTGCACTATTAGCAGTAATAGATGCACATCTTGAGTTATGTTTTAAAAACTGTATAAGCAAAGAAAGAGAAAAGATGGATTATTATATATTTCCAGTCCTCAAAAGTGAACATTACAGTAATGGTGTTAAGGAATTTTAGTACCTTATCAATAGATTTTTATATGCTTATTAAAGATATTAACATCAGCTTGAAAGAAACAAAACAGTCATCCAGTTTTGTTTCTCAAAAAACTATGATTCAATTACCTTTACTTTAGTAATAATGAAATGAATCCTACAAATGCTAAATTAAAAATTTACCATAACGTTATAGTCTCTCCTTAATAATAACAGCTCTTGAGTTCACATAAAATTCATAGTTCTTTTCTAGGAAATTGAGAATGTCTATACTTACAGCTATCTTAAACATATTTTTAAAACGGAAAAAAGATATGCTGTCCGACACATGATTTGACAACAAGCAAAATATTTAAAATCAAGGCCGTCCCAAGAAATCTGAAATATATGGATAATATACTTACAGAGGTGTCAAGAGATAAAATTATAGGCCTTACAGAATCTTATAATAATGGACTATGAAACAAACAGTTGAACACTGTCCAAATTCTGGAAGTGTGTCTCTATCCCCGCTTATAGTATATGGCTAATGCTACTGGAACTCATAATAATGTGTTAAAACCCCAGTCTTCCATATATCTACAATTTATAATATAGACACTACTACAATCTGCTTACAAAGGCACTTTCAGTAGAACAGACACAGAACCACAATTTATGGACACAAGAAGTTGAATGAGGTTTTGTCCAAGCTGGTTTTGGAATTCATAGTGGTAGTTTTTGCAAATTTGCTTCTGAAGATATGAGACAACACGTAAATCAGGTTCCATTTTGAAAGGGTTTTAATGAACTAATGTTGATATGTGAAAAAGTGAGAGTTCAGTTTTTCAACAGTTAATTCCTACACGTAATAGGAATAGTAGACTCAGTTCACTAACCTGAAAATATAAGTCAAATGCTCCTGCCAACCCTAGAATAATTAATTTTTTTTCATTCTCATTGAGATTTGACAAAGATGCTGCTGGTCTCATGGTGTTAGATAACAAGATAGAAAAATGAAAGGGTTTTCTTAACAGGTTTTCCCCTCTCCTAGGGGATGATATTTTTTAAAATATCTCTGTGGTGCTTCATGGTTGAACAAATGCTTTTAAAACTACTATAACATTACCCATTTGCTTAAAGGGAACAACTTAGGTAGAGACTGAATGGTCTTTTTAGAAATTTAAGAACAATTTCAGCAGATATATTTTTGGTGGGAACAAAGGTTGGTGGGACTATTTACCTGCAGTAGCTATAGAGTTCTCAGAGTTCATGTATAACCAGAGTCACCTTGACAAGCTCTGTGCAGGCTCCCTGCTACATAGACCTCCACTCGGAGTCACAGTGCACTCCACTCTCAGGGAGGGGCCCAATAGAGCCTCCCAACAAAGCTCTTGAACTAGAACTTGATGTTGAGATCCCTTGGGACACCTACTGTTCTCTCAATCTAGCAAATGTATTATGTCAATTTAATTAGGGAAGTTAGCTTTTTTCAAATCCTTAATTACCTTAAAAATGACACAAATAGTAGAAGCTGAAGAAGAATGAAAGTGCTAAATTTTTGCGTTTAAAAAATAAATATTTGAGTTGATAGGGATTGACAAAGTTTTCTCATTTGGGATTTCCTATATAACAATTTGGTTCATTATGAATGGTGAGATCTTGAGAGTGATATAAAACCTCCTATGCCTATCACTTTTGTGACAACCACCAAACCCTTTTTCTTTTTTGATCCTAGATTCTTGAAGTCTTCTTGATTGCCTTCCATGAGACTTTCTATGGGCCATAGGATTTATTTTTTACAGTATTTCTTTGCTGTCTTTCAGATTAAATAGTACCTTTGAGCTCTGGCTGCCGTGTCTTTCACTAGCGCTTCCTTACATGTTTGTCATCCTCTGGATACAAAAACATACATAATACGCTTTGTAGGAGCCAGTCTTTTTTCTCCCATTCAAAGGAAATCTTTACTTTCTTTCCTACATTCTTAACTTTTACCAATTCAATTAAAATAGTAAGAAAATGGCCTACTCACCTTTGGCCTATTATCTAAAAGTCTTCACTACTTAACCTCTGCCCTTAAAGGAATGTCCCTGAACGGATTCACATTCATTCCCTGATGGATCATCTCTACTCAGCCTCTTTATCTCAACATTCTTTTCTGATGTATACATTTGTCTGTATTTATCTTTGCCTGTATTTATCTTCTTTCAAACTGAAAAATTTTTGAGATAATGTGTCTTATATGATTTCCATATTATTATTGACATATCATTTCCATATTCCTCAAGTTCTTACTCTGGTAATGCAGTATATACTAATTTATTAAATTACTAATGCCGTTCACACCAAAAATAGACTAGAAATAAAACTAAGATGGGGATGATCACTGTGATAGTGAAGGGATGGATATTGTAATAGTGTACCAAGTACACTCCATCTGCACCCAGATTTTAAAAAGGTGATCTGTACATAACTCTCCAGGACTGGTTCCTATTCACTGGGATTTGGTTTTTGACCCAGCAAGAACTTCTCCAAAAGAACTGACTTAGATACTTCTCTAGGGTGATATCATTGGATATAGAAGGCAAAACCAACAGGTCAATACTAGCATTAAAGAGAGGGAGCAAAGTCTATTTTTTCTTTCCCTAAAAAGCATTCTGGGCATATTAATTACACATCACCAGCAAAAGGTCACCTCAAATTTGCATAGTGCTCTACAGTTTTAAAGTGTTTTCACAAACAGACCTATGAAGTGAGTAGGATAGTTCTGCTCCTCCCTGTTTTAGATGAGTTACTTAAACATATTTATCTTTTCCTATTCTGGCTCTCTTTACAAATAATTATTAACTATTAGGCTATTTTTGGGCCTGCCTCTAAACCAGATTTAGGTTACTTGGGAGTTCTTTGGTTTTTTCATGAATGTGCTTCCCACACTATAATGAATGTAGAGCAGTGTTTAAAGACACATGTAGCTAGGTGCAGTGGCTCATGCCTGTAATCCCAGCACTTTGGGAGGCCAAGGTGGGTGGATTGCTTGAGCCTAGGAGTTGGAGACCAGCCTGAGCAACATAGGAAGACTCCATCTCTACAGCAAATTTTAAAAGTTATCTGGGCATGGTAGAAATCACCTGTAGTCCTAGCTACTTGGGAGGCTGAGGTGGGAGGATTGCTTGAGCCCAAAGGTCAAGGCTGCAGTGAGCCATGACCGCACCACTATACCCCAGCCTGGGTGACAGAGTGAGATCTTGTCTAAAAAAAAAAAAAAAAAGACACATTAAAAAAAAATAAATTCTTTTTTTCAGCTTTATGAAGGCTTAATTGACAAATTAAAAATGGTATATATTTGTGGTGTACAAGGTACTGTTTTGCTATATGTATACATTTTGCAATTATTAAATCAAGCTAATTAATATATCCATAGCCTCACATACTTACCACTTTTTTGTGTGGTGAGAAAATTGAAGCTCTACTCTTTTAGTAATATTCAAGAATACATTACATTATTACAAACTATAGTCCCCATGCTGTACAGCAAGCCTCCATAATTTATTCCTTCTCCTGTGTAACTGGAACTTTGTACCCTTTGACCAACATCTTGGCATTCCTCACACCCAGATTTGTTTTCTCATTTAAATATCTAATACTTCACAATCAGAATACTTCAGTATTTATGTTTGAATTCAAGTTACTCCATACTAGGTTTTGCCAATTCTCTGGTCAATGCCCCAGCTTAAATTTTCATATTATAACTAAAAAATGAGTTTATTCCATGTATTTCCAACAACAGGGTCTTCTTAGAGCCTGAAGAAGGATAGCACCGAGTTAACATGAGTTGAAAAACATGTCCAAAGGTATCAGCCTCAAAGTTTTTTTTTTTTTTTTTTTTTCACAGAGTCTTGCTCTTTTGCCCAGACTGGGGTGTGGAATGCAGTGGCACAGTCTCGGCTCACTGCAACCTTTGCCTCCCAGGTTCAAGCGATTCTCCTGACTCAGCCTCCCAGGTAACTGGGATTACAGGCACCTGCCAACACGTCCAGCTAATTTTTGTACTTTTAGTAGAGACGGGGTTTCACCATGTTGACCAGGCTGGTCTCGAACACCTGACCTCAAGTGATCTGCCTGGCTCGGCCTCCCAAAGTGCAGGGATTACAGGAGTAAGCCACTGTGCCCCACCATAAACCTGACTCTTAACATTTTCAGAAAGTTCTTAGGGCAGATCCTCTTTTCTGGAAAAGTCCTAGGGAAAAAATAGAGGTATTTAGGAAAGTAAAGGAAGTACAATAACCTGTCTATGTTGCCAAATTATTTTACGTGATTTGCTAAAGTCTCTCTTGATGTTTGATGCCACATTAATTGTTTCATTTCCAATCTGGTACCATTTCATCAATGCCATGATCTGTTTTCAAGGGCAATTACTCATTCTTATTTTGAAAGTGGGAAAAAAATCTAATTTTCCGTTTTGTGAGAAACAGAAAAGAGGAAACAAACTCAAATGTCACTGTGACCAGCCGTGGTGGCTTACGCCTGTAATCCCAACACTTTGGGAGGCTGAGGCAGGCGGATTACTTGAAGTCAGGAGTTTGAAACCAGCCTGGACAACTTTGTGAAACCCTATCTCTACTAAAAACACAAAAATTAGCCAGGGGTGGTGGCGCTCACCTGGAATCCCAGCTACTCAGGAGGCTGAGGCAGGTGAGTTGCTTGAACCCAGGAGGAGGAGTTTGCAGTGAGCCAAAATTGCGCCACTGCACTCCAGCCTGGGCGACAAAGTGAAACTCCATCTCAAAAAAAAAAAAAAAAAGTCAAATGACACTCTGAATACTGCAGCTTTAATGTCTAAGAGAACTTATGATTTTCTTTCCTAAAACCTGCTCCTGCCTCATCCCAGCAAATGAGTTTGCCAATGACCTAGTTGCTCAGAGCATAAATATTGGAGTAATTCTTGACTGCTCTTTCTTTCACATCCCACTTTTAATCCATCAGCAAACCGCATTGGCTCTACTTTTAAAGATATCTCAAATATAAGCATTTCTGGCCATCTCCCATGGCTACCGCTCGTTGGTCCAAGCCACCATCATCCCTTGTGTAGCATGTTGGCAATGGCCTCATAACTGATCTGCTCACTTCTACTCTTACTTCCTTCAGTTTGATTCTTTGCATAGTAGCCATGATTGAACTTTTTCAAAACCATGCCTTCTGCTTCTCAAACCCTTTAAGTGGTTTTCCCTTCACATGTTTAATAAAATTTGAGGTCCTTTCCATGGTCTGCAAGACCTTAAATGATCTGGCCTTGTACCTTTCTGACCTCATTTTCTTTGGCTCTTCTTTTTCATGCACTTCTTCGCTCACTGGGCTTGACTTAAACATACAAAACACTCACCTCTTCAGGCTTTGACACTTACTTCTACCTCAGTCAGAAATATTCTTTTTTTACCAGATGGTCACATGAGTAACTTCTCCACTGCATTATAAGCTTTGCTTGACTTTGCTAGCTAAAATAACACACCTTCTTTCCTCCTCCATTATTCTCAATCCCCTTTTTCTATTTTATTTTTCTTCCTAACATTAATATTTTCCCTACTAGAATGTCAGTTCCATTAGGACACAGACTTTGTCTTTTGTTCACCACTGAATCCACAGTGCCTAGAACAGTACCTGGCACACAGTAGATGCTCAATAAATATTTATTGGATGAATAAATGAATTATAGGGTACCTATAATAGCACTTGTGATTTTTTAAGTACAAATTTTATAATGGTTATAAAATTAATGCTTAAAAGAGAAAGTTTTTAAATTAATGCTTAAAAAAGAAAATAATTTTCAAATTTTTTATTTTGGCTAATATTTTATCAGTTTAACAATTTATATATGTATTTTCATCTGAGAATCCTCAAAGATAGAATTGTTATCCCATCTGACAGATGAGGATAACAGATTCAGATGCATTAAGTGACTTTCTCAAGAAAACAAAGTTATTTAGCGTTGGAGCTGTGATTCAAACCCAGGTTTCTGACTGTAATCAGATGTTCTCTGATACTTCTGGTATGAAAGCAAAGCATTCCAGCCTGGCCAACATGGTGAAAACCCATCTCTACTAAAAATACAAAAATTAGCTGGGCATGGTGGGAGGTGCCTATAATCCCAGCCACTCGGGAGGCTGAGGCAGGAGAATCGCTTGAACACGGGAGGCAGAGGTTGCAGTGAGCCGAGATCGTGCCACTGCACTCCAGTCTGGGCTATAAGAGCAAGAGTCTATCTCAAAAAAAAAAAAAAAAAAAAAGAAAAAAGAAAGAAAAGAAGAAAAAAGAAAACAAAGCATGATTTCAGTTATTTTATCAATCATAAATAAATTTTCACTTGAAAGTCATCTTAAAGTTATGACTGCCTTTACCAGTTTATAGTTTTTCTTTGTGTCTATAAGTTTTCTTTGTCTTCCCTTTTCTGTCCTATTTTATCCTACAATTAAAAGTGAAAGATAGGCCAGACACGGTGGCTCACACCAGTAATCCCAGCACTTTGGGAGGCCAAGGCAGGTGGATCACTCGAGGTCAGGAGTTCAAGACCATCCAGACTGATCAACATGGTGAAACCCTGTCTCTACTAAAAATACAAAAATTAGCCAGGTGTGGTAGCGCATGCCTGTAATCCCAGCTACTTGGGAGGCTGAGGCAGGAGAATCGCTTGAACGTGGGAAGTGGAGGTTGCAGTGAGCCAACGTCGCACCATTGCACTCTAGCCTGGGCAACAAGAGTGAAACTCTGTCTTAAAAAAAAAAAAAAAAGTGAAAGCTAATAATAGAGTTAGCAGAAAATTCTAATGAACACATAAATTCAAAAAGAAATATTTATTGACCACCTTCTATGTGCTATGTGGGTGCAGAGATGATGGTGTACAAAACATAGTGAGGGAGACAGAGAAGAAAATACACACACTTCATGTATTGTGGTAAGTATTGTGTTTGGAGACTGTGTCAAGGACAGTGAGCTTTGGGAGCACGATGGAGAGGTACCCAGCTCAGGGAAGAGAAGAAATCCCAGGGTAGTGATGTCTCAGCTAGGAACCAAAGACCATGTAGGATTAGGCCTGATAGCATAGTGAAAAGAGGTGGGCACAGGAAGCAGTCCAAGCAAAGAGAATACAAAGATCTGAAGTCAACACAGTTAATTCATGAGACTGTATTTCAATAGAGTACAGATACACTGAATTAATTATGAATGTAGACTTTGGTTTCTCTTCAAATTTTTCCTCAGATCAAGTCACTTCACTAGTTCTGCCTCTATTTCTTATCTATAAAATGGAGGCCATGATACATGGCCATAGTTGTTAAATAATAATAATAATAATTATTATTATAGTAATAGTAACTTCCATTTATTGAATGTTTACTAAATCCCAAGCACATTTAATCATCACTTCTACCTATGATATGGCTACTACTATTATATCTGTTTTACAGATGAGTAAACTGAGGTGTACAGAGTTTAAACTTTCCTAAGTTTATACTAGGATATTAGGAAGTGTCAGAACTAGGATTTGAACCCAGTTCCATCTAACACCAAAGTACTAGGTCATAAGTACTACATTAAAATATTAAAGAAATCTCTATTTTGAATACCTGAAAGTTTTGTTATAATAATTTATCATAACCATAAACATAAGAACAGGTACATTAACACCTCAATTGGCTTCTTTTCTTAAAAAAAAGACTTATCTAAGAATTTTCTTTTCTATTTCCACCACAAATATAAACTTTTTAAAAGTTCTTCAACTTTAACATCACCTTCACCAAAGCATTGTTTTTTACAAACATCAGTCAAATACCCATTATAGTGGCAAGCCCTATTTTAAGGACTTTGCCTTTGATGTTATTAATCCTCACTCCCCTGGGAAATAGATTTTTTTCATGTTTTACAGATGAAGAAACTAAAGCTCAAATAAGTTAAGTAAACTTCCCAAAGTTACATAATTGTTAAGAGGTGATGCAGAATTTGGAATTAGATCTATCTGATACCAAGGCCAATGCTCATTCCATGTTGCCTCAATGTAAAAGTTATCTCAAAATAAAGAGTAAAAGACAAAGTCACATTAAAACACAATATACAGGCTAGGCACAATGCCTCACGCCTATAATCCCAGAGCTTTGGGAGGTGGAGGTGGGAGGATCACTTGAGGTTCTTTGAGTTGGAGACCAACCTGGGCAACAGAGAGAGACCTCGTTCCTACAGAAAATTTAAATATTAGCCAAGTGTGGTGGTGTGTGGCTGTAGTCCCAGCTACTTGGGAGGTTGAGGAGGGAGAATTGCTTGAATCCAGGAGTTTAAGGCTACAGTGAGCTATGATCATGCCACTTCGCTCCATCCTGGGTGAGGGCGTGAGACCCTGTCAAGAAAGAAAGAAAGAAAGAGAGAAAGAGAGAGAAAGAAAGAGAGAGAGAGGGAGGGAGGGAGAGAGAGGAAGAAAAGGAAAGAAGAAGGAAGGAAGGAAGGAAGGAAGGAAGGAAGGAAGGAAGGAAGGAAGGAAGGAAGGAAGGAAGGAAATTTAAAAAACCACAATAAACAGTAATGTCCAATGAACAGAGAGAAAGCCATCCTGATTTATATGGCACTTAATTTCCCCTCCATCTAAACAGAAACAGAAGCTTAAACGAGGCTAAAGAAATAGTTGAGTTACAAATGAGGATTTTTGGTGTATTAATTACATTTTCAAATAACATTTTGCACCTTATTTCATATATCTTTAACTGTTCCTCCATGTACTTGGTGCACAAATGAGAAAGCTTTTCAATTGGGGTATCAATTATACTTTCATATATTTTGTTTATTATTCACTGTTCCACAAAATTTAATAAATAGCCATGTAGTTCTATTTACTGAGTATGTCATAATTTAATTAACTACTTATTACTGAACATGGTTCCAATTTTTAAATATTATCATATGATAAACACCTTTGTAGACAAATCTTTGCCCTCCAACATCTTTGCATTTTATTTTATTTTATTTTATTTTATTTTATTTATTTATTTATTGAGGCACGTTTCACTCTTCTTGCCCAGGCTGGAGTGCAATGGTGCGATCTTGGCTCACTGCAACCTCCACTTCCTGGGTTCAAGTAATTATCCTGTCTCAGCCTCCCGAGTAGCTGGAATTACAGGCGCCCACCACCGCGCCCAGCTAATTTTTTGTATTTTTGGTAGAGACAGCGTCTCACCATGCTGCCCAGGCTGGTCTCAAACTCCTGACCTCAGATGATCCACCCGCTTTGGCCTCCAAAAGTGCTGGGATCACAGGCGTGCACCACTGCGCCCTGTCACCTTTGCATTTTAAATTAATCTTTTTTAAAAGGCATAATAGACTTCATCCAAATAAGTAGCTCTAGTAGCGGCAATCTCAGTCTGTGGCAAGTAGGTGGGAAAAATATTTGACTGTGGATGGTCCTTTCAGTCATCTCTTATTGCCTCTCAAGGTGGCTGCCTACTTTGCCAATTCAGAGGTTAGTTTGGGATAGCATTCTAGAAGTGTGGAAACTGGGACCGTTCCTAGGAAGCCTTTTGTGTGATATAAGTGACGCTGTCATATAAGAGAAAGGAAAGAAATCAACTGAAGTAAGTTCTGTTATAGGATGTTAAAGCCAGAAAATATTTAGAAGATTACTTTTTTCTCTACTTTCCCACACAGTAGCCAAGAATGGCAAACAGTCTTCATCTCCATTGCCATCTCTGATTGGAGATGGCTGAAGGAGTGGAGTGTTAAGAAAGTCAAGGTCAAGGGGAAAGTACAGTAATCACTGAGCTGCAGCTTTTAAGGATGAGAGAGAGTAGTGACAGCCTAAGTTACAAATTTGCCATCCTTTAGTAAATGTTTGAATGAATAAATGGATACAATATTAAAAATACAAAATTGGCTTGCATTATTATATTACTTTCTTAAGACTTTAAAAATACTTATTTTTTTATAGGTAATATCATATAATTAAAATTCAAAAGTTAGGAAGAATACAGAGCGAAGTCTCCTGCCAAGCATCATATTCCACTATATCTCATTTCCCCTCTTAACCAAAGTTAATTTAAGATTTTTTAAAAACCTAGGCTCTAACTCTTATCTTTGTAGCCTAATATGAAGAGGCTGAATCATCATAGTTTTCAAGAACAGGTTGAGCCTAATAACAACACTGAATTTAAACAGCTTGTCTCTAGCAAGCTTGTCAAAAAACAAAAGCATTCTTTATTTTCCATGAGCTAGCTAGATCAAGTTCGTATTTTCAGTAACTAGATGAGATTATGTTGTCAATATCTTTCAATTTCTATAATTCTATTATATTCAAGGTAAAGAGGAGAGGGTGGAGAGCAAATCTCTGTGTGTGAAAACACTTTATAACTAAAAGACCATTATCAACATTATCAATATCAGGCTTAGAAATGTTATTTAATATTATTATAGTTATGTCATGGCCTTCACAACTGAACTTGCATTTAAAGAGTTTAATAAAGTGGTAATCATCCAGGTCTTTATTTTAAATTTCAGGGAAATTTCATTCTGTTCTTATTTATTTCATAATTTGAGAGTAATATTTAAGTCTTTAAGGTTTGTAAAAGGGGAAGGGCACGGTGGCTCACCCCTATAATCCCAGCACTTTGGGAGGCTGAGGTGAGCAGATCACCTGAGCCCAGGAGCTCGAGACCAGCCCGGGCAACAGGCAAAATCTTGTCTTGCAAAAAATACAAAAATTAGCTGGGTGTGGTGGCACATGCCTGTAGTCCCAGCTACTTGCAAGGGTGAAGTGGGAGGATTGCTCGAGCCCATGAGATGGAGGTTGCTGTGAGCTGAGATTGCATCACTGCACTCCAGCCTGCGTGGCAAAGTGAGACCTTGTCTCAAAAATAAATAAATAAATAAAAAGTTTGTAAAAGTACTAAAATTAGGCAATTTTTTATTTTGAGCTTTAATTTCTAACGAATCTGCAGTGCTATAATAGACATAAACTTGTTATTCCCTAGAAATGATCCAAACTTTTTGGTATTATTATTTTGTGACAGCATGCAAGACGACAGCATAGAAGCTTCTACTTCCATATCTCAGCTTCTAAGAGAGAGCTATTTAGCTGAAACCAGACATCGGGGAAACAATGAAAGGAGTCGAGCGGAGCCCTCCTCCAACCCTTTCCATTTCAGCAGTCCTTCTGGGGCCGCTGAAGGAGGCGGAGGCCAAGATGACCTTCCAGATCTTTCAGCCTTTCTGAGCCAAGAAGAATTAGATGAAAGTGTCAATCTGGCAAGACTGGCCATCAATCACGACCCTTTGGAGAAGGCAGATGAAACTCAAGCTAGAAAACAACTTTCTCCTGATCAGATGAAACACTCACCTAATTTAAGTTTTGAGCCTAACTTCTGCCAGGATAACCCTCGAAGTCCCACCAGCTCTAAAGAAAGCCCCCAGGAGGCAAAAAGGCCACAGTATTGTTCTGAAACCCAGTCCAAAAAAGTATTTTTAAATAAGGCTGCCGACTTCATTGAAGAGCTATCCTCCCTTTTCAAATCCCACAGCTCCAAAAGGATTAGACCTCATGCCTGCAAAAACCACAAGAGTAAACTGGAATCTCAAAACAAAGTTATTCAGGAAAACAGCTCCAGTTTCTCAGATCTGTCAGAAAGACGAGAAAGATCTTCTGTTCCCATCCCTATCCCTGCGGATACCAGGGATAATGAAGTGAATCACGCCCTCGAACAGCAGGAAGCCAAGAGGCGTGAAGAGGAGCAGGCTGCCAGTGAGGCGGCTGGTGGAGACACCACACCAGGGTCTTCCCCTTCATCTCTGTACTATGAAGAACCTCTGGGGCAACCCCCCCGGTTCACTCAAAAGTTACGGAGCAGAGAAGTTCCAGAAGGAACTCGAGTACAGTTGGATTGCATAGTGGTAGGAATTCCACCACCTCAAGTAAGGTAAAAATGTCCCACTGGTAATGTTGAGTAATGTTGCTTTCCATCTACCATGACCCTCCCAAGTATTATCATTTAAGTACGTGGTTTACAAAATCATATACTCCCTTAGAGAAAAGTAGTCGGTGTCTAAAGCAGCTTGGTCCAATAGAAATGTAAACCTAGTCACGTATGTAGTTTTAATTTCTCTAGTAGCTACATTTTTAAAAACTAAAAAGAACCAGGTGAAATTAAAATTAATAACTTACATTATTTAAATAACATATCAAAAATATTACCGTAGGCTGGGCGCTGTGGCTCACGCCTGTAATCTCAGCATTTTGGGAGGCCAAGGCCAGCCGATCACCTGAGGTCGGGAGCTCGAGACCAGCCTGACCAACATGGAGAAACCCCATCTCTACTAAAAATACAAAAATTAGCCGAGCTTGGTGGCATGCGCCTGTAATCCCAGCTACTCCGGAGGCTGAGGCAGGAGAATCGCTTGAACCTGGGAGACAGAGGTTATGGTGAGCCAAGATCACGCCAGTGCACTCCAGCCTGGGCAACAAGAGCGAAACTCAGTCTCAAAAATAAATAAATAAAATAAAAATGAAAACATTGTCATTCAACATGTAACCAATATAATAATTATTAATAAGATATTTTACATTATTTTTATTATACCAGGGATTTGAAACCCGGCGTGAATTCTACACTGACAGCATATTTCAATTTGGATGTTAAATTTTCCTAGGGAATATAACCTTCATTTTGGCCAGGCGCAGTGGCTCACGCATATAATCCCAGCACTTTGGGAGGCCGAGGCAGGCAGATCACTTGAGGTCAGGAGTTCGAGACCAGCCTGGCCAATAGGGCGAAACCCCATCTCTACTAAAAATACAAAAAAAATTAGCCGGGCGTGGTAACAGGCATCTGTAATGCCAACTATTTAGGTGGCTGAGGCAGAGAGAATTTCTTGAACTTGGGAGGCAGAGGTTGTAGTGAGCTGAGATTGCACCACTGCACTCCAGCCTGGGCTACAGAGAGGAGGCTCCATCTCAAAATAAATAAATTAGGCCTGGCGCAGTGGCTCACGCCTGTAATCCCAGCACTTTGGGAGGCTGAGGCGGGCGGATCACAAGGTCAGGAGATCGAGACCATCCTGGCTAAAACGGTGAAACCCCGTCTCTACTAAAAATACAAAAAAAAAAAATTAGCCGGGCATGGTGGCGGGCACCTGTAGTCCCAGCTACTTGAGAGGCTGAGGCAGGAGACTGGCGTGAACCCGGGAGGCGGAGCTTGCTGTGAGCCAAGCTCGCGCCACTGCACTCCAGCCTGGGCGACAGAGCAAGACTCCTTCAATAAATAAATAAATAAATAAATAAATAAATAAATAAATAAGTATAATTAAAAATTCAGTTATTTAGTTGCACGAGCCACATTTCAAGTGCCCAATAACTGCATGTGTCTAATGACTACAGTATTGGACAGTGCAGGGCTACAGTTTATAGCCTAAAAAAGGTCTCTACGCAATGAATACCTGCAGTATTTTTTTAAACTTTAAAGAAACCCAAATAATAGCATAAAAACCGATAGAATTGGGCTGAGGCTAAAGTCAATTTAAAGATACATGTAGTATTAAATGTATTATACACTTTCCATGTCAGCTTCATGAACACTGTGACTGATGAATAGAGAGGATATTCATCTTTTATTTGCCTACCATGGTCAGCTTTTCTGTGAGGCAAATGCAGTGTAAGTTTCAGGACTCCTCACTTGCCTAGGCTATACCTAATTTTGCATTCTAAGTTTATTTTACTTTTTAAAGGAGCCCTTCCACATTTATGAGCTTCAGGTCCCACAAAGCCTGGAACCAGCCTTAGCCCCCAGGGTAACATGTCCTACATTTGATTTTATAATGGAATAACATGTGAATAATGTGGTTGAAGTGGATTACTTTTGTAGAGAATTCCTGGTATTTAGAGTCCTGTAAGAGTTACTTTGTGTTTGTAACTACCTGATTATTACTAGAATATGATTTCATTACTATTTAACATTTATTCTCTGTATATAAATAGGGCATCTGGGCATCATCTTTTTATTCCATAATATTCATATTATAGGACAATAGTAATATTAATAATAGCATTTTTGTTTATATATAGGCATATTAATTCAAGGGATTCTGGCCCAAAGACATATTCATATACTGATTTTTGCTTTTCAAAGGCAACCTAAGGTAATACCAAATATTATTTCTACAATGGCAGATACATTTGACTATTAGGTTATCCTGCTGACCTCTTTGAGGGCAGGGATTCTGTTGTTTTTACCTTTGTGTCTTGAGCACCTAGCACAGCTTTGGGCTCATAGTAGCCACTCAGAAATGTTGAATGAGCTGGTGGATAAAGAAACAGGAAAACAAGAAACTCAACTTAGATTTAAATCAGAAGTGAGACAGTTGGTCTAAGATGTAGCAAAGGGTTGGAACTGAAAAACACAGGGCGGTGTCTACTCTTCTGCTCTGAGCGTGTGTGATGATACTCCCTGGGACTCTGGTCGGTAATGCTAGTGAGATGTCATTACAGCCCCATGACAGCTACTGTTCAGTGGCATCTGGTCAGTCTAAGTAAGCTGGTGAGCACTCCAGTTGTGATATACACGAAACTTAGATTAGTCCTGTCCAATCCATTAGTTTCTGGACATAGACTGATTAAAAAAAAATTTAGAACAGATCATTCAGATCTCATCCTACCCATTTTTCAACCATGACAATCTCAGATACAAGAATGAATTCAATGCACCACTAAGAAATATCAATTAGGAAGACATTCCCCACAAAGCAATGTGGTGGCCACTCAGAAACCATTTAATCAGCCAACTAAAAATTTACAAATCTTCAAATTTAAAAGTGAAAGAAACATACACAGTTTCCATGTAGCAATGCTAATTTTTCCTGGGAAGAATTTCTTTACTGACAGCATTCATGCCTGTATCCTAACCACTGGTTCGATGCTAGGAAATTAGTAGGTATATGCTAAATATTTTCTGAATGAGTTAGTACTTAATTTTATGACTGCAATTAGATTAAGAATAGAATTAGAATTGTCCAAGTAGACTATTAGCTGCCATTTTCCTAAGCACAGAATTTATATAACTCCAATCGGAAAGCAAATATTTATTTATTTATTTAATTTTTACTGTGTGCTCAGCACTGTGATCAATGCAATGACAGACACAATATAAATATGCATCCCTGCCTTCAAGGAGCTTGCAATACAGTTAAAGAAAAATCCTAATTTTTGTAGTACAAACTTTAAGTAGTGTCAGGTGTCAGAGAAGGAGTGAAGGACTAGAAAAGTCAAAGAAATCTTCAGAGATCTAGGAGGATTTTACTTGAACTTTGAATAGTGAAAATTTAGGTAGAAAGTTTCTTATTTACTCATTCAACGAATACCGATTGAGTTACTAAAGTGATTCACTGGGAGTACAAAACAATTGTGAGCCAGTGGAGATCAGGAATCTTGTTTTGAAACCAAATCTAAACTCTTCTGAAAGGGTGGCTCACAGTCTAATAGCTAGGAATCAGGCAGACAGCAAACAAATCAATCACTGCAGTGTTATTTAATAAGGGCTATGACAGGAGTCTGTAGAGGAGGCAGTTGTGGCTTAAAAGAGTATATGAGTTGCTTGGCCTGGAGTACATGATAAAGGAAGCGTTAACACAGGAGGTTGGGGAGGCCAAGGGTAGAGGGGAAAGCAAGTACAAAGCTCCCGAGGCAAGTGTTACCAGGGAACCATAAGTACTCGTCTATGTCAAGAACATAGGGTAAAGGTAAGAAAGATTAGAGATAAGGTTGAAGAGGTAGATGGAAGGAATGGGTCCTTTCAGGCCAGGTCACTTCAACATGTTTATGGAAAGGCACAGACACTCTAATTATAATAATATTTTTTATATAGTAGGGAGGACACTGACCAAACTGGAAAGGAGAATAGAGTCAGATGACTTTGAAGAACCTTGAAAGCAAAGCAGAGTAGTTCAGACTTGGTTTCAAAACAAACTGGAAACCATTTAAGGTTGTGTATAGGGAAGTAACAAGATGAAAGGGAGGATTTAAGAAGAATTAATCTGGAAGAATAAGTCACAGCTGGAAAAAATGAAGCCATGAAGCCACTTAGGAAGCTGCGGAAGGTATCCCAGGCATCTGATGCTCTGGTCGGACTCGGGTGGGTGTGGTAGGAACGAGGAGGAAAGATGTCAGCGAGCAATGTTTAGAAGAAAAGAAATCAAGCTGAACTTGGTGACACAGCACAGAGGAAGGATGGGTGTACAAAATTTACTCCACAAGTTTGTGGACCTGGATACTTGAAAGAAAGATAGGGTCTCCAACAAGGACTGAGACAAGGGGAGAAGTGGCTGGTTTGTGGAGGAGGTCGATGGGACTTTGAGTCTGAGGGGACAGAAGGACCATTTCCAATAGGTAGCCAGAAATGCCAGACTAAAAGTCAGATGAGAGAGTAGCGGAACTAGAAACATTCCAAGGAATACCCTGGACACTGAGAAAAGCCTGACACAATATCTCTGTACTTACAAAGGAACTGTAAACACAATTAACACTTGGAACCAACTCCTAGTTGGTTCAGTCCAGTGCTAGAGTGGAGTAGTGATTTTGACTCAGAGTCTCTCCGTCACTCAGGCTGGAGTGCAACGGCCATATCTTGGCTCACTGCAACCTCCGCCTCCTGGGTTCAAGCAATTCCCCTGCCTCCAAGCAATTCCCCTGCCTCAGCCTCCCAAGTAACTGGGATTACAGGTGCCTGCCACCACACCCGGATAATTTTTTGTATTTTCAGTAGAGACGGGGTTTTACCATGTTGGCCAGGCTGATCTCGAACTCCTGACCTCAGGTGATCTACCTCCCTTGCCCTCCCAAAGTGCTAGGATTATAGGCGTGAGCTACCATGCCCAGCCTGGGACACATATATCTTTTTTTTTTTTGAGATGGAGTCTCACTCTGTCACCCAGGTGGAGCGCTGGAGTGCAGTGGCATGATCTTGGCTCACTGCAACCTCCGCCTTCTGGGTTCAAGCGATTCTCCTGCCTCAGCCTCCTGAGTAGCTGGGATTACAGGCGCATGCCACCATGCCTGGCTAATTTTTGTATTTTTAGTAGAGATGGGGTTTCACCACGTTGGTCAGACTGGTCTTGAACTCCTGACCTCATGATCTGCCCACCTCGGCCTCCCAAAGTGCTGAGATTACAGGTGTGAGCCACCGTGCCCAGCCTGGGACACATATATCTTTTTAAGATAAAGTAGTGCTATTGGGTTTTGAAGAGGGATGGGGTAGAGACGCCTGGAGCCCTACCTGTTTGTTCGCCACTGAAACTCTTGAAGCATCTCCACAGGACCCAGGAAAACAGATTTTGATTCAGAGGATTTCCTTAAAAAATACATTAAAATAACAAAGTAATGATACATTTTGGTTTGCTAAATAGGAACACCACAGTCAATAAGGATAGTATCCTTTTTTGCTATCTTAGCAAGAAAATATAATAAGTAAACTGGGCAACTGAAGCCTAACCTATGTGCTCCTGTGTATTATATAATCAGTATTTTGCCCATGTTCTTATAACCCTAGTTTAACAAGTTGAAAAATTATTTTGTTTATATTGCTGATTTCCAAGTTAATTGGGTAGAAATTGTTGTATAAGTAGGGGTGGAATCCTGTATCACTGAAGCTAGTGTGTTTTGCAAGCCTGTTAATCTTTCTTGGACATAGCTTCACTGGAGGAGTTGTCTTAGAAAATGAAATACGTTCATGTATTACCCAGAGGTGAAAGAGTCTGTGAGAATTCACAGCAAATGGCCGTGATCCTTTCTTGTATCCCAGCTCCAAATTCTTTCCCCAGGAATGTACAGCTGGGTAACTCTATGTTTGCTTGTACACAACTTTTCGAGGCAGCACAAATTTACCTTTTATAGATGTTGATGCCTGCTATGGCTGTTAAGTTTTGCTATTGCTGCTTCTAGCCATTTGTCTACAAGTAGTGTAGGAAACAAAACAGTTATAAATAAAAAGCATATCTTAATTTCATATTACACTATTTAGAGGCTTTTTCTTTCTACTTTTTGGAAAAGTCTAGATACCTTCATTCATTCGTTCGTCCAACAAATATTAAGTGCCTATTCATGTGCCACATACTGTTGTAGACTAGACACTAAGGTTAAAGCAGCAAAAAAGACAGATAAATTCCTTGCCTTCATGCAGCATAGAGTATACTGAGGAACAAAGATAATAAACACAAATTCCATAACTGTTTATGTAATTACAATTGTGATCAATGTTATAAAGGAGGGAGCCTATAGCAAAGGGACCAAACCTTGTGGGTTGGGAAGGTTTTCTTGAAAAGCGATATTAAGGCTGAGACATAAAGGACGGCTAAGAGTTAGCCTGGCAAAGTAGGCTGTGGGGAAAAGTGTTGCAGGCTGAGGGAATAGAAAATTTGAAGCCCTTGATGCAGCAAGGTAATTGGTGAGTTTAAGAAATTGAAGAAACCAATTATGTCTTGATGTCACTAAATCTTAAAGAGTGAGGAGGAAATGGTTTGAGATAAGCATAGAGAGAGACTAGAGGCCAGATTCTCTCTCTCTCTCTTTTTTTTTTTTAATGTGCCTTAAACTAGTTCCAAGATGTCAGATTCTAAAAGCCTCCTAGAGCAGGCTACTCAAAGTGGGTCCATGGACCAGCAGCGTCAGCTTCACCTGCGACTTGATGGACAGGCAAATTCACAGGCCACGTCTCGGACCCACTGAATCAGGATGTCTAGGGAAGAGGCTCAGCCGTCTGTGTTCTAACAAACTGCTGATAATTTGTTGAAGTTAAGCAATGTGTGCAAAGGGGTACATTGTTCTAGTCTCTCTATGTATGCTTGAAGGTTTTCATAATGAAAAGATTTTTTAAAATAATATTAGTAACTTTTACATGTTTTAAAACTGATACAAGTGAAATCAGAATGTCTATTTTCTTCTACTACTTGAATTTTTTTCTTTAAAAAGTATATCCATGTTACACACAACTGTAAATCACTTGTTTTCATTGCTATGCAGTATTTTACTGTACGGCTAGAATAATATACTATTGATGTACATTTGGGTTGTTTACAGGTTTTTTCCTAATATGAACAATGTCGTTACAAATGTTCTAATATGGTACACAAGTTTTTCCTGGTGAATGAGTGTGTTGGGCATAAAATTGCTGGCAGATTATGTATGACTTCAACTTTATGATAATACCAAATTGTTTTCTAAAGGAATTGTTTTGATTTACATTCCCACCAACATTGTGTAAGAGTTTTGGTTGTTCTACATCATTGCCAATATTGATACTATTGTTTGAGACCAGAAGTGTTTCAAACTTCAATTTTTATTGGATTTCGGAATATTGCATTATACTTACTGGTTGAGCGTCCCAGATCTGAGAATTTCAAATCTCAGATGAGATTGGCTCTAATAAACATTTCCTTTGAGTATTGTCAGCACTCAGAAAGTTTTAAATTTTTATAGCATTTTGGACTACATATTTTTGGATTTGGGATGCTCAACCTATACCAGACTTTTACATTTTTGCCAGTCTATGGGTATGAAGTATTATCTCAAGTGGTTTTAATTTTCATTTCCACAGTTATAAATGAGGGTGAAATTTTTTTGTTTATTGACCTTTCAGGGCTCATATTTTATGAAGGGCCTGTTTACATCTTTCACCCGTTTTTCTATTGGATTGTTTGTTCTTTTCTTATTGATTTATAAAACTTTTAAAATATCCTGGATAGACGGGGCGTGGTGGCTCACGCCTGTAATCCCAACACTTTGGGAGGCTGAGGCAGGCGGATCACCTGAGGTCAGGAGTTCGAGACTAGCCTGGCCAACATGGTGAAACCCCGTCTCTACTAAAAATACAAAAATTAGCCAGTCATGGTGGCGGGCACCTGTAATCCCAGCTACTCGGGAGGCTGAGGCAGGAGAATTGCTTGAACCCGGGAGGTGGAGGTTACAGTGAGCTGAGATCGTGCCATTGCACTCCAGCCTGGGTGACAAGAGTGAAACTCTCTCTCAAAAAAAAAAAAAAAAAAATATCCTGGATACTAGTCATACAACACGTTATGAAAATATCCTCTTCTGGTTTCATTTATCTTTCTATTTTCTCTTTTTATTTTTATTTTATTTTAGTTTATCTTTAGATAATTAGATATTCTTAACTTTAGCTCCAAATTAATTAATTTTTTCCTTTATGATTTTGGTTTTTGTAGTTTGCATCTAGTTTAAGAAATTCTTCCTAACCTCAAAGTCATAAAGGTATTCTTGTATTTTGTCTTCTGAAGGTTTTGTAATTTTGTCTTTCACATTTAAGTTTTTAATCCACTTAAAGTTGATTTTTGTGTATGATGTAAAGCCGGGAACCCATTTCATTTTTTAAGATTGGATAGCCAATTATTCTAGCACCAGTTGATGGAAAAGTACATCTTTTCGCCACTGATCTATAGTGTCAGCTCATCATAAATTGAAATTCCATAAACATATGGGCTTTCTCTTATTTTCCTGTGATTTCTTTATCTCGTTATAGTAGGCTTTTCACAGCTCTTGGTTTCCAAATTTTTCATTTTAGGGATTTTCGGCCTTTCTTGCTCTTTTGCCCTATAATATAAATTTTGGAATCCTCTTAGCAAGTTTTAAAATCTAGGCCGGGCGTGGGGGCTCACGCCTGTAATCGCAGCACTTTGGGAGGCCAAGGTGGGCAGATCACTTGAGGTCAGGAGTTTGAGACCAGCCTGGCCAACATGGTGAAACCCCGTCTCTACTAAAAATACAAAAATTAGCAGAGCGTAGTGGCAGGCGCCTGCAGTCTCAGCTACTTGGGAGGCTGAGGCAGGAGAATCGCTTGAACTCAGGAGATGGGGGTTGCAGTGAGCCGAGATCATGTCAGTGCATTCCAACCTGGGCAACAGATCGAGACTGTGTCTCAAAAAAAAAAAAAAAAAAAACTAATAAGATTTTTGTAATTGCATTGAATCTGTATATCAATTTAGGGGAATTTGACATCTTTAAAATACTGAGCTTTCATAGTCAAGGACATGGTATATTTCTCCATTTTCAAAGGTATTCTTTAATTTCTGTCACCCAGGATGGAGTGCAGTGGCACAATGATAGCTTACTGTAATCTTGAACTCCCAGGTTCAGGTGATCCTCCTGTCTGGTTGTCCTGAGTAGCAGGGACTACAGGTGTGAGCCACTATGCCAGCCTTCATAGGCGGTATTCTTTAATTTCTTTCAAAAAAGATTTGTAAGCTTTTCTCTGGGTCTTACAAATCCTTGGTTAGCTTTATTCATAGGCATCTCTTTTTTAATGCTTTTTTAAATGCTATTATTAATGGTATCATTGTTAAAAATTACTTTCTATGTTTGTTATGTAATAGAAATACAATCAACTTCTATAACCTTGTTAAATTCGTGAAACAATTCTCCTTTGGAGGACTTCTCCTCATTCAACAACCGCTAAATTTATGGAAATCTATCCATAGATTTTTGGGTGTGTTCTTCCTTTATAATCCTCTATTTCGTATTTCATTATTTTTGCTGTTTTGAGCTGGCTAAATCCTTTGGTACAATGTTGAACAGAAGTCTCTTGTTCTTTTCAATACATGCTCTAGTCTTATTTCTGATCTTGAAGAGAATGCTTTCTAGCTCCATAATAACATATTATGTAGGATTTTGTTGTAAGTTCTGATGTCTAAAATACTAAGATTTTTTAAAATCATGAATGGGGCCGGGCGCGGTGGCTCACGCTTGTAATCCCAGCACTTTGGGAGGCCGAGGCGGGCGGATCACGAGATCAGGAGATCGAGACTACAGTGAAACCTTGTCTCTACTAAGAATACAAAAAAAAAAAAAAAAAATTAGCCGGGCGTAGTGGCGGGCGCCTGTAGTCCCAGCTACTTGGAGAGGCTGAGGCAGGAGAATGGCGTGAACCCGGGAGGCAGAGCTTGCAGTGAGCCGAGATTGCGCCACTGTACTCCAGCCTGGGCGACAGAGCGAGACTCCGTCTCAAAAAAAAAAAAAAAAATCATGAATGGATGTTGAATTTTTTCAAGCACTTTTTCTGCATTTATTGAGCTTATCATGTGTTTTTCCCCTTTACTCTGTTAGTATGGTAAAGAATATTGATTTTATAATGTTAAACCAATCTTGAATTCTTTGGATAAACACAATTTTGTCATAATCCACTATCTTTTTATATATTTCAAGATTTGGTTTGCTAATTTTTAAAAGGATTTTGCATTTTTGTTCAAGTACAAAATTGGCCTCAATTTTCTTTCTCATATTTTTGTTGGAAGATAATTGGCCCCAAGCCCCAAGTGTGATATTTAATTAGTACAACTGGTATAGCCCTTGAGGCTGGTTATGGTTTACATCTTTCTGATTGGTAGTGGCATCCATTCTGAATCAGCAGTTAATTACTTCAAGTATCACTCCTGTCCAGACCATACTGCAAAGGAATGCCAAGATTTAAAGTTTGGGTAGATGACAAAAATCCCCTAAAGGAAATTGGCAAGGAACATCCCAAATGGTAGTCATAAAAAAGAAGAGTTGCTTCAAGAGAGATTAAGTAGTTGACTACAGTGAATACTAATTAGAGATCAAATAAGATGAAAACTGAAAAGTATCATTTGATTTAATAACATGGAGGCCGTAATGACCTCAGTAAGAGCGGTTTGAGAGGGTGATGGGCACCAAAGGCAAATTAGAAGTAGTTTAGCAGTGAAAAGGGCATCATCATCCCAAAGTGGTAGACTGAGCACATGGGCCTATCTTCTCTTCCAACACCCCAAAACCTAACTGGAAAACCGTATAGAATGCCATGTGTAGACCTCAATTTTTTTTTTTTTTTTTTTTTTTTTTTTTGCGATGGAGGCTTGCTCTGTCACCCAGGCTGGAGTGCAGTGGCATGATCTTGGCTCACTGTAACCACTACCTTCGTGGTTCAAGCAATTCTCCTGCCTCAGCCTCCATAGTAGCTGGGATTACAGGTACTTGCCATCATGCCCAGCTAATTTTTGTATTTTTAGTAGAGATGGGTTCTGCCATATTGGCCAGGCTAGTCTCGAACTCCTGACCTCACGTAATCCACTTGCCTCAGCCTCCCAAAGTGCTGGGATTACAGGCGTGAGCCACCATGCCCAGCCTATAGACCTGAAATTTTAACAAATTTCTCAAAGGTAGAAAGCATATAGATGGAAGAGAGTCAAGTTTTGTGGGTCCTGAAGTGTACACAGTTTGGGAAGTCCCCTTTAAGATAAATAATGCAAATTGTAAATATGCAGTTGGGTACAGGGCTTTGGAAGGGAGCCATGTAGGTGAAGAACCCTGAAGCTTCATTGGTTTCATGGTAAATCTGCCTCTAAGCAGATAGAACCTGACTGACAAGAGAACCCAAAGCCCAAATTGTATCCCAGAGAAGACTGTTGCAGCATAAGGAACTCTCTGGACATGCTCCAGGCTCAGGGGCAAAAGATACAATAAGCGAGAGGGGGCCCAGGGCAGTCAGGGTGATTAATCTGGGAGTTACATTCAGAGCAGCTGTGTAGGTCAGTGCCTCCTGATTCCCCTGCTTGGGCTGAGCCACAAGCACTGCCAATTTACACGGAAGCCAGAGCAGCCAATGTGTGCTGGACAAGCAGGGCAGCATCCCAGATAGCCAGGAGGACTGAGGAGCTACTTGTACACAGTACATGCCTACCTGAAATTACAGTCTGCTCCTACCCAGCAATTACCAAACATATCCCCCTGTAATCAGAGCCAACCTCCACAAAAAAGCAAGATTTTCAAAAAGCTAAGAAGTCAACACCATGAGAGGCTCTAAATTGAACAAATAGAAGAACTTACTCTAAAAGAAAGAGTTAACATAGCAAACAGAAGGGAAGAAATCATTCTTCAAAATCTGTAACATGCAAAAATTCAAGTACATTGAATTAACAATAACAACAAGACTAAAAATTTCAAGATGTTCATTTGTTCATTCATTCAATAACAGTTCATTCAGCACTCCCTACTAATCTCACTACTATCAGGGACTATTCCAGATACTTGGAATTCATCAGTAAATAGAGCAAAGTTTCCTGCCATATTACATTCTAGATGAGGTGAAGGAGAACAGATAAATATTATATTTAATAAATAAGTAAATTATGTAGCAATTTAGTAATAAGTACTATGAGACAAAGAAAAAGAAGGATTTCTACAGGACACAATAAAAACTTTCTAGTCACCCCTCCTCAAAGTAATTTAATGTTTAAAAAAAACCATTTTAGGAACTGTTTTCATCTTCACATTTATTCATCCTCTCTTTTGTTATATCTAAAATAGGATATGTGGTAAGGGGTGGTATTGATGTCTTGGTATTAGCCACTACCTACTTATGCTTTTCTTAAGTTACCAAGAAGTTTCTGCCTGGAAGAACTCAATAAATTATTTCATTTTATTTTATTATTATTTTTGAGACAGGTCTCACTTCTTCACCCAGGCTGGAGTACAGTGCCATGATCTTGGCTCACTGCAACCTTTGTCTCCTGGGTTCAAGCGATTCTCATGCCTCAGCCTCCCGAGTAGCTGGGATTACAGGCACGCGCTACCATGCCTGGCTAATTTTTGTATTTTTAGTAGAGATGGAGGTTTCACTATGTTGGCCAGGCTGGTCTCGAACTCCTGACCTCAAGTGATCCACCTGCCTCAGCCTCCCAAAGTGCTGGGATTACAGGTGTGAGCCACCGTGCCCAACCAGAACTCAGTAAATTTTAATAACACTTAAAACATAGACATATCCTCCCACTTACACTCCTACCCTCCCATGAGTGGAACATGGACATGAAGACTTAAGTTTACTAACTCAGTAGCAGTCAAACAGGACATACAAATCTTGTCACAAAATTCAACATAACTTTATTAGACAACATTTATTATTATCTTACTGTCCAATATACTCCAGTTGCACTCTGTATATGAAGAAGAGTTACTCTGACACTTGGAAAGAGCTGGAAATGTGAATAAGTAAATATACTACTTTTTGGCTGTATTTTAGGCCCCACATTCTTCTTAAGAGATCAAGCATTGTTAAATGAAGCTGGGCAAAGACAGTTAAAGGAAAGTCCTTTTCTGGTACCCAAGCCTTCTTGAAAAAATGAAAATGAAAAAAAACTTGAGGCTATAATGACCCTAGTTGAGTTATTCAGTTAACATTCATACAACAAATATGTTTTGAGCAGCTAAAATGTACCATACACTGTGCTGGGTGTGAGATAGACAGAGGTAAACAAAACAAACGAGATAATTTCTGCCCTTGTGTTTATTGTCCAGTAAGGAAGAGAGACATTAAAACAAATAAACCTACAAATAAATATATAATTATAAAATATATAAAGTTTCTGGAAAGGAAAAGAACAGGGTGTTAGGAGAGGGAATAACAGAAGTTGGGATAGGGACTTTGGAAGGGCTGGGGCATGGTTAAAGAAAGACTCTGAGTAATCATTCTTTTAACAAGCGTTATTACTGGTGAGTCAGAATAACACATTCAAATTATGTTTAGAAGTTGTTAATGTGCTAAAACAATGAATCATAATATTTATCCAAGCCATATTTTAGAAGAAATAGTAACCTCACAGGAGAATGCTGATACACAGCCAAAAGTCCAGTTACATCTGAAAAATGTGTCTCTTCAGTGTCTTCCTTCTTTCTTCCCAGGCTTGCTAGCTAGCCAAATGAGCAGATCTGGCAAGCCATCCTTGTGCATGAAAGGTGGGTCCTTTTCTTTAACCATCTGGACCTGCCCTATTTATCCCGATCATTGACTCATTTCTATTGAGCCATGAATCATGCCTGGCACCTACTGCCATTCTGTAAGTGTCATGAGGATTTGGCGTTCTAAAAACATGCCGCCGGTCAGGGCATTTCTATGAAAGCGTTCCCTAACATGGATGAAGGTTTGAGAGTATGGTTCCCCCTGACCCTCAAAAGTCTTCAGCATAGCAGGGTAAATTTAATACCTTTTCAGAAGCCAGCCTGATCCCTGCCTAATTTCTAAGTGGGTCATGCTGTTAAAGTCACAGTGACGGTTACCGATTGTTTTTTTAGGCCTGCTGAGGCCATCCTGGCCATCTGAGTAAGGACAAAAACACTTCTGACAGAGAGTTTGGGCATTTGAATCATTCCACTTATCTCCTTCTGGCTATCCAATTGCTCATAGATGTTTCCACTCTCATTTTGGTAAGGACGAGAAATGTGCTCTAAATAATTTAGATAATCCTATAATGTTTGTATAATGGAAAGTATTAGTTTTGAAATAGCTATTGATATTTGTTTTATCAAATTAATAGAGTTACATTGCTTTAAAAGCCAAATGTTATTAAAGAACAGACCATTTTCAACTCTTTTTTGCAATTTTCTGTTTATTTACCTCTAGCTTCTAAATAACATGCCAGTGGTTCAAACTTTTTGTTCTCAGGATCCCTTTACAATTTTAAAAATCAGTGAGGCCCAAAGGAGGTTTTATATGAGTTGTAATATTTTATTTATTTATCATATTAGAATTTAAAACTGAAAAAGATTTTAAATATTGTTTATTCATTTTAAATAGTAATAATAAACATGTTAACAAAAAAATTTATAAAAAATAACCGCATTTTGCAAAATGAACAAAAAACCATTTAGTGAGAAGAGTAGCATTGTTTTTCATTGTTTGCATATCTCTTTAATATATGGCTTAATGGAAGACAGCTGGATCCTCACATTGGCTTCTGCATCCAGTTTGTTGTATTATGTTGTTTGGGTTGAAGTAAATTTTAAAAAATCCAGGGCCGGGCGCGGTGGCTCACGCTTGTAATCCCAGCACTTTGGGAGGCCGAGGCGGGCGGATCACGAGGTCAGGAGATCGAGACCACGGTGAAACCCCGTCTCTACTAAAAATACAAAAAATTAGCCGGGCGTGGTGGCAGGCGCCTGTAGTCCCAGCTACTCGGAGAGGCTGAGGCAGGAGAATGGCGTGAACCCGGGAGGTGGAGCTTGCAGTGAGCCGAGATTGCGCCACTGCACTCCAGCCTGGGCGACAGAGCGAGACTCCGTCTCAAAAAAAAAAAAAAAAAAAAAAAAAAAAAAAAAAAAAATCCAACCTTACACAGTTATGTAGTCAGAAACAGGAGGAGTATTTTAATAGTCTTTTCAGGAAATTGTGGCTATTCTTATTTGATACCATATTAAAATTAACTAGCAGTCGTTTCTGAAAGATTCATTGCAATGTGAAATCTGAAACCACACCAATAAACTTTTGTGCTCTGCTATACTGAAACCTACTGGTCTGTCTTGAACTTTGAATGGATAATATCACGTATTGGTCATCAGGAAAATTAGTAATGCAGATCTTCCAAAAGGTGATACATTTTATTATACAATAGTTTAAAATCACATTTGTTAATATCATCACTTATTTCATTAAAAAAATTTAAGTATTGGAAAACCATAAACTTACCGTGGAGGATACAAGTTTTCCAAACTTCTGATTTTCCCTTGAAACCTCAAATTTTTTCATTCCAACAAATGCTGTCAGGTTTTTTTTTTTTTTTTACTTGAAACGTCAGGTTTACTTCCTTCATTTTTGAGAAAATGTCTGCTGAATACCCAAGTTTGAATAACCATAATTTGTCTATCATTTGTTCTTTCAAGTTAAAATATTGTTTCATGCATTAAGCAGCTAGTTCAACCCTTAATGTAAACATCACGCAAGTGTTCTTCCATATGCAACAGATTTTTATGCTATTAGTACTTATGCTATTAATACTTCTCATTTTACCACCCAAATATTAAGAACACATGGACTCAAGGTGGAGATTAATAAAAGTAATGATTTTTATTGCTTCATCAAGGACATTTTTTGTGAAATGGAATTTTTCTTTTTCTTTTTTCTTTCTTCTTTTTTTTTTTTGATATGGAGTCTCACTCACGTCGTGCAGGCTGGAGTGCAGTGCTGCGATTTTGGCTCATTGCAACCTCTGCCTCCTGGGTTCAAGCGATTCTCCTTCCTCAGTCTCCTGAGTAGCTGGGATTACAGGTGTGCATCACCATGCCCACTAATTTTTGTATTTTTAGTAGAGTTGGGTTTTCTCCATGTTGGTCAGGCTGGTCTTGAACTCCTGACCTCAAGTGATCCACCCGCCTCAGCCTCCTAAAGTGCTAGGATTACAGGCATGAGCCACCGTGCCCAGCTTCTTTTTCTTTCTTGTTTCTTTTTTTTTTTTTTTAATTGCAAGAGTGGTGGTAAATGCAATAACCACTAATCAGTTTTGCAACAGTGCTTTAATTTGTGTTGCTAAAGCACCAGCAATTAGACCCACTGTAGCTTTGGCACCATCAGTGTAAATGTCAATAAAGTGAAAAGGCAAATAATATCGTTGTATTATATAAAAACAGTTCTGTCTTCACAGAAAGTGAACCACACTTTCAGAACCACTGTGATCCCAGCACTTTGGGAGGCCGAGGCGGGCGGATCACGAGGTCAGGAGATAGAGACCACGGTGAAACCCCGTCTCTACTAAAAATACAAAAAAATTAGCCGGGCGTGGTGGCGGGCGCCTGTAGTCCCAGCTACTGGGAGAGGCTGAGGCAGGAGAATGGCGTGAACCCGGGAGGCGGAGCTTGCAGTGAGCTGAGATTGCGCCACTGCACTCCAGCCTGGGCGACAGAGCGAGACTCCGTCTCAAAAAAAAACAAAAAACAAACAAACAAACAAACAAAAAAACAGAACCACTGTGATATGCTTCTACTGCTATTGCTTGGTTTGCTGATGTTAGCTATTTCTGCTGACTTCCTATTCTGCAAGATGAAGGGTTAGCACCCCTTAAACTAGCATTCCCCTTGCTCCTTTCTTTATCACTTCATTATAATCATCACACTGTGGTTTAGAAAACTGCTTACCTTCCTGTTACTGCCTGAGTATTGTTCACTACCAAGCCTGGTAGGGTAAAGTGAATGCTTCTTTGCTTGTACAACTCTTTATTTTGATCTTAAAGTTGATGACACCATTTTTTTTACATGCTTAGTTCTGTGTTTCTATTGCAAATTTGTCTTAATTCTCCAACAGATTTGTGTAACTTCTCCTAAATATTCTCTTCCATGCAGTCTTAGGTGATCCATAAGGCCCATGTTTTTCCCTAGAGAAATCCCTTTAGAAGCCCTTCTTCCTCCTGCTCCAACATGGAGCAGCTGCTGGCTCAGTCTGCAACTCAGCCTTCATTCTGGGACATTCGCTAACGGCTCAGAAGAGGAGAGGTGACCTAGTGGGGAGATCTAAAATTTTGCTCATGTTCCAAGCTCGTAACCAACCTCCCTGTTATAAGCTCTTTATCTCTTCCCCCATTGTCAGCAACCTTGTGTCTCCAAATCCCAAAACTTTCTGGGGTTCTGCTACACAAATTGGCTTCTTCTTTGACTAATATCCCCAAGCGGGCACTTGGTTTCCACATTTCTCAAATCTCCTGGCTCCTCAACCTGCTTTCCACCTTCCAAGAGTTTTGAAGTCTTAGGTCTGCTATTGTCTCCCCTTCCATTCTTTTTGTCCTTATGGTTTTGTACCTTTAAAAAATTCTTTTATTCTCATTTTAGGGGCATTTCAGGAGGGGAGTAAAGATAAACATATGTGCTCCCTATGTCATGTTTAATCAGACATCCAGTATTTGAATTTGGAACTGCACACGCTCTGAGGATTTGTTTGTACAAGCTCCTTGTGGTCTTGGTAGTTTTATGCTTTGGGAGATTTATGAACCCATTTCAGCAGCTCTATGTTCCGCTGCTGCCACAACAGAAATCAAAGGTTGCCATGGAACTTGATGAAGCAAATAACAAATACTTAGAAAATATTAACTATGAATTTTTTCCATCATTCAGTCTTTCAACAAACCCATCAAACACTTATTTTCTGAGTACCTACCATGTGCCAGGGCACTCTTGTAGGTGCTGGCATTGTAGTGGTGAATAAGACCAATACGGTTCTCTCGTGAACTTTGCAGTCTAGTGAAGGGAGCAAACCACAATAAAATAAACAAGTATGTAAGACAATTTCAGATAGTAACAAATGCTATGAAGATAAGAAAAGAGGGTAATGTGCTGGAATGACTGAGGATCGGCGGCTATATTGGGAAGAGGGTCAGGGAGGGCCTCTCTTAGAAGGCGACATTTGAGCTGAGATCTGACTCATGAGAAGGACCTATCTTTGTAAAGATCTGGAGGAGGAGGGTTTCAGGAAGTACCAAAATTCCAAAGTGGGGAAAAGCTTATGTGTTCACAGAATCCAAAGACCAATGTGGTTGGAACATATTGAAGGTAAGAGTGATGGGAGATGGGGTCCAGAAATCAGAGCTGGAAAGGCAAATTTGGATGTTGTCCCAAATAGAGGTAATAATTGAAACTATAGGATGAGATAAGATGGCCAAAGGAGAGAGTATATAGAAAACTGTGGTAGGCACTGTGGATGCTTACAAGAGCATCCAAGACAGTGTCCTTACCTTCAAAAAATTTACAGCCTAGGAAACTGGTGAGGCAAGACACATTTTCAAAATAGAAAATAATAAAATAGCGTATAATCAACTATTTGCATGACATAGTGTAGGTTTTTTTTTTTTTAGGTGAAGTTAGAAAACGTAACAATCATTCAGAATTGATGGTAAAATATAGCTTTGTGGAGGAGGTAATATCTGAGCCAAATTTTGATGGATGACTTATATTTGTAGTAGCTGAAAGGCAGAAAAAGAGAATCTCAGAGAGAAAAAACATGGGCAGAGACTTGAATGTGGGGGGGGTGACCATGACATATTTATGGAATAATAAAGAATAACTTGACTCTTGGGAAGTAAACAGGTGAGTTTTCTTCAGTGTGCTTTAGAATCTTGCCTTATAGGATGTGTGTGGTGGCTCATTCCTATAATCCCAGCACTTTGGAAGGCCAAGGCAGATGAATCGCTTGAGCCCAGGAGTTCAAGACCAGCCTGGGCAACATAGCAAAACCTGTAACTACTAAAAATACAAAAATTAGCCAGGTGTGGCAGCACGTGCCTGTGGTCCCAGCTACTTGGGAGGCTGAGATGGGAGGATCACCTGAGCCCGGGGAGGTTGAGGCTGGAGTGAGCCGTGATCATGCCACTGCACGCCAGGGCAACAGAGTGAGACCCTTCCCCCAACTCCACACAAAAAAAGGGCCAGGCGCGGTGGCTCATGCCTGTAATCCCAGCACTTTGGGAGGCCAAGGCGGGTGGATCACAAGGTCAAGAGATCAAGACCATTCTGGTCAACATGGTGAAACCCTGTCTCCACTAAAAATACAAAAATTAGCTGGGCATGGTGGTGTGCAACTGTAGCCCCTGCTACTCGGGAGACTGAGGCAGGAGAATTGCTTGAACCCAGGAGGCAGAGGTTGCAGTGAGTGGAGATCGGACCACTGCACTCCAACCTGGTGACAGAGCAAGACTCGATCTAAAAAAAAAAAAAAAGAATCTTGCTGTATAAATGGTGGGAGGGAGACAGGGATTACAGCATTGAGTGGTTAGATCTAAACTGCAGTAAAGATTAGCAACTGCCAAGGCTACTTAATTTTTGACACTTAGAAGTTATTATATCTCCCACTTAATTACTTTTTATTATGTTGATTAATAGTTATTATTTCAAAAAATGAAAAAATGTAAAAGGGTACATTGAGCCATCTCACTCCTATCTGTCCTTATCCATCTTGTTTCCCTTCACCCCTAATAGCCGCTTATGATTTGCATTTTATTCTTTCCAATTTTCTTTCTGCAAATGCAAACAACATGAACATATATCTTATTTCTTGCCCCCCTGTAAGGTCATATTCACAAGTATAGGGATGGGGTAGAACTTCCACATATCTATGGCGGGGCAACATAATGCAACCCATAAACCCCATTTCTTATACAAGGCTAGCACCCTGTATGCACTATTTTGCACCTTACTGTTAAAATTCAATTATATCTCTTGGGATTCTTTCCATGTCAGTACATAGTGATCATTCTCATCTTCTTTTTAGAGCAGCATAGTGTTCTGTTGTGTGGCTGCATCAGTCCCCTGAGGATGAAAGCCTGAATGGTTTACAATGTTTTCCTGTTTGAATGAGTAGCCTATACATTCATCATTTTGTATGTATACAAGTGGATCTAGATGATAGATTCCCACAAGTGGGATTGTTGGGTCCAAGGATATTTGCATCTGTAATTCTGGCAGTATTGGCAGACTTCTTTCATAGGGTTTATGCCATTCACACTAGCAATGCGTAAGAGTGGTCAAACATTTAGACTTTTGCCAATCTTCTACGTGAAGAATGGAATTTCCATTTAATTTTAATGTCCATTTCTCTTATTATGCACCTCTACATTTTAAACATTATTTTATACAGTATTTTTGGTAAACTTTGGCCAGAAAACTAGGCTGTAATAAATATTTCTAACTTCAAGGATATAGAATTAAAAGAAAATATCATAACCTACAGAAACATATTTAACTTGGGTTATTTGCCGAGTTGGGCCACTCCTGGGAGAATATGACCCCTCCTCCTTACTCTGATGGCTCAAGTAACAGAACAAATTAATTTTCATTTAGTTAGGTCAGATGAAACTTAACAGAAAGAAATTAGTGTCCTCAACTTTACAAACCTGGATTATCTCTTAGATTCTCTCATATAAGCGAATGTAGCACTTAATGCATATGATAGGAATCAGAAAGTCATTTTAGGAGAAGCCAAGTTCCACATCAAAGACCCTGATCTTTGTACTTGGCTGTTCCTGCTTTCTCACCAGTTTTCTCAGTCGTACCATTCTTAACTGGAGCTACTTTCTAATTTCCTGAGTGTGGTGTCAATATGGTTTGAATACCGCCAACTCTTTTCACTGTCACAAAAAAATAATGTTATAGTGATGGAGTTTTTTTGTTGTTGTTCTGACTTTAAATGAAGCTCACTTAAGAGAATATCTGGAGCTGTCTATGTTATTGTCTTGCATTTGAGTCATGTCCAAAGACCATATTCTTTTCCCTGCAGGTGGTACTGTGAAGGCAAGGAGCTTGAAAATTCCCCAGATATTCACATAGTCCAAGCAGGAAATCTGCACTCACTGACCATTGCGGAAGCCTTTGAAGAGGACACAGGACGCTATTCCTGCTTTGCTTCTAACATCTATGGGACAGATTCGACTTCTGCTGAGATTTATATAGAAGGTAAAACAAAATACTCTTGGAGTATGACACTTAATAGTAAGACATTTAGTTATAATAAATAAATATGTATTGAGGGCCTCCTCTACCACACGCTCTTCTAGGCAATGGGGATACAGCAGTGAACCGAGTAGAACAAAAATGCTTAGGCTCATTTACTGATAATTTACATTATATGATGGGAAAGACAGAAAATAAACAAGATAAACAAATAAAATATATGATATGATAGGTATATATAAACACTGTGAAAGATACAAAAACCAAGAAAAAGAGATAGGAATGGCGTATGTATGAGTGTGGGGGCGGAGGGGTGGGGAATGAGCCACAAGGTCGTTTGAGAGAAATTTACTCTAGGCAGAAAAATCAGCAAGTGCAGTTGCCCTGAGAGTGGGAGTGTGCTTGTCTTAAGACACAGAGATGAGCCAATGTGGCCAGGGTGGAGTGAGCAAGAAAGTAACAGAAGATGAGGTTGAAAGGTAAGATGGGGTGAAAGTGGAAGGAGGGAGGTAAGCAGATCACAAAAGTCCTTGTAGGTCATTGCAAGGACTTTGGTTTTGACCCTGAGGTAGATGAGAAGTTCTGGAGCATTCTGAGCAAAGACATGACATGATCTTAGTTTTTTTGTTTTTTGTTTTGTTTTGTTTTGTTTTTAAGACAGAGTCTCACTCTATTGCCCAGGCTGGAGTGCAGTGACACCATCTCGGCCCACTGCAACCTCTGCCTCCCGGGTTCAAGTGATTCTCGTGCCCCAGCCTCCCAAGTAGCTGGGAATACAGGCATGCACCACCACACCTTGCTAATTTTTGTATTTTTAGTAGAGATGAGGTTTCCCCTTGTTGGCCAGGCTGGTCTTGAACTCCTCACCTCAAGTGATCTGCCCACCTCGGCCTCCCAAAGTGCTGGGATTATAGGTGTGAGTCACTGTGCCCGGACGATCTGACTTAACAGTCACTCTGACTGCTGCTTGAAAATGTACTGCAGGGAGTCGAGGATAGATGCATGGATACCATTTGGGAACACTGGAAAGGCATTTACATTGGCATCAAGTTTATATGATTAATTTGAGGTGAAAAAAATCAACCATGCTCCTTTGTATCTACCTATATTTGTGTTCCTACTTTATCTTATCCTTTGAATTTTGTCTGCAGATCATTCTTTAGCACTTTTTCCACCAATAATACCTTATGTATGCCTTGGTTTTAGCATTTCAACATATTATTATGGTATAGATGCCCGTTTATCAACTAGATTGTAAGGCCATGACTTATTTATATCTCCAATGTGTACTTGTACTAGGTACTTACATAGTACCAAGTACATAGTGAGTATTTGATAAACATTTTTTGAATAAATACATGAATAGAAATGTGTTGTATGTGTATGTGTTTTTTTTTTTTTTTTTTTTTTTTTTTTTTTTTTTTTTTTTTTTGAGACAGAGTCTGGCTCTGTCGCCCAGGCTGGAGTGCAGTGGCGCAATCTCGGCTCACTGCAAGCTCCGCCTCCCGGGTTCACGCCATTCTCCTGCCTCAGCCTCCGAGTAGCTGGGACTACAGGCGCCCACCACCGGGCCCGGCTAATTTTTTTTTTTGTATTTTTTTTTAGTAGAGACGGGGTTTCACCGTGGTCTCGATCTCCTGACCTCGTGATCCGCCCGCCTCGGCCTCCCAAAGTGCTGGGATTACAAGCGTGAGCCACCGCGCCCGGCCGTGTATGTGTTTTTATCCTCACATTTTTGGAGTCCAATAAATACCTCCAGATTTAGCTGTTACATATCTTTGTGGAATGCACTATCTTGAGAAGTAAATCCAGGATCAAAGCTCTGCTAACAGTGCTCAAACTGGATTGCTGGGTTTTTTTTTCCTTTGTGACAAAAAGACTTTAAACACCCCCTCTCTCACAATGAAGTATGACTTGTTAATATTAGGACTGGACGGAAGAGCATCCACCTACACCTACAATGTTTGGAATCCAGTGTAATCCCTTCTTGTATTCAATCTGTGTAGGCCAAGAGCAAGAGGACTTACGAACACCAGAGAATGTCTGCAAATACTGCTTTGTTAGGCCAAAGGCATCAGCAGGTGTTTTACATACAAGAACCCTTAGAAGTTGGGTCAGTTGATTTGAATAGTACCACTAACTAGACATGTGACCTTGAGCAATTCCTTCAACTTCTTAGGGCCTATTTCCTCATTTGACAAGTTGGGTGTTAGTGTAGTGAATCACTGAGTTCATTTTTTTTTTTTTTTTTTTTTTTGAGACGGAGTTTTTCTCTTGTTGCCCAGGCTGGAGTGCAATAGCGCGATCTCGGCTCACAGCAACCTCCATCTTCCGGGTTCAAGCCATTCTCCTGCTTCAGCCTCCGGAGTAGCTGGGATTATAGGCATGCGCCACCATGCCCGGCTAATTTTGTATTTTTAGTAGAGATGGGGTTTCTTCATGTTGGTCAGGCTGGTCTCGAACTCCGGATCTCAGGTGATCCACCCAACTCGGCCTCCCAAAGTGCTGGGATTACAGGCGTGAGCCACCATGCCCGGCCTCACTGAGTTCATTTCTAAGATTCTGTAGGTATTCAGATATTTAGGAATCAGGTTATCAAAGTATCATCTTAAAAATCTTATGTCGTGTTTAGGAACCAATTTAAGAAATTGTCATCTTAACAATCTTATGTCTTGTTTTTATTTTTCCAGGGGTGTCTTCTTCTGACTCAGAAGGGGACCCTAACAAGGAAGAGATGAATCGGTAATTCTGATTTTCTATCTTATAGCTTTAGCATCCTCAGATCAATTAATAGCTCAAAGAGAACTATTAATTGGTTACTAGAACTTAAGAAAGGTGGCTCCAGGGTTTGACCACAAAAATAAATAAATAAATAAATAAACAAACAAACTGAGTGGATTTGAAGAAGACCCTACTTTTGCTTAAGTCTTGCCTAGCAGATTAATTTGAATCTTTCCAATTTACTCCCTACAGAGGATGAGCTCCTTAAGGGCAGAAATCCCTTGTTTATGCCTACCTTGAAATGATAATTTGCTTCTAGCTTTTGTGCAGATATGAACATTCATAACCAGAGTAAATGATTCCTCTTTTACCCCCTTCTTTTATCATTCTCGTGGCCTTGATTCAACTCATCCTTCTCTCCTGCTTTTTATGCCAACCACCTCCTTAGAGGCTTCCTGTCTGCTTCTGCCTTTTTCTCTCTTTTATAGTGTCCAAACTACAACCAGTTATTCTCTAAAAGAGATCAGGACTCTGATCCTATTGTTTTCCTGACTCAGGAAAAGATTATTATCTATGAGAAAACAAAAATCAAACACAAAACAAACAGCAACATTTAAAAAAAATCTTAACATGGCGTACATACAAAGCCTTATTCAGTAGAGCATCAACCAGGTTTTTCTGTCCCCTCCTTCCTTCCCCACCTCAGGCTGTCTACATTGTTGACATCTCACCCAAATCATGTATAGTTCCTCTTCACTCCTTTGTTCAAGATATTCACTTTGCTAGGATTGCCCTATCTTCTCTGTCTAGCAAACTCTTATTTATCCTACAAAACCCAGTCTAAATGTTCTTTCTCTTTGAGCTCTGTAATAAACTTCTCCCCTATTGCACATGCATCACTGCTTCCTTGTGGCTCCCATAATGTGTTACAAACCTAAGGGGTGTGAATTTTGATCTATAAACTTAAATAAGCAAGAAATATCCCATTTATTTATTTGCTCTAAATCCACTTGTAGTTGTTGGGATTTAGCCTCAGTTGTGTATCATAGAGACTCAAATTAACTGTGACTTAAATGAAACAGATATTTATTTCTTATTTACATACAAATCTGGATTCGGTGGGTAAAATGACCCCACATTCCACTAGGTTCCTCTGTGCTTCCTGCTTTCTGCTTTATCTCACACTAAGATGTTGCCCTCATCTTCTTAGGCTAAAATAGAAAGAAATAAATGCTTGTCAGCCTTTTAAGGTCATCTCTCTTAAAATGCATATACCACTATCCCTCATATCCCGTAACCAGAAAGTACCCATGTGGCCACACCTAGCTGCAGTGAATGTTGGGATATATAGTCTTTATTTGGAGTAACCATGTAAAGAAATCAGGTATTCTATTATTGTAGAAGAAGAAAACAGATGCTTTGGATACACGGATTGGCTTTGCATTAGCACATCATTCTGCTTGAGACCAGATGCTGCCTGGTTAGGGAAAACATCCAGTCTGGTATTGAGTGTCACTTTACCCCTCACAGTTTTACAATGAGCCATAGAGAGAGAGAGCAGTTTTGGAGCAAGCACCATTCTAAACACATTACATGAATTATCTCATTTAATCCTCACAAAACCCTATGAGATAAGAATTTTTTATTATTCATTTGTTTATTTTGAGACAGAGTGTTGCTCTGTTGCCCAGGCTAGAGTGCTGTGGTGCAATCTCAGCTCACTGCAACCTCTGCCACCCAGGTTCAAACGATTCTCCCACCTCAGCCTTCCAAGAAGCTGGAATTACAGGCGCATGCCACCATGCCTGGCTAACTTTTTTGTATTTTTAGTAGAGATGGGGTTTCGCCATATTGACCAGGCTGGTCTTGAACTCTTGGCCTTAGGTGATCCATCCACTTCAACCTCCCAGAGTGCTGGGATTATAGGTGTGAGCCACCGTGCCACCTCCAGGAATTATTATTTCCCCATTTTAGAGATGAGGAAGCTGAGGCAAAGAGATATAACACCTAGGCCAAAGGAAAGCCCTCTGTCATCAGTCATCTCTCCATGGGTTACAGGTGAGAGGCCCACGTCTCAAATCCCAAGTTCTCTTCAAGTCCAGAGCTTGTTGCTTTCTGACGCGTGTAATTACTGATATCTTTAACAAGACTGGGAGCCGTTTACTGAGAGAGATGGCCTTCCCCTCTGGACGTAGGTTCTCCCTGGGGTCAGGTTCTCTGGCAAGATCCACAGACCTCTGTCTCTTTCACAACAAAACTAAAATAATCTCCCCTCTGCAGCCTTCTCAAGAATACTTGCTGGCTCTCTTGCCCATCAAATACTCTCTTTAATTTAATTCGTGTAAACTTGAAGAGCTTGTTGACTTCATGCCGTTTCTGCTTTCTGCCATGCCAAATTCTCAGAGGTTAAGGTTTATATATGAGAGACCCTGTCTTGGATCAGAGGTATAGATTTACAAAGCCTGGCCTCTTACTTGAAATGGGAGGGGGAGGGAAAATACCGAGGGTAACAACAAAACAAATCTCAAAAAATTACCTTCTGCGCATGCTTCCATCACTGCATTTGTCTTGGATCTCAGTTAACTGTTAATATGTTTGACTCCCTGACTACACTGAGAATAATGGCCCAAGGACAGGAATGGTGTCTTATGCATTTTCGTGTTTGCATTGCCTAACAAAGTGTGTAGCAAAAGTGCCCTTGGTCAACTTTTGTAAAATATCATCAAACCAAGATTTTTATTACACTCACCTGTAAGCAGTGATGCCATTACTAGTTTTCCTAAAATAATTTTCACAAAGAGTGATAGGTCTGTTTTATAATCTATATTTTAACAATTTCTCAGAATCCAGAAGCCAAATGAAGTGTCATCTCCTCCCACTACCTCTGCAGCCATTCCTCCAGCAGTACCCCAAGCCCAGCATTTGGTGGCCCAACCTCGTGTGGCAACCATCCAGCAGGTACAAGAATCCAAGTGAGCCGGGCGCGGTGGCTCACGCTTGTAATCCCAGCACTTTGGGAGGCCGAGGCGGGCAGATCACGAGGTCAGGAGATTGAGACCACGGTGAAACCCCGTCTCTACTAAAAATACAAAAAATTAGCCGGGCGTGGTGGCGGGCGCCTGTAGTCCCAGCTACTCGGAGAGGCTGAGGCAGGAGAATGGCATGAACCCAGGAGGCGGAGCTTGCAGTGAGCCGAGATTGTGCCACTGCACTCCAGCCTGGGCGACAGAGCGAGACTCCGTCTCAAAAAAAAAAAAAAAGAATCCAAGTGAAACACAAGTGCCATCCACTGTGACAGACAGGCATGATGACCATGACCATCTTGCATGGCATGATCGTGTTTTTCTCAGGTGCAACTCCATCATCAGGATAATCACCTTGTATTTCTGATGTTTGAGAGCTGTTGTTCCTGTTGCTTTGGGAACATATTCTCGGGCTTCAATAGGCAAATTTCTGAGGGAAAGAAACGCTTTACAAATTAGTCCCTGGCTTTTCAGCTTTATAAAGGGTGCTGATTACATATGCAGTGAGCTGTCAGCTCTCAGACTGGCCTAGAACAAACGCTCTATATCATAAAACCTGATTAGGTTCATGGAGCTGCAGAGAATTCCACTTTCTAAGACGAAGCAAGCATGTAGTTATTTTTTAGAAAACAGCAAAGGTTCTCATCCTTCAAGTTAATAATAATGATACCTGCTTATTGTAAAAACACTTTAAAAGTACAGAAGTATGCCAGGTGTGGTGGCTCACACCTGTGATCTCAGCACTTTGGGAGGCCAAGGTGGGAGGACTGCTTGAGTCCAGGAGTTTGAGACCAGTCTGGGCAACATAGCAAGACCCTATCTCTACAAAAAATAAAAAAAAGTTAGCCAGGCATGGTGGCATGCACCTGTGATCCCAGCTACTCGGGAGGCTGACACGGGAGGATCACTTGAGCCTGAGAGGTCAAGGCCACAGTGACCTGTGATAGCATAGCTGCACTCCAGCCTGGGCAACAGAATAAGACCCTGTCCTCCCACCCCGCCCCCGCAAAAAATGTATTAAGTAAAGATTCTACTCCAGTGCCTTCACTCCTCAGAGGTACTTCATGTTAGTAGTTTCTAGTAGGTAGTTCCTGGCATTGTCTATGCATATAGAAGAATACATATATATATGCATAGACTTTAAAAAATATGAAGTCATACTATCTAAATAAACATATAACATGTTATTGATATATTTCTTTTACATACATATATTTTTTCCTATTTTTGAAAAAATTATTTGTAGAGACAAGATCTCACTGTGTTGCCCAGGCTGGTCTTGAACTCCTGGCCTCAAGCCATCCTCCCACCTCAGCCTCCCAAAGTGCTAGAATTACAGCTGTGAGCCACCATACCCAGCCTGATATATTTCTTTATTGATGATCAATGTATTTAAATATATTTATCTACTACCTCTTTTTAAAAAATTATCCAACCCATTTAATAGTGCAGAGGGGTCAAGTTTTAGTTCTAATCCATTGGTTTTCAAACTGTGATCTGTGTAGCCCCAGGGGTTCTACGGAACCTCTTCGGAGGTTTAGGGTTAATGGCATAGATCCATAGATCTATATGTGAAGGGTTGGCGTGGGGATAGGCAGCACATATTTTATAGCCACCATGACCTAGAGAGAAATAGAGTCAATTCAGTCTAAAATTTGAAGTCTGTGATTCATAAACTTAGAATACATCAGTTTTTTGGTTTGGGATGCATTTCATATACCAAATTCTATAGGTTTGTTATGTCTCACTATCCATCTAATAATATTAGCAACAATTAATTTACTGTTGGTTCTCTTCTACCAGTGTCAGAGCCCCACCAATTACTTGCAAGGATTGGATGGAAAACCTATCATTGCAGCTCCTGTGTTTACAAAGGTAATAAAAATATTACTTCTTTCTGTCATGGCTTTAAAGATACCACAGCACCCAAAGTTATAGGATACAAAATTTATTTATTTTTATCTCAGGATTTGGTCTTCTGTATATACAGTATAGGGTTTGGGTTGTTTTGTTAGTTACTACAGTATCTCTTCAAGTCCCAGATTTCTAATAACAGTTTTAGTAATGAGAGAAATGTCTTTGCCTCTTACCACAATGATCTCTGTGGCCATTATACAACTGTTCAACATAGAAGCCACCTCTAGAGGTCAAGTGATAAATTTCTAGCCACATATTACTCCAAAGGTTTCTCTGAATTTTTAGAAAAATTCAATTGCAGGTACCTGGCTTAGGCGCTCAAGGAGATGGAGTTAAATGCTGTTAGGAGGTTTAACATAAAGCCTCCCTCCCTCTAGGACAAAGAGCTTTCTTTTTCTATTCCATAGTGTCAACTATTGAGGTGGCATCAAATTCGGAGTCTCATAATCTTTGTACTTAGCACTAGAAAATTTAGTCAAGCACATTCATTTACAAATGAAAAACCAAGGGAGGGCCAGAGAGATGAAGCCATATAGCCAATGTCACAGATCCAGTTAGTGGCAGAATCAGGACTACAAACAAGTTCTCCCAATTCTCAGACTATCAGACTGTGTTTATATGTTGCCCAAGCCAGTGAGTGTGAAGATGAGAAAATTGAATCACATTGGATTTTATGGTATTATGAGGACCAAATAGGCAGCATCTATGCCTGGATTTACAGTTTATTGTTTGTATAAACACCAAACTTAGGCCCCAAAAGATATTATCCTCTTTGAAGTATGCTTTGGTTTAGAGCAATGGTTCTCAATCATGGTTAATTTTGCCCTTCAGAGTCATTGGCACTTTTGTCGTCACAACTGGGGGGTTGCGTTCCTGGCATCCAGGAATGGTGCTAAACATCCTAAAACACATAGGATGACAGCCCTCCCCAACAAAAATTGTCTAGCTCAAAATGTCAACAGTGTTGAAGCTGAGAAATCCTGGTTTGAGCAAAATGGAAAAAATGGGCTATTTTTCTAGTGAGTACTGATCCTTAAAGGAAGAGCTAAATCCACAACTTCTACAGAAGCATCCATTTCATGGGAGTTCTGCTGTATCAGATCATTCAAGATGGTTTTCCGAAACCCAGAGTGGAGTCTAGAGCGAACAACCATGTTTACCAACATCCATATCAGTTAGGCAAACATTCTTATGTGAAACAAGATGCCTCCCAATTTTTCAAGTTCAGTTCATAACCTACATTTGAGATTTTAGCTTTACTATTTTCAAAGTCTTGAAGTAGGAGAGCAACATGTTGTGATTTGGTGGATACAAGACTTTGATGAGGAGTTATAGGTGGACCTTTATGCGGGGGGTGTATGTGTGTTTGTAACATAGCTAAGAGAGCTACTTCTTATTGTCTCTTATCGTCATTGCTAAGTCATCTAACCTTAAAACAGTGATTAAGTGCCACAGACACTTTAATTTATCATGTCAGTTTGTCACACCTTAGAGATAGTGCTGACTCTTCAAAGGCAGCTAAACCACAAGATAGTTTATACTCAGTCTCAGCTAAAGTCTCCCGCCTCTTCCCTTCCTCAACTCCATCTGCCCAGACAGACAGGTGACATCAGAGAGATATCAGGTGATATCTCCACTCAGTTTCAAATCTTCCTAGGTTACTGTGCCTTCCCTGCATCTATGTCCATGAAAAGAGTCCAACTCTGTAAAATAGTTGGAAGAGATTTATTCTCAGCCAAATATGAGTGACCATGGCCTGTGACAGAGCCCTCAGGAGATTCTGAGAACATATGCCAAAGGTGGTCTGGGTACAGCTTGGTTTTATACCTTTAGGGAAACATGAGACATCAATCTGTACATGTAAGATGTACATTGATTTGGTCTGGAAAGGCAGGACAACTGGAAGTGGGGCCTTCCAAGTCATAGGCAGATTCAAATTTTTTTTGATTGGCAATTGGTTGAAAGAGTTATTAACAATAGAAAGGAACGTCTGGATTAGGATAAGGGGTTGTAGAGACCAAGGTTTTATCATGCAGATGAAGCCTCCAGGAGCAGGCTTCAGAGAATAGATTGTAAATGTTTTTTATCAGATCTTAACAGACGTAGAGTCTGTTCTATCAGTAATTCCAGGAGGGTATAATGAGGCATGTCCCCTTCCCATCATGACCTGAACAAGTTTTCAGGTTAGCTTCAGAATGCCCTTGCTGAGAGGAGGGTTCCATTCAGATGGTAGGGGGCAGGCAGGGGAGGGTGCAGAGTGGGTGTGCGCTAAGAATTTCGTTTTTGGTTGACGCATATCACCCAGAGCATACCTCTGGCACGTTTATCACGACAGTAAAGCTGTTTACCTTTCGATCTCTCCCGTTCACCTTGAAGACTGTCTCTAATATCCAGATAGGAGTCCATAGAGGCAACAATAGGTAAAAAGTTGTTATTATTTTGAAAAGTCCAATAGGACTTTAACATTTATTTATTTGTTTGTTTGTTTGTTTGTTTTTTGAGATGGAGTTTCACTCTTGTTGCCCAGGCTGGAGTGCAATGGCATGATCTCGGCTCACTGCAACCTTGGCCTCCCGGGTTTAAGCGATTCTCCTGCCTCAGCCTCCCGAGTAGCTGGAATTACAGGCATCCACCACCATGCCTGGCTAATCTTTTGTATTTTTAGTAGACATGAGGTTTCACCATGTTGGTCAGGCTGGTCTCAAACTCCTGACCTCAGATCCGCTCACCTCAGCTTCCCAAAGTGCTAGGATTACCAGCATGAGCCACCACACCCAGCTAACATTTATTTTATTTTACTTTTTTATTTTATTTTATTTTATTTAGACAGAGTCTCCCTCTGCCACCCAGGCTGGAGTGCAGTGGCATGATCTTGGCTCAGTGCAACCTTCACCTCCTGGGTTCAAGCGATTCTCATGTCTCAGCCTCCTGAATAGCTGGGACTATAGGTGTGCACCGCCATGCCTGGCTAAATTTTGTATTTTTAGTAGAGACGGAGTTTCACCATGTTGCCCTGGCTGGTCTGGAACTCCGACCTCAGGTGATCCGCCCACCTCAGCCTCCCAAAGTGTTGGGATTACAGGCGTGAGCCACGGTGCCCAGCCACATTTATTCTTTACATTTAATTTTCATGAGCTTGATTACAGCCACAGATTGAGCTGCGTTTGTGTGGTGATTCTGATTAGCTCCTTCTATTAATAATTAGATGCTCTGATTGGCAGATGCATATACTTTTGATAAAAATAGGAAAATGAATTAATCATTAACATATTTTGTTAGATATAATATTAAAAGAAATAGCTTCATGGTGGGAAAATGGTCCTTAGTACACAGACCCAAACCCTGACGAGGCTTTCTCAGCCTCGTCAGGATATGTGCTTTTGCCTCCATAAATGGGATAAGGATTGTTCAGGCATTGGGCACTAGGATAGGCAGTGGCTCAGATTCCAGAAAGACTTATCAGCAATGATGTGCTTGCGTTAGTTTCCATCAGTGAGGGCAGGATTGAGGTCATAGTCACTGCCAGTGTCATTAGCAAATTTCTGAGTCAGAGCTACCAGTGATGGATGGTATCATGTGGCTATGAGCCATGATAACAGATTATTTGCATATGTTTGTTTGGCTTATTCCTGCTCTATTTACTTGTTTAGGGACTTCTGGCATTCCGTTCCCTATGACTCACTTTCTATACTGCCCAACAAAGCCTTTCTTTGCCAATCGTGGCAAGAAGCCAGTTTTTTTTTTAAAGCAACGCTTAGAGAGCAGAGTTTTATTTAACTCCTTCCTCCGCTGGTGACAGCGAAGTACTTATCTTCTTTTAAAGAAAGTTAAAATGAAAAGGAGAGTAGCCCAGCAAAACAGTGGTAGAATTTGAGAGAGGACTGTGGGATTCCAAAACTAGTTCACTACTCTACTCTTAGGTGATACCTATGTTTTTAAATGCTCTTTAACTGTGGATAGAGATAGACTATCCTCCATCCTCTACGCAGTATCAAAAATACTTTTGCTCTGTTTATGCGGGGAAAACAGCACTCACACTTCTTGAGTGTGAAGGGAGGTCGATGATCAAATTAGAATCTTACTCCTATCACTGCTCCCACCCCAGCAGCAGCTGCTTTGGCAGGCTTTCAAGGCTGCAGCAGCCCTGGCCCCAGCTGCTTCAGCAGTAATTTGAAGAGTGCAAGGGGGTAGGGGAAGTGAGAAATTGAAAAAGAGCACTCCATTATATAACAGCAAAGGCAGGAAACCCTGAAATAACTGGGCCGGTAGTGGGATCCAGATTTCTGGAGTTCATGGGCCCCTCTCCCCATTCAATCAATTCTGGAGACTTTTCTTACTCAATGATTGCATGGGGCACTTGTGACAGTCAAGGGGCAAAAGAGCTTTCAATCGAACAGTTCTTTATCAGTAAAAACCACTTTGATCCAACTCCAGCCTAAAGCACTGTGCATTTGCAGCATCTTCCAAGGTGCAAAATTATCAACTGGATTGAAAAACAAATAAAATGGCAAAACGAACCTTGTAGCTGACATCTTTTAACCAATAAGGCAGATGCTCTTTCTCAAGGATGTCCCAGCATTATGTTTGTGGTTATAGATCTACTAAGCAAGAACTATATCCTTTCAACTCACATTTATAGTAGTGGGCATGGTGCTGGGCACAAAGCAGGCGCACATTTATTCTGTGGCAAATAACTTCCATTTCAGGCCAGGCAAGGTGGCTCACAACTGTAATTCCAGTACTTCGGGAGGTTGAGGCAGGAGGATCGCTTGAGGCCAAGAGTTCAAGACCAGCCTGGCCAAGATGGCAAAACCCCATCTCTAACTAAAAACACAAAAATTAGCCGGGCATGGTGGCATTTGCCTATGGTCCCAGCTACTTGGGAGGCTGAGGCAGGAGAATCACTTGAACGCAGGAAGTGGAGGTTGCAGTGACCCGAGATCATACCACTGCACTCCAGCCTGGGTGACAGAGTGAGACTCCATCTCAAAAAACAAAACAACAAAAAAACAAAACAAAACAAAAAAACCCTTCCATTTCAGCTAAGAAGAAATTATTATTTTCATTACTTTGTGACTTCAGAGTATCTTTAGGAGGAATAGAGAAAAAAAGCAAAATGTCAAATGGCCATGGAAGAAGACATGCTTCCCAAGTCTCTATGTTGTCAAGTCACCTTACAAAGAATGTCCTCCCAGATGACCAGTTTAGTGATGACACCCAAGATAGATTTGCACTTTGAATACTGCATAACTGAGGAGGTTGTAGATCTTTGGTTATAGTGACTTTAGCCCAGACTCATAATTCCTAGAAAAGACTAACTTAATCTTTGCTAGTTGGAGACTGTTTGGTCTGTCTCATTTGTTGTCAGTGAAGCTAAAATGAATATGATCAAGTCTGTACACCCCATGCCATTAGTAACAAACAGCCTAAGACCTACTGCTGTGATGAACGTGATGACAGCTACACTATGTTCTAATAGTGTAACTGGTTTGGATCCTGATCTGTGGCAATGTGAGCCAGCTCTTTCTCATGAAACTTTGTAGAAAAGCAGCTTTCAGCAATAACAACCATCATCATCCTTACAACTATGACTCTTAACAGTTTTCTAAGTGGCTTGTGAGATGACCCTTGGCACCTCCTTTACTGAGTATTGATGATGTGCCACACTGGAATGAACTTCCATCACAGACATTAGGAGGCCCATTCCATACACTGTAGTATCTCACATAACTAGGCTGGGCTCTTGAATAGGACATAAAGTCTTGGCCTTTGATGTCAAATGAATAACAACCAACTGATGGTTTAAATTATGAGCAACATATTTTCTCAAGATCCTTTTGCAAGCAGGGCTTTCGTGTAACCTCTGCAGATTGAGAACTGGCTCATATATCTGAGCTGAACTTTAGGCCATGTCAGAGCATATTAGATTGACCTCATTCTACTGTGAATGTACTGTTTCATTTACTCAACCCCTTCTGCCACCACCACCTTTTTTGATGTTTGGTTTGGTTTTCTAATTGGTTTGCCTCAAGAAGGAACGAAAACTTTATATGTATAAACTCCAGGAGGGTGTCTAAGTGCCATTAAAGTTTTCAGTGGGCCCCAAAGCTGCCATTTGAGCACACAATTTGCTCAGAGGTCAGGGTGGAGGACACACTCACCAGTTTGCCGGGAGCACCCAAAATTCACTGATGCTTCCTGTTTTCCGTTCTTGTCATTAGTAAATGTTTTGGGAAGACAAATAATAATTAGATTTTTCGGTCAAATAGTTCTTTATTAATTCAGAAACCGCTCGGTGCTAATCCCGTCCTGAATTACTTCAGCAAATTTGGGACCTCAGAAAGAATAAAACACTAACATTGAATTACAGCGCCCCCTGGCTGTCACAATATCAATGCAAAACATCCCTGAGGTGAAAGTCTCTTACACAGCTAATGCTATGTGGTTTTCCCCAGCTCCATGTTCTCCTTAGGTAAATGCTATTAAGTACGATAGGACCAAGTACAGAATATCATAAGTTGTTCAGACAAGAACTGTAAAAAAATAACGAAATATTCATAACAGCGAATGACAAAAGAGAAAAAACGATTGGCTTTCCTCTTCCCTGAAGCAAGAGCCAGTATTTCCTAAATGCAGGTCCAAAAATTGTAATAATAGAAAGCCATGCAGCGTTTGTTGCTTACAGAGTTTGTGGAGAAAGTTTAGTTGTAACCTTTTTATGCTTACAGTCTTTAGGCCAAATGAAAAACAAAAATATGCCAATACACGTGCCGAAGAAGCATTTCATAATCACATGAAGTGCCAACTACAGAAAAGAATGTAAGGTTTTCAGCTCACAAACCATGATGAATAAGAAACTAGTTGTGAAACAATGTGCATTTTATTATCTTCTAGAGTCTAGTACAGAATACACTGATATCTTACAATTCAAAGTGGTCTTTATAAACCTTTTATTGTGGGAGTGTGGAAAAGCATTTAGTGATTTCCTTCGCAAATTTACAATGTATTTTACAATGACATATGACTGTATGTGTGACTAGGATTTTATAAAGATTGTGATTGTTTTTATTCCTCAACAGATTAGTGAGGCTATCCTGTAAAGACCACATAAGAAAAACAAAACAGCAAAATGAAAATCAATTTCCAGGACTGCAGAATGTAAACAAGGCAAAGCTAGGAAGACAGAACCAGTTACTTGGGCCATAAAACCCTTCCACATTATGAGCAGCCACGTTCTTTTGTGGACTAATACATCACTCCTATGTTGAGCACATGTAGTAGATACTCACTGCAGATTTAAAGATTATTATTATTTCTGGAAATCAAACACCACTTGGGCATTTAAGAACAGAGGTACTGAGGCCGGGTGCGGTAGCTCAAGCCTGTAATCCCAGCACTTTGGGAGGCCGAGGCGGGTGGATCACTTGACCCCAGAAGTTTGACACCAGACTAGGCAACATGGCAAAACCCTGTTTCTACAAAAAAAAAAAAAAAAAAAAAAAAAAAAAATTAGCCGGGCGTGGTGACCTGTGCCTTTAGTCCCAGCTATTCAGGAAGCTGAGGTGAGAGGATCGCTTGAGCCTGGGAGGTTGAAGCTGCAGTGAGCCATGATCACAACACTGCACACCAGCCTGGGAAAGAGAGTGAGACCCTGTCTCAGAAAAAACAAACAAACAAACAAACAAAAAAACCCCTGACCAAAAAAAAAAAAAAACCCCAAACCAAAACAACAACAAAAAACCACCCCAAAGATACTATATTAAAAGTAGCTACATTACTCAAAATGTCTTGCCTAATATTTAATAAATTTACTTAGCATTGGTAGAGAGAGAAAGGAAAACAATAGTGAGGGAAAAGCTTTATATGGGCTCAGATGATTCTGTCTTCAAACCTACTTTTGGGATGTGAGGGCGATCTGGCTGTGATATCTGTCACCCCATTGATGGCCAGAATTAATTCAGCTGATCAGGCTGGCTATGCGGGTGTCCTCTTTCTCCCTCACTGTTCCATGTGTGTCCCTCCCGAAGCTGTGCGCTCAGTGGAAGAAGATGACCATCCCTGATAGAGGAGGACCGATCTTAGGTCAAGGGCATAGACATAGCCGCGCTCCCCTGCTAGAACCTCCAAACAAGCTCTCAAAACTACTTTTGAATGCACATCCACAGAACTGAAGCTGCTAGAGATGTAGATGCTTTGGAGAAAAATCCAAATATGGAGATGGCATCTTCTTCTAAAATTCAACACCGGAACTAGATTACAAAAATGTGTACTTTTTTGTTCTAACTACGTTCTTCTTATCATTATAGATGCTACAAAATTTGTCAGCTTCTGAGGGTCAGCTGGTTGTCTTTGAATGCAGAGTAAAAGGAGCTCCATCTCCTAAGGTTGAGTGGTATAGAGAAGGGACTTTAATAGAAGATTCTCCAGATTTTAGGATTTTACAGAAAAGTAAGTTAATGCTTTAAATTATTTTCTGATATCTTGTTTTTATGAACTTATTGTACACTTATTTTTATAACTTTTTAACAACTAATTAAAAATATAGTCAAAAAGAATAAAACACACCTGTAATCATACTCCTGTTAATTTCAGTATATGTTCTCCAAGAATTTTTCCATGCATAGTTTTTAAAGAAAAGCATCATATTCTTTTTTGTAAATTGATTATTTACTCAACATTTAATGAACACCTTTCCATGTCAATAAACACAGAGCCTCCTTATTATTATTATTTTTTAAGATGGAATCTCACTCTGTCACCCAGGCTGGAGTGCAGTGGCACAATCTCGGCTCACTGCAACCTCCGCCTCCTTGGTTCAAGCGATTATCTTGCCTCAGCCTCTCCAGTAGCTGTGAATATCTACAGTTATTGCCTTGGAATAAATTTCTAGTACAAGCATTGCTGCTATAAATTTACCTTTTTTAAGGCTTTTAAAATATGTTGCCAAAATGCCACCCCAAAGGGTTGAACTAAATTTAGGATGATCACACAATTAATCAGCCAAAATGAGATCCTTTAGGGGAGTGAAAGAGGATGCTATTAATAATTATACAGGGATACCAGGCATAAACTAGGTCTGTCCCAGTTGAACTGGGACACACGTCGCCCTAGCTATATCCTACTACAACCAACAATACGTGGGAATGCCTTTCATCTCACACCTTCACCAACAATGAGTGTTAACCATTTTATTAAAAACTTCACTAATTTTATAGGCCAAAAATGGGAACACTTGTTTTAATCTGCACTTCACTAATTAAATCTGGGATGAAACTTTTTTTTTTCATATTTACTTAAGTCTCTGTATTTCTTTATTTCACATTGGGTTCTTGCTCTTTTTTGTTGTAAGAATTATTTAGAAATTTATATGGTTAATTCTTCTTTTCTTATCGCACAATGCTTTCACCTTGTCATGCAGTGCTTTCTCCTTGACCCATTTCAGCCATAAACTACATTGCAACATACTTGCTTTTTAAAAATGTGTTTTATTAACTATGAGAACAATCTATTATAGAAAAACTCGGGAAAGAAATTTGCTAAAATATTGGCAGTCTTTCTCTGGGCAGTGAGTCTAGGGTCAATTGTTTTACTTCCTTTTGCATTTCTGTATTTTTTTAGTTTTTCCATAATTAACATGTATAACTTTTGTTTATTTTTTTATTTTTTACATTGATTAATAAAAATTTTACAATTTACCATGTACGACATGATGTTTTGAAATATATATACATTGTAGAATGGCTAAATTGAGCTAATGAACATATGTATTACCTCACACACATCATTTTTTGTGGTGAGTTATTTGCTTTTTTCTTAATCTTTTTCTGCCTATCACAAAATAGTAGTCTGTAGATCAGTGTGACATATGAATCAGAGCTACTGTCAGGTTTTATTGGTAGTAGCAGCAACAACAATATATTGTGAATGCCATTTAAACTGAGAGATGCTGGGCACAGTGGCTCACACCTGTAATCCCAGGACTTTGGGAGGCCAGGCCAAGGCAGACGGATCACTTGAGGTCAGTAGTTTGAGACTAGCCTGGCCAACATGGTGAAACCCTGTTTCCACCAAAAAAAAAAAAAAAAACTCAGCCAGGTGTGGTGGCATGCACCTGTAGTCCCAGCTACTCTGAAGGTTGGGGCAGGAGAATCACTTGAACCCAGGAGGCAGAGTTGCAGTGAGCTGAGATCACGCCACTGCATTCCAGCCTGAGCTAACAGAGTGAGAACTTACCTCAAAAAAAAAAAAAAAAAAAAAAACTGAGAGAGAGAGAAGAAAAAACTTCAATGGGTCTACCAGTGTAGAAGATTAAAACTAAGTTCAACGACTACTTTTTGAGTGTTGGCAATTCAATATCAATCAAACACCTGTATTCAGTACCACCGTGGGCACTTTCATGAAGCCCAAAGAATTTTAAGATAAGAACCTACTCTTGGCTGGACATGGTGGCTCATGCCTTTTAATCCCAGCACTTTGGGAGGCCGAGGCGGGCGTGAGGCCAGAAGTTTGAGACCAGCCTGGCCAACGTGGTGAAACCCCGTCTCTACTAAAAATACAAAAATTAGCTGAGTGTGGTGACAGGCGCCTGTAGTCCCAGCCACGCAGGACCCTGAGGCAGGAGAATCACTTGAACCCGGGAGGCGAAGGTTGCAGTGAGCCGAGATCTTGCCACTGTACTCCAGCCTGGGCAACAGAGCGAGACTTCGTCTCAAAAAAAAAAAAAAAAAAAAAAAACAAAAACCTACTCTTGAAAAAACTGATCTATCTTGAGGCTCTTAATCTTAGAAACCTCAGAGCAGGAGGTATAGTGTACACTTTATTAGGATATCAGACCCCAAAGCCAAGAACAATCTCTCAATCTTCACAAACCTTTTTCAGGTAAGGCTGAATGAGTGCCAATAAAAGCAAGAGTCATTTCTGAAATACAACTAACTCAGAAACCTCCTTGGCTAAGGTTTATGTACCCCAAGTGAAACCCAGATTTATTTCAAGAGGAAGCAATATCATTTAATTGTTGCTCTTGGGCAAGGCGCGGTGGCTCATGCCTGTAATCCCAGCACTTTGGGAGGCGGAGGTGGGCAGATTACCTGAGGTTAGGAGTTCAAGACCAGCCTGGCCAACATGATGGAACCCCATCTCTATTAAAAATACAAAAATTAGCCAGGCGTGGTGGTACATGCCTGTAATTCCAGCTACTTGGGAGGCTGAAGCAGGAGAATTGCCTGAACCCAGGAGGCAGAGGTTGCAGTGAGCCGAGATCGTGCCATTGCACTCCAGCCTGGGCAACAAGAGTGAAAACTCAGTCTCCAAAAAAAAAAAAAAGTTTTTGCTCTTTTGCTACCTTTCTGTAATATCCATCCTGTCCCTGTTTAGGTCATCTTACTTAATATTGTCACATAACCTTATTGTATCACTCCTGAGTGTGCAAGAGACTGAAATTCTATAGGAAGCTTCTGATGAACATGTAGTTTCTCAGTAAAATAAATGATGCTCAGAATCTTTTCTTTTCTTTTCTTTTCTTTTAGAACCTCGATCCATGGCAGAGCCAGGTAAAGATGATTTCAACTTTAATTTATTAGTATATGAGTGATTTTATATATACAAGAATACATAATGAAGTTACACTGAGATGAATAAAAAGTGAAAAATAAAGTTTTAGGAAAAAAAGATCCAAATGGGCCAGGTGCAGTGGCTCATGCCTGTAATTCCAGCACTTTGGGAGGCCGAGGCGGGCGGATCACTTGAGATCAGAAGTTCAAGACCAGCCTGGCCAACACGACAAAATGAAACCCCATCTCTACTAAAAATGCAAAAATTAGCCAGGCATGGTGGTGCACGTCTATAATCCCAGCTACCTAGGAGGCTGAGGCAGGAGAATCGCTTGAGCCTGGGAGGTGGAGGTTGCAGTGAGCCGAGATGGTGACACTACAGTCCAGCCTGGGCTCAAAAAAAAAAAAACCATCCAAATGAACTATAGCTATTATTGTAGGAGGAGAGGAGGGGTGCATGTGCAAATCTGGAATATATATTTAATACCTCATATGAAGGCAGCTGGTTCTTGTTTATTGAGAAGTGTTTCTTAGGAATATTTTTCCCCCATAAATGGCCACCATTTGAGCCCTCTCAAAACTAAGCAAAGCAATTTTTATAATGCTAGGTCAATTTCATTTCCATAGCCTAGGTATCTCAAAACTTACGTGTCATCAGATTTTGAAGCTTGCAGAGATTCAATAAAATATCTGTGATGTTATTAGATTTGGTTGGGAGGATACTAAGATGAGATACAAGTGACAGTAGGCAAAGTTAGAAAATACAAGTCACTCACAAAACAGGGCATAAACATCTGAATGCCCTCTCTGTGACCACCCAGAAAAATCAGATTGTATTTGCAACCTTGTGAGAGAAAGCTGGTTTGTGATCTCATTATTATAATTCTCTCTTCAGGCCGGGCATGGTGGCTCACGTCTGTAATCCCAGCACTCTGGGAGGCTGAGGCTGGTGGATCACCTGAGGTTGGGAGTTCGAAACCAGCCTGGCCAACATACATACAACCCCATCTCTACTAAATTTACAAAAATTAGCTGGGGTAGGGTTTTTAAGGGTTTTAGAGTGGGTTGAAGAGCGGAGATCACTGGTTGGTTGAAAAGTGCGGGGTGAAGTCATGGGACAGGGAGATGAAGAAGCCAGGTTCTCACGCTGATCTCGATCTTCTGTGGGGGTCTTCAAACTAGTTGCTGGAATTCATGGTCTGAAAAAAATGTCTTAAGAGATCCTTAAACAAAAGTCTTATGAGGCTAGGCACAGTGGCTCACACCTGTGATCCCAACACTTTGGTGGGAGGATTGCTTGAGCACACGAGTTAAAGACCAGCCTGGGCAATATAGCGAGACTCGTACCTCTACAAAAACTTAAAAATTAGCCAGGCATGGTGGTGCATGTCTGTGGTCCCAGCTACTCGGGAGGCTCAGGTGGGAGGATCACTCAAGCCTGGGAGGTGGAGGTTGCAGTGAGCCAAGATTATGCCTCTACACTCCAGCCTGGGCAACAGAACAAGACCTTGTCTCAAAAAAAATAGAAGCCTTATGATTCTAATGTTAGAAATCCTGTCTATAGCGGCTGGGTGCAGTGGCTCACGCCTGTAATCCCAGCACTTTGGGAGGCCGAGGCGGGTGGATCATGAGGTCAGGAGATCGACACCATCCTGGCTAACACAGTGAAACCCTGTCTCTACTAAAAAAAATACAAAAAAATTAGCCGGGCACGGTGGCGGGCAGCTGTAGTCCCAGCTACTCGGGAAGCTGAGGCGAGAGAATGGTGTGAACCCGGGAGGCAGAGCTTGCAGTGAAACAAGATCGCACCACTGCACTCCAGCCTGGGTGACAGAGCGAGACTCCATCTCAAAAACAAATAAATAAAAAATAAAAGAAATCCTGTCTATAGCAACAATGGGGATGCAAATCAATTCTTAAACAGTCTTATGATCCTAATGTCAGAAATCCTATCCATAGGAACAAGGGGATGTAAAAGGTCAGGATCTAGTGCTATGTGACTTTTAGTGACAAAGAAAGTGGGTCAAAGTGCAGCCTGATTAATGCTTAACTATATTTCTGTCCAGAACCTAGCATGCAATTCTTGTCAACCCTGTGGTGATGGTTTCAATATCACACTGACTGGAATTGTGTGTCTTAACTACCACTTAACAAGAATAGAGTTAGCTTGACTGGCTTAGACCAGTCATGATTTACCACCTGAGGCTGAGAGGGGCCAGCTTTCTTCGAAATATATGACCACTCCAAGTAGAGTAGACAAAGCCAGGGTTCTATCAACAAGGAGATAGGAGGATGAAGAGTTACTGAGTGGGTACTTGCCTTGGTCCACTGTGTGCTGCTGTAACAGAATACCTGAAACTGGGTGATTTTTAATAAAGAACAGGGATTTATTTCTTACAGTTCTAGAGGCTGGAAAGCCCAAGATCAAGGGGCCTGCATCTGGTGAGGGCCTTCATGCTGTGCTATTCCATGGCAGAAGGCAGAAGAGCAAGAGAGCAAGTGCACAACAGAAGGGAGGGAGAGAGAGAGGGGGCCACTCTTACTTTCATGATGAACCCAATCCCACGATCACATTTATCCGTTTATTAGGGCAGAGGCATCATGACCTAAACACCTCCCTTTAGGCTCCACATCCCAACACTGAAGCACTGGGGATTGTTTCCAGCACATGAGCACTGGGGGACACATTCAAACAGCAATACTCAATACTGCCTGCCATGCCCCCCTGGCCAGATTTCCTAGAAATGGTCTAGTTAATTCAATTCAATTATCATGAAGCACTGAGATGCCTGCCAAGTTTCTCCTAATGCAACTATTTTTTAATAATTTTGTTTTCAATGTCAGTTCAATGGAGTGATAACTGGAGGTTTATGCTACTGTCTTATACCTCCTCTTTATTAGCTGTCAAGGAATATATAACTTTAATAATTTTGGACTGTAATCATGTGGTTCTACTTGGGAATCACCTCTAGTTATTCACAGAGAATCATCGTTCACAGTGTATCAGAGTAATCCATAAGAATTACCACAGTAATACAAAAGTAGAAATGCATTTCACTCTTCTTTCACACAGAATTTCAAGTTACTCTATCAGCTCATTACTACTAGTAAAGCAAAATATTTATTTGCTGTCCAATTTTAAATTGTGGTCCTTGTTAAAAATAATCTCAGTGCAAAATTCCCCAGGGAAATAGAGATCTAGGCTTAGAAAATGTTTTATTAGTCCTTTAATTTCACAGAAACTTCCTTTTCCTTTGACTCCTAATTTGTTTTTGTGATTTTTGAAAAGTTTATTGTTATTCATTTCGATTTTTGCCATCTGTACTGATGACATAAAAATAGAAGATCATCTGAGAATCCATATTTTTACAAAATCCCCTTGTCAGGCCAGGCATGGGGGCTCACGCCTGTAATCCCAGGACTTTGGGAGGCTGAGGCAGGCAGATCACCTGAGGTCAGGAGTTTGAGACCAGCCTGCCAACACGGCAAAACCTCGTCTCTACTAAAAATACAAAAATTAGCCGGGCTTGGTGGCACATGCCTGTAGTCCCAGCTACTCGGGAGGCTGAGGCAGGAGAATCGCTTGAACCTGGGAGGTGGAGGTTGCAGTCAGTCGAGATCTTGCCACTGCACTCCAGCTTGGGCCACAGAGCGAGACTCTGTCTAAAAAAAAACAAAAATCCCCTTATCAGTACGTGGCCTGTCTGCATGGAGTTATTGTTTCTACATTCTTTGACTCATTTTGCCTACTAATCAGTCAATTCAATCAAATAATTGTTTTGACCAATTGTTTTCAAAGAATTAATATAGCCAGCTTTTTATACTGACTTTGTAGAATCATCGTCTGGTATCAGTAAATTCTATAATTCTGTTTTCATAATTAAGTCAGTAACCATTCTGTTTCACTGGCATATAGAGGAGATTTGCACCTTGGTCATTGCTGAGGTGTTTGCAGAAGATTCTGGGTGCTTCACATGTACTGCAAGCAACAAATACGGCACAGTGTCAAGCATTGCACAGCTGCACGTGAGAGGTAAGGACCCTTTAATGCCAAAACAGTTTAGCCTATGACTTTGAGTTTGAATATGCAGATTTTGTGTTACCATTCCTTACTGTTTTTCATACAAAGCTGGCTTGGCCCTCCTAAAAAGATTTGAATTATTGAGGAAAATGTTCTTGAACAGTGTCCAATTTTCAATTTCTTATTGCGCTTACAGCCACCACCCCAGTTAACCTGCTGTCGTCATTTTATTTCCTAAGAGAATATCTCCTCAATAAATTTCTAAATTTCTTCCCAAAAGGGTACTTAGATTTTAAATTTAGTTTTTTATTTTTAATTTAATTTTTTCCTGTATCCTTACCATTCTTTAATGCCCCAATGATGATCTGTTTTTGACCAGCATTTTCCCATTCATACATTCATCTGGTGTGAACACTTTCCCATTTGTGCACATGCCCCAATTCAGGCTTACAGTGGCTGACAGCTCAGGTCCTGTGATTGTCCTTTCAGGAAATGAGGACCTCAGCAACAACGGGTCTCTTCACTCAGCCAACTCCACCACCAACCTGGCAGCTATTGAGCCACAGCCCTCCCCAACCCACTCAGAGCCTCTGTCTGTGGAACAACTCCCCAAACCCAAACTCGAGGGGGTTCTGGTGAACCACAATGAGCCCCGGTCCAGCTCCAGGATTGGGCTTCGTGTGCACTTCAACCTGCCTGAAGATGACAAAGGAAGTGAAGCATCCTCCGAGGCTGGTGTGGTGACCACCAGACAGACCAGGCCCGATTCTTTCCAGGAGAGGTTCAACGGACAGGCAACAAAAACTCCAGAGCCTTCTTCCCCTGTGAAAGAGCCCCCTCCAGTTCTGGCCAAACCCAAACTGTAAGTAAAAAGTAGGATGAATAACCAGGAGCTTCCGTGATCTTTTCTTGAATCTGATCTCCTTAAAAATAATGGAACTCAGCTGGGCACAGTTGCTCACACCTGTAATCCCAGCACTTTGGGAGGCCAAGGCAGGAGGATCACTTGAGCCCAGGAATTCGAGACCAGCCTGGGAAAAATAGTGAGACCCCTGTCTCTAAAAGAAAAATTTTTAAGTAAAAAAATTAGTAGAGATGGTGGTGCACACCTGTAGTCCTAGCTACATGGAAGACAGAGGCAGGAGGATCAGTTGAGCCTAGGAGTTTCAGGCTACAGTGAGCTGTGATCGTGCCACTGTACCCCAGCCTGGGTGACGGAGCAAGACTTGTCCAGGAAAAAAAAAAAAAAAAGATGGAACCAAAAAGGGGAATTCCCAAATGAGAAAATACACATTAAATGTTTTGCCAAATGTACATCCTTACATCAATAGAAGCATACTATCACTATTATCCTTAATTAATAATCTACCTCCAAGCAATGTTGCACTTAAACTAATTCAGAAACATTTGTCTGACATTCTGACATTAGAGGTCCCAGGTAAAGTACTTCTGTGCTTCTCTTATAAAGACTTTTTTTGTGTCTAATCGTCTTTACAGTCTGTAATTTCATCCTTATATTTCCCATTTCTGCTTCAACTTAAGCTTCTGTAGTCATTATGGAAAAGCTATTTAGTATTTTTTAGATAGTTCCTAGCTGCTGCTGGATAAATATAATAGGATGAATAAGTGGTCATGATTTTCTGACTCAACTCAGGAGCCTACTGTGGTTGTTGCTCTGACTCTCTAGAAAGCCGTGTTGCAATGTTTAAAATGTCCATCCATAACAAAGCAAATACAGGGCATGATATTGCTATTATTTCCTGTTTCATCCACACATCAGAATGATAAAAAATTGTTTCTAATTACAAAAATCTTTAAATATCAACATCAAAATCTACAGTCCCAGTGCGCCCACTGTGTGTTGCTCATCACCATGAGATGTTCACTAGAAGCCATTCGTGTTTAGTTTTATATTCTTCTCACCACTATATAAGGCAAAATTCTGGACATAAGATTCAATGTTGTGAAACATGCCTCTAAGCAAGTCACATCCAGAAATGTCAGTCCCCTCAAAGTCCTGTCAGTCACAGGAAACAGGAATCCACTTAAAGTAAAAAGAGGGGAAGAGGTTATTGCAGGGATATAGGCAGAAATGGATAAACCAAACACAACCAAACCCTGCAGAAGAAGAACTAGAGAGGCGGGAGCTGGGCCTCTTCACCTGTCACTCAGGATCACAGGTCAGTCCAGCCTCTGTCTGATGGAGCTTGCATGGCTGGTTCACCCTCTGTCTACGTGAGCATCTCCTTGTTTCCTCTTTACTTATCTGATCCATTCTTCTCTCTTTGAAGACCCATCAGCTCAAAAGTGGCCCATCATGGCCTTGTCCCCATTCCACATCATGATCTGTGTCAAGTACCACTGTTAACTAAATCAGTCTCAGCCCCTCAACTCCCAATTCTAATTGGTCCAGGCTGGTCAGGTGACCTCCTGCCCCCTCCCCCAGTACACTCAACTGTTAGAGGATTTATGTTTGGAAGAAACTGTGGGTGGGAGAAGTTCTCAGAGAAGGGAGTTACAGGGAACCGGTAACCCCAAACAACCTCCTGGGGAATTGCCTCCTTTGTAGGACTGTCTCTTCCCCAGTAACAGTTTTAGGGGCCGTTATGTATGATGATGGAAAAAAAATTCTGCCAAAATATTTAAAGAGGTTTATTCTAAGTCAATATGAGTGACTGCGGCCCAGGGAAACACAATCTCCAGAGGTCCTGAGAAAGTGCACCCAAGGCAGTCAGGTTGCAGTTTGGTTTTATGCATTTCAGGAAGACAAGAATTGCAGGTAAAATCATAAATCAATACAAGAAGACGAACATTGGTTTGGCCCAAAAAGGCAGGACATCTCAAAGCAGGCACTTACCAGTCATAAGTGGGGCTGGGGATTCTATGGCTGGCAATTGAAAGAGTTAAGTTTTGTCTGAAAACTTGGAGTCAGTAGAAAGGAATGTTCAAGTTAAAATAAGGGAATCTGCTGTTTGTCATGTGATGCCATGCCAGAGTCGGGATGAAAACAAAACCACCATACAAGGGGTCAAAAAGGCCTATTTCAAATTAGCCAGGTGTGGTGGCGTGTGCCTTTAATCCCAACTACTCAGAAGGCTGAGGTGGGAGAATTGCTTGAACCCAGGAGGCAGAGGTTGCAGTGAACCAAGATCGCACCACTGCACTCCAGCCTGGGTGACAGAACAAGATTCTTTCTAAAAAAAAAAAAAAAAAGACCTGTTTTATGAGATTTTATGCTTGTAGAAGTGACTTTCTGGCCAGGCGTGGTGGTTCACGCCTGTAATCCCAGCACTTTGGGAGGCCGAGGCGGGTGGATCACGAGTTCAGGAGATCGAGACCATCCTGGTTAACACAGTGAAACCCCGTCTCTACTAAAAAAAAAATACAAAAAAAAAAAAAATTATCCAGGCGTTGTGGTGGGCGCCTATAGTCCCACCTACTTGGGAGGCTGAGGCAGGAGAATGGCGTGAACCCGGGAGGCGGAGCTTGCAGTGAGCCGAGATTGCGTCACTGCACCCCAGCCTGGGCAACAGAGCGGGACTCCGTCTCAAAAAAAAAAAAAAGAAGTGACTTCTCTCTCCTTAGAATAGGATTTAGCATGGAAAAAGGTCAGAGTTCAGTCCTCAGTTACGTCAGTTAGGATTAAGTTGAGCTTCACGTTGCAGACAACCCAAACTAACAGGGTTTAAATACTTGAGGGTTTATTTTCTCTCACATAAAGAAAGTAGACAGGGAGTCTGGGGCTGTAATATTGGTTCCATGGTCATTAAGAATCCAGTCTCCTTCTGTCTTTCTGCTCTGTCATCCCAAACACTGGCTTCTTCTCTGGGTCCCCTCATGGTCCAAGAAGGCTGATTGTGGTCAAGTCACCACATCTACAGTTCAGGCAGTCAGAAGGGCCAATGGGCAGAAGTCACATTCTTTTTTTTTTTTTTATGCAAGACGGAGTCTTGCTCTGTCACCCAGGCTGGAGTGCAGTGGCGTGATCTCGGCTCACTGCAACCTCTGCCTCCCGGGTTCAAGCAATTCTCCTGCCTCAGCCTCCCGAGTACCTGCAATTACAGGTGCGCACCACCACGCCTGGATAATTTTTGTATTTTTAGCAAAGAAAGAGTTTCACCATGTTGGCAAGGCTGGTCTGGAATGCCTGACCCTGTGATCCACCCACCTTGGCCTCCCAAAGTGCTGGGATTACAGGTGTGAGCCACCGCACTCAGACGAAAGTCACACTCTTGATGTTAGAATCCCTTCTAAGGAGATTTCTTAGAGGTTTCAACCAAAATCTGCTTCTGCCTCTTTGGCCAGAATTTAGGCAGATGGGACACTAGTTGCAAAGGAGGCTGGAAGTACAGTGTTTAGCTGCACATATTGCCACCGTGAACAAAATCGGGTTCTTTTATAAGGGGGGAATTAAGTAGACAGCAGTGTCTGCCACATGAGACTTCCGATTAATATAAGATGTCTTTCTACTAAATCATGTAGTGACGCCCTCTAAAAACATAGTTCTCAGCACCATATAATTCTTTAATATTCTTTGCCTTCCTTTTCTCTTGTGTATATGTTTACATTAGTATAGATATGAATATATATATTTACACCACATACACATACACCACACCCTTTGTAAATCTACATGCCTACAACCTTTTCTTACTAGTTTTAACCTCATTAGTTTAACCTCACAACTTTGCATTCAAATATATTGACTCAGTCTTCTCAAGGATACAATTTTCTTTTCTTTTTTTTTTTTTTTTGAGACGGAGTCTCGCTTTTTCACCCAGGCTGGAGTGCAGTGGCTCAATCTCGGCTCACTGCAAGCTCCGCCTCCTGGGTTCATGCCATTCTCCTGCCTCAGCCTCTCCGAGTAGCTGGGACTACAGGCGCCCGCCACCACGCCTGGCTAATTTTTTGTATTTTTAGTAGAGACGGGGTTTCACCGTGGTCTCGATCTCCTGACCTCGTGATCCGCCGGCCTCGGCCTCCCAAAGTGCTGGGATTACAAGCGTGAGCCACCGCGCCCAGCCAAGGATACAATTTTCTGCTTGTTCCTTCAATTCACTATACATACGGAAAATAGAGATAATGTAGATCTTAAAATTGCAACAGAAAGGGAAGCTGTCATTTTTAAACCTTGTATCATCAAAGCCTGACTTTGAAATTTCAGATTGAATATTAAGCTGTCTAGAGCAGTGATTCCTCATCCTGGCTACACTCTAGAATAAAATGTGAGCTTTTAAAAAATATTTATGCCCTCCATCTCAATTGAATCAGAATCTCTCCACAGATTATTTTAATGTGCAGCCAGTTTGGAAATCACTGGTCTAGAGTTAGAGAAATAACCCCAGCCGGGCACGGTGGCTCACGCCTGTAATCCCAGCACTTTAGGAGGCCAAGGCAGGTGGATCACTTGAGGTCAGGAGTTCTAGACTACCCTGGCCAACATGGTGAAATCCCATCTCTACTAAGAATACAAAAATTAGCCAGGCATGGTGGTGCATGCCTGTCATCCCAGCTACTCAGGAGGCTGAGGCAGGACAATCATTCGAATCTAGGAGGCGGAGGGTGCAGTGAGCTGAGATCATGCCACTGCACTGCAGCCTGGGTGACAGAGCAAGACTCTGTCAAAAAGAAAGAAAAGAAAGAAAGAAAGAAAGAAAAAAGAAAAAAAATGAAATAACCCTGAGAGTTGCTACTCTTCCCCCCTCCCTACCACCCACCCACTATACCCAGGAAAACACAATAATTAACATTTAAAAGTGAGATAATGTCACACAAAAGTCAGAATATACTAGGAAAGCCTATGCTTTGGGGCCAAACGTTTCTTTAGGGCGGTGGTTCTCAGTCCTGGATGACTGTGAGAATCACCTGGGGCCTTGTGGGAGGCAGACCCGCCGCATCAGCATCACCTGGAAGCTTGGTTGGAATGCAGACTCCCAGGCTCCACCCCACACCTGCCGAATCAGAAACTCTGGGGATGGAGGCCAGAAAGCTGTGTTTTAACAGGCCCTCCGGAGGATTCTGAGGCCCAGTAAAGTTTGAGAATGACTGACCTACATTTGAAAAGATAATAATAACTCTGTCTGAATTCCATCCCAGGTAAATTAACTCTGAGCAGGTGCCTAAAGCAGCAAGGTTCATTTGTCTTTTACAGTCTCCAGGTGATTCAAATGTGCAACTAGCACAGTGACTACTGCTAAAACCATAGCAGATTTACTCAGAACTAGTTTTCCAAGTCAGTGATGCACTGGCAAATGTTTAATGACTGACAGGGGTGAGAAAGCCCTGATTTTTAGCATTTGCACCAATTTCAAGCTACTAAGAGAAAGTCATCGAATGGGTAGTTGAGATGTGCACTATCTGTTCTTCAAAGCCAGTGAACTGGCTCCAGCACACACTGCTAGAAATTGTCATTGCCAAAACTGCTTTCAAAAGTACTTGATACAGTATCTCAAGTTTGTTGTTTGTCTGGCATTTTATCTTAAGAATTCAAAATCCTTAATAATTTCTTTTGTATTCCTTATGATGCAGAGTCTCTGTGTCCCAAAAGCAATACATATTTCCAAAGAACATAAAACCAGCCAGGCGCATGCCTGTAATTCTAGCACTTTTGGAGGCCAAGGCGGGCAAATTGCTTGAGCTCAGGAGTTTGAGACCAGCCTGGGCAACACGACGAGATCCCTAACTCTACAAAAAATAGAAAAAATACAAAAAGTTGCTGGGCGTGGAGGCACACACCTGTGGTCCCAGCTACTTGGGAGGCTAAGGCAGGAGGATCACTTGAACTCGGGAGGTCGGGGCTACAGTGAGCCGTGATTGTGCCACTGTACTCCAGCCTAGGTGACAGAGTAAGGCTCTGCCTAAAATAATTAAATAAATAAAAATAGAATAAAGAACATATAATTAGTGGTCCTGAAGCACTGTGATCTCACCTATGGGTCTTCCCGTGGTTACTCATTCAACAGTAAATTCTCCTAAACATCAAAGTTTGGCAGCCTTAATGACTTTATGCATATATGATTTTAAGACATTTTCGTTGCACTTTCTTTGTTAAAAAATAACTCTTTTGTGAAGAAAAATTCAATAGACCATTGAATTCAATGAACCATTGAGGCAAATCATGTGATGCCTCTGTGACTCAGGTTCTATAAATGGAGAAACTGCTTCCAGTTTGATCTTTCTCCTTTTAGGAACAATAAAAGTTTAAGGCAAGGTTTATAATCAGGATGAGCATATAATCATCATTCAAATTAGGACATTTCTGAGAGTGAAAGTGAGTTCTATTAATAATGATGTCAGGGCTGGGCACGGTGGCTCGAGCCTGTAATCCCACCAGTTTGGGAGGCCAAGACGGGCAGATCATTTGAGGTCAGGAGTTCAAGACCAGCCTGGCCAAAATGGTGAAACCCTGTCTCTACTAAAAATACAAAAATTAGCCAGGAATGGTGGCAGACACCTGTGGTCCCAGCTACTTGGGAGGCTGAAGCACAAGAATCGCTTGAACCCAGGAGGCAGAGGTTGCAGTGAGCCAAGATCGCACCACTGCACTCCAGCCTGGGCAACAGAGTGAGACTCTGTCTCAAAAAAAACAAAAACAAAAACAAAAATAATGATGCCAGGAAAAGATGTTAAACCAGGACCTTCCTGAATGTATTGGGACATATGGTCACCTTATCTATAAAGGTTTGTTATCGCGAGAGAATGAGAAACCCCTCTGAGACACATCCGGCTTCTTTGTTAAGGTCGGGTCTAAAGGCAGAGTGGAGAATACAGCATGTTCTTATGGAGAATTCGGCCCTTTTCAGTAACTCACACTGGCGTGTAGCTCAGTGCCTTCTGTTCTGAAGCTGGGATACTTTCCACTGGTCATCAGAACTTTGATCACTGCCTACAAGAGAAACATTGTCTCTATTTCTCTTTTCCAATTTATAAACTCTTCATTGCACAACTCCAAGTTCATAATACAAAGAATACAGTATGAATGACGCCTTTGGAAAGAAGGAAAGACAAACTCACCAATTATTGATCAGCTGATTTCTTGCCACTGTGGTTGTATGTTCTTTATCAGCATCAAGTTATTTTATTTATTGAGATGAGTCTCACTCTGTCACTGAGGCTGGAGTGAGGTGGCATGATCAGGACTCACTGCAATCTCCGCCTCCAGGCTCAAGCCTAGGATCTCAAGTGATCTTCCTGGGATCCTCTTGGGATCGCTGAAGCAATCCTCCCACCTGGGCCTCCTGAGTAGCTGGGGCTACAGGTGTGCACCACCATGCCTGGCTAATATATATATATATATAATTTTTTTTTTTTTTTTGTAGAGACGGGGTTTCACCATGTTGCCCAGGCTGGTCTCAAACTCCTGGACTCAAGTGATCCACCTGTCTCCGCCTCCCAAAGTGCCCGAATTACAGGCATGAGCCACCATGCCCCGCCTATCATCAAGTTATAAACAGTCTGTACATTGTTTGAAAGGTGAGGCCAATAATAACACATTTCCTTCTCTCTCTCCACCCTTGCTTTGTGTACAGTGATTCCACTCAGTTACAACAGCTTCATAACCAAGTCTTACTGGAACAACACCAGTTGCAAAACCCATCTCCTTCATCTCCTAAGGAGTTTCCTTTCAACATGAGTGTTTTGAACTCCACTGCTCCCCCAGCGGTGACAACATCCAGTAAGCAGGTGAAGGCTCCTTCATCACAGACGTTCAGCTTGGCCCGGCCGAAGCATTTCTTCCCCTCCACGAACACCAGCGCAGCAACCGTGGCCCCTTCCAGCTCTCCGGTGTTCACTTTGAGCAGCACTCCTCAAACTATTCAGAGGACAGTGAGCAAAGAAAGCCTCTTAGTGTCTCACCCCTCTGTGCAAACCAAATCTCCAGGAGGGCTTTCCATCCAAAATGAGCCACTCCCACCAGGCCCAACAGAGCCAACACCGCCACCATTCACATTTTCCATCCCCAGCGGAAACCAGTTTCAGCCCTGTTGTGTGTCCCCGACTCCTGTCTCTCCTACCAGTCGGATTCAGAACCCAGTGGCTTTCCTCAGCTCTGTTCTGCCTTCTCTCCCTGCCATCCCACCCACAAATGCCATGGGGCTGCCTAGAAGTGCACCATCCATGTAAGTGTCATTGAGGTTTCTTGATGTAAGATGCTAGTTAAGAGGCGATGCGTGCATTGAATAGCTTGATCTGGAACAGGGCTCTCATTTTGTGGATTCCTAGATAACCTTATTGTCTTAGACTCAGAATGGATGTGGAACACTTCAGGACAAAGGGGATGATTACTTTGAATGATTATTAATAATTAAAATATCAGGCTAGGTGTGGTAACTCATGCCTGTAATCCCAGCACTTTGGGAGGCTGAGGAAGGTGGATCACTTGAGGTCTGGTGTTTGACAGCAGCCTGGGCAACATGGTGAAACCCCCGTCTCTAGGAGAAACACAAAAAATTAGCTGGGCGTGTTGGTGTATGCCTGTAATCCCAGCTACTCAGGAGGCTGAGGCAGGAGAATCATTGAACCCAAGAGGCGGAGGTTGCAGTGAGCCGAGATCACACCACTGCACTCCAGCCTGGGTGACAGAGTGAGACTCTGTCTCAAAAAAATTTTTTTTAAATTAAAGTATCAAAAAGACCTTTACAAATACTGATTCTCTGCACGGAGCTTAATTCCGTAAGTGCCTAATGACCGCTGGTTTCTGGTTGTCATTTCAACCACTCTGCTTTCTAGGCCTTTTTACCCTGGCCAGTGCTTTTCATGGGTGTGTTGGGTGTGGATTTATCTTACAGGCCATCCCAGGGATTAGTGAAGAAAAATACAAAGTCTCCTCAACCGGTGAATGATGATAACATTCGTGAAACTAAGAACGCGGTGATTCGAGACTTGGGGAAAAAAATAACTTTCAGTGATGTCAGACCAAACCAGCAGGTAAGATTGTTGGATTTAGAAGGTTTATTGAAATTTTATTATAAGGAATATAATTTTGTTTGATTCAGTCCTCAGATACTCAGGTAACCTCAGTGAGGCTGATGTTGCAACTCAGATGGTAGAGCACAAACTAACCAAAGGTCATGTGAGAAACCTGCCTGTGTGGATCTGCGGTTCTTAATTCTCCCAGTAGTTAACTCAGTTTACTTGTTTACATGTATTTACCTAGAATAGGATATATTAAAGAAGAGAGTAGATAATCTATTGTGCATCCCAGCAATCCTCACCTCAGTTTACAATCTAAACTTTTTTGAGACAGGTCTCGCTCTGTCACCCAGGCTGGGGTGCAGTGGTACGATCATGGCTCACTGCAACCTTGACCTCCCGGGCTCAAGTGCTCCTCTTGCCTTAGCCTCCCAAGTAGCTGAGACTACAGGCCCGGCTAATTTTTTAATTTTTTGTAGAGACAGGGGTCTTGCCATGTTGCCCAGCCTTGTCTCAAACTCCTGGGCTCAAGCAATCCTCCTGCCTCCGCCTTCCAAAGTGCTGGGATTACAGGCGTAAGACACCACACCCAGCCTATGACCTAGACTTTAAGGAACTCTGGGGTTCTAAACTGTCTAATCTTCAATCTAATGTGCTTAAAAGTTTGATCACCAGTACCTCTCCAACCTTCTATTAGGTTGAATCATGTGAAATAGCCATTAGGCAACATCCTGTGGTTCAACCTGTACAACTCTTTGCTTTCTAGTAAATGCTTACACCAAAGGAAAAAGAAGAAAGCCACCTGTGAGCATCATTCAAACAAAAGAAAGATAGACTGAACATTTTCTTATTTGAGGCATTTATTTTTGCTTTTGAGAATCAAATGATTATTTTTAATGCAGGTTTACATTTTAATAACTAACTCTTGGTTTATTTCCCAAGATGGGAACTGATAAAAATACAACAAAATTTCAGTCAATACAGTATGCCAAATATTGTGGAATTTATGGACTCCTAGAAACAAAGCTCACGATTTCCCAGACCATATGCTGTTTTCCTTAGTGTTTCTATCTCTTGCTTCCAGTGGAGCCGTGGATATACAGTAATTTGCAATTGTGTTATATATTGAGCAACTTATACTGAGTGGATTCTTTTGAAAATGTGCTGCTTAAAACCTTTTAAAAATTCACTTAAAATTATTAAGGAGAATATTTAAACTTGCCATAACTGAGTATACTTTTCATAGATTATTTCACCAAATTTCATCTATTTCTGGGAGGCAAATACCAATGCCACTATTCTTCTCTTCCATCTTCTAGACAGAGAAACTAAGGCACAGGCTCAGTAGTGGAACTAGAACTAGAGCTATGGTTTCCAGGATACTCTCACATTTTCCCTGAAACGCTGCAGCGTTTTTAGTTTTATGAGAACAGTTACCTTCAAGCCCTATAAATGTTGCTCTGTCTAATGCAGATTTGTTTTCTATAATACCGTCACCACACTTGTGGTTGTTAATCCTTCTAAGTGTCATTGTAATCATAGCTGTATTCAGCCTATGTCTTTTACAACTCGGAGAGAGAGCAATTAGAGCCTTGTAAAAACAATGCTAGCTCAGCACATATGCTGTTTGATTTTACTTTTATAGTTACTCTGTAGGTAGATCCAGGATACCTCATTGCCCAACTCAGAGGAAAGGAGGGTTTTTCTCTTAGTTACCTGACATGTGTGTACATGTAAACGTGAAATTCCACAAGTTGAGTGCCATAAACCCAGTAGAAATCTTTCTTAAACCTCCATCATGAATTAACTTCTGGACTAATCGCAGGAAGTAGGAAAGTCTCTAAAAGGATCTCAACACTCTCATCTGAATATTTGTGACATGTGTCATTCTCCTGAGAATTATTATTCTGAGAATTATTACAGTTGGTTAATTACAGAGTTGATCTTAGACTACATTCCATGCCATGGATAATGAAATCCAAGCTGCATAAATGAAATTCGGGAAACTGGGAGCTGTCTGAGATGGAATGCTTGCATTTGGATGGCAGATGTTGACTCTGAGGAAGTTTTGGGAAATAAAATGATGATTGTATTATAATATTGTTTTATCCATTGCTGCCTTGGGAAATGATAGTAAAATCATCATGAAGAACTGTCTAAAATATACTGTGACCCACGCTGGTGAAGTTAAGAAGAAAGTCAGCTTAGGAAAGTGTAAAAACACTAGACAAGCAGAGAAAAATTATGAAGAGACACCTGTGTATTGACAGTCGTCTAGGCCTGCAGTCCGGGGTCACAGGAATGAAAATAATCTGTGTTCTCATTCCCATATTAGCCTACACACGTGGGAAGGGGGTGCAAATGATTCCTTCGGAAGAGTATGCATTTGTTTTGCTTTGAAAACTTTTAGGTCCAGAAAGCTGGGTTCTCTTGCCCTGTTTTAGTTCTAAGTAAATAAAGAATACACTGTCCTAGAACATTTGCATGATCTAGCATTAACACATTGTGCTGAGCGTGAAAATAAATCGGAAGTTCTTTAACAATGAATATTACTGACTATAAACAATTTTCTCCCAGGAACTCAAATTTATAAATTATGTTTTAAAATGTGTTTTCTTTGATGTATCTACCACTTTGTGTTTCTCTGTTGTGATAGTTCAGTCTTTGCCTTTTAACTCATCTTGTGTATTTACAATTAGCAAGTAACATTTGTAGATTCTTAGAACCTTTTGAAATGAGAAGGTGCCATCCTTTCAGAGGCTCATCTTTATTAAAATTTTTAGCTTTCTAAACTTACAACAAAGTGTCTTTGAGTTGGGGATAAGCCAAGAGAAAGGTTTCCTTATTTCTAGATTTTAGGCTGCATCATTTCCTATTTTGAAGAGTACCATTCATCACCAGTGGATCTTGACTGGACATCAATAAAACCTAAATGGTTTAGGTTAAAATGGTGAATCTAAAAAGTCAAAGGAATCCAGGATCACGGCCGGGCATGGTGGCTCAGGCCTGTAATCCTAGCACTTTGGGAGGCCAAGACAGGCGGATCACTTGAGGTCAGGAATTCAAGACCAGCCTGGCCAACAGTGAAACCCCGTCTCTACTAAACATACAAAAATTAGATGGGTTTGGCAGTGGGTGCCTGTAGTCCCAACTACTCGGGAGGCTGAGGCAGGAGAATCACTTGAACCCAGGAGGCGGAGGTTGCAGTGAGCCGAGATCGTGCCACTGAGCTCCAGTCTGGGTGACAGAAAGAGACTCTGCCTCAAAAAAAAAAAAAAAAAGGAATCCAGGATCGCAAAGCATAATGGAGCTTTCATGACAAATGATTTTAATTGACAAATGATTTTAATTCATACATGACTTACCATGAAGTTCTGCACCCAGTAAATATTTGTTGACTAGCTATGTTGACTGAGTGTTAATTTCTAATCTCCATTTCCCACCCCTCTACCCCCAGGTAATGTCTTATTCCAACTTTCCTCCTTGACCTCATTTCTCTGGAAACTTTCCCATCTCGTTATTTGGTCCTCTCACACTCCCTGCTTTTTATTATTATTATTAATGTTTCTTTTAAACTATCTGCAGTTTCCAGATACTGCCCTATGTAACAGAGGAAAAAAAAATAAGTACCTAATTTTTGTTCTGCCTTTTGTTCCTCTAATCTCCTTCTCTGAGCTGTTCTGTCAGTTCTTCTATTTAAGTCTTTCTTCTTTCATCTCTTACCATGAATTCTTTATGACAATCCTCTTTTGTGAGCCGTGAATAGTCATGCCATTCATTCCCTTTCTAACAAGAATTTCACATTGGCCTTACATTCTACTTTGTAAGGCCACTGCCTTTATGCTGCCCACTTTGGGCATTGTAGGAACTTGGCTGCTGGGATAGTGAAGTGTCTCTGTATCCACTGCCATGGACCTACACAGAATGCACCAGTCAGGAGCTCCCTAGGGGCTCAGATTGGGAGGTGTCTTGTTCATTGCTGCATCCCTGTTGTGCATGGTGCAGAGTAGGTGCTCAGTGAACATTGCTGAATCAACCCACAACTATGGGATTTACATTAGTTTCAGATAAGGTAATAAAACTGTTAACCAAGTAGAAAAGCTTGGATTTGTTGCAAAACTATGGAAAATAGTTCACTTGACTATATAGATTCTGATTATACCTCATTATGGATACTACCCACTATGGTAACAATCCAACTTAATCAGCTGATTTTAAAAGATGAAAACTTTTTTATTTTTTTGAGACAGAGTATCACTCTGTCACCCAGGCTGGAGTGCAGTGGCATGATCTCCACTCATTGCAGCCTTGACTTCCCAGGCTCAAGTGATCCTCCCACCTCAGACCCACCCCCAGTGGCTGGGTCTACAGGTGCAAGCCACCACACCCTGCTTATTTGTAGGTTGTTTTTTTTTATATATAGAGATGAGGTTTCGCCAAGATGAAAACTTTTACAGACACACAGAAATTAAACAAAACTCTTGTGTTAACCAAACATTTAAGTATAAAGTAAATCTGTGCATCTTTTAATAATTCTTTATTCTTAAGTACAAATTCGGATTAAAAGTATTTTTAGGCAAGCTCCTTGAAGGTAGAGTCTGTGTTTTGCAGAATGTTTTATCTCCATTGTCTATCACAGTGTTTAGCACATAATAAATACTTACTAAGAATTTAGCGGCAGAGACAGGGTAGGCTATGATAACTAGTTATTTCTATTGAAGGCAACAAGTGATTGTTAGATAAATGGCAAAATAAATTATCTTCTAGGTATGTTAACCTCCAAGTTTCTGTCACCCAGGCTGGAGTGCAGAGTGCAGTGGCACATTCTCTGCTCAATGCAACCTTCAGCTCCCGGGCTCAAGCAATTCTCCCACCTGAGACCTCCAAGTAGATGGGACTACAGGCATGTGCCACTGCTTCTGGCTAATTTTTGTGTTATTTGTAGAGACGGGGTTTCACCATTTTGCCTAGGCTAGTCTTGAACTCCTGAGCTCAAGCGATCCACCCGCCTTGGCCTCCCAAAGTGCTGGGATTACAGGCGTGGGCCACCGTGCCCGGCCTACCTCCAAGTTTATCTAAGAATCCTTTCTTCTGTCTCTAAACTCTGTCTGTCTCTGGAAAGAAAAGGAGAACACTTTCTCTAACACGCAACGCTTTCTTTTAGTGCACATCATACCCAGAATCTGTTGCAAACACTTTGAGCAGCTTTTCTAGCTGGCTTGATCCTGTTTGATTATTTGCCCCTGAAGTCCAGGCTCAGGACCCAGAGTAGAGAAAGCCCGCGGTGAGCTCAGGCAGTGACTGTTGGATCATGGCCCATACCTCAGCAGTGCCATATCTAACTGGGATGCGTCATTATATCATGGTTCACAACAGAAAAACTGTCTCCACCAATTGGAAGGAACTCCAATTTGAAGAAACTTTTTGCCGATGTGTCCCAGAAATCAAATGTTTCAAGTTGTCCATTTATCAGCCTGAAGAAGATTATCTTTTTTAAAAAAATGGTTATATTTTTAAGTGGCATATTCTTCTGAAGTAAATATTTTTAGCTTTTCATTTCCTTTCATAGAGCAACTCTAATTCTATGCAATTCATGAGCCTAAAGAGGATGGGTCATTTCTCATTGATTTAATTTCTATAACAACCAGATTTATACAGAAAAAATACTCTTTCCTTTGAGTGTAGACGTCATTATGAGCAGCTAACACAAAAACCCCTGTTTTTACTCACAAAGGAGATGAGGCAAGGGAAAATGGAGAACACGGCATAAACCCAGTACTGCACATTTAAAATGGACATTTATAGACAGTGGATTGATAGTGAAACATTTGTGCAGAACAGTGCAGAAAATACCTTTACATTTAATTTTAATTTTTTTTTTTTGAGACGGAGTCTTGCTCTGTTGCCCAGGCTGAATTGCAGTGGCATGATCTCAGCTCACTACAATCTCCACCTCCTGGGTTCAAGATTCTCCTGCCTCAGCCTCCTGAGTAGCTGGGACTACAGGTGCTCGCCACCATGCCTGGCTAACTTTTGTATTTGTAGTAGAGACGGTGTTTCACCATGTTGGCCAGGCTGGTCTTGAACTCTTGACCTCAAGTGATCCACCTGCCTCAGCCTCCCAAAGTGCTGGGATTACAGGCGTGAGCCACCATGCCCAGCCTAATTTCTGCTCCTGATTCCTTCCTTTCCTGATCCTGAAAGGACATAAGCTGATCCCACATTGACTTTGTTTTGTCTGTGGCCTACGGATGCATGATGGGAACCACAGCACACCCTCTGCCCTGACACACTGTAGGCCTGCAGGCTGCTCAAGGCAGCCTTCCACTTGCCCATCAGCAAACAGCCAGCTTGCTCCTCACTCTTTAGATTTCTCAGGCAGGGGGCAGATGGCAAACCCCTTGTCCTCCTAACTGTAGGAGGCATAGCAAGCTCTCCAAGCTCTCCAATGGACCCTCTCCAAGAGGGTCCATTTAATCTCCCTCGCTAAACTTGAGGTGAAACAAGTACCCCAGGGTTAGGGGTGGAGATAGGCATCTCACAGACATTAATGGCTCTCTCCAAAGTCCTCTTGCTGGGTCTTCTCCCTCCTGACTCTTATGTCTGTGATGGAGGTAAAAGGTTGAAATCATCTAAGCTGTCCTTAAGCACCTGCTTTGAAATTTCTGAATAATAATGTGTCTCAAAAGTCACTTGTTTTCTGATATCTAGCCCATCTTGGTGCCTCAGTAGAAACTTCTGATTACAATCTAGTTACAAGTGTATCCTCACTACCTGGTTACTAATTTTATATATATATATATATATGGCATTTGTTTTTTTTTTTTGAGATGGAGTTTTACTTTGTCGCCCAGGCTGGAGTGCAGTGGCGTGATCTCGGCTCACTGCAACCTGTGCCTCCTGGGTTCAAGTGATTCTCATGCCTCAGCCTCCTGAGTATCTGGGACTACAGGCACTCGCCACCATGCCTGGCTACTTTTTTGTATTTTTAGTAGAGACGAGGTTTCACTCCATTGGCCTGGCTGGTCCCAAACTCCTGACCTCAGGTGATCCACCTGCCTCAGCCACCCAAAGCGCTGGGATTACAGGCATGAGCCACCACACCCAGTCTCTAAGAGTGTATTTTAAACAACTCATTGAGTTCTCTGTTTTCATCACCTCTCAACGTAGAGTACTGGTTAAGATAATAAATATATAGCCAAGTGTGTATTTACTATACACATTTATAGTCAAACAAAATGCACATATTTTCATCATATTGCTTCTGTAGTTCCTTTGGCTAAATCAATTCAAGCATTTAAATTCTGTAAAATCAGGCCCCAACTTAAAATCATGTTCCTAAAATTAGTTGTTTGGAATACATAGAGACAATGTGGTACTTATATTCTCAGGCAGGTGCTTAAAGGCTATATATAACCCATTGTATTTCTGAAGTATGAGTATAATCATAACTTACCACCATATATAATAATATTTCTCTGGGGCCAGGCACGGTGACTCACACCTGTAATCCCAGAACTTTGGGAGGCTGAGGCGGGTGAATTGCTTGAGCTTAGGAGTTCAAGACCAGCCTGGACAACGTGGTGAAACCCCATCTACAAAAAATACAAAAATTGGCCGGGCGCGGTGGCTCACGCTTGTAATCCCAGCACTTTGGGAGGCCGAGACGGGCGGATCATGAGGTCAGGAGATCGAGACCACGGTGAAACCCCGTCTCTACTAAAAATACAAAAAAAATTAGCCGGGCGTGGTGGCGGGCGCCTGTAGTCCCAGCTACTCGGAGAGGCTGAGGCAGGAGAATGGCGTGAACCCAGGAGGCGAAGCTTGCAGTGAGCCGAGATTGCGCCACTGCACTCCAGCCTGGGCGACAGAGCGAGACTCTGTCTCAAAAAAAAAAAAAAAAAAAAAAAAAAAAAAAATTAGCTAGGTGTGGGGATGCTGTGTGCCTGTTGTCCCAGCTATTCGGGAGGCTGAGATGGGAAGATGGCTTGCGCCCAGGAGGCAAAGTTTGCAAGGAGCCAAGATCACACCCCTGCACTCCAGCCTGGGCAATAGAGCCAGAGAAATATTCTGAGGGATTTTCTTTTTTTTCTTCTTGAGACAGGGTTCTCACTCTGTCACCCAGGCTGGAGTGCAATGACGTGGTCACAGCTCACTGTAGCCTCAACTCCCTGGGTTCAAAAAAAAAAATTATTTGGAAAAAAAATAGTTCCTAATGTAGAATTTCAGGAATTCATCTTTCCCTGTAATAACTCTAACAGTGTAGTTAGCCAAGAACTTACCAGTTCTCCCCAGTCAGGCAATAGAAGCTGCAGAAAAGCTTCTTTAGCTTGTAGCAAGAACTCTGTCAGAATAGGGGCTAGCGGTGGTATGGATGGATTGGAAATCTGAGGACATAATAAAAGAAGAAGCCATAGAAGGTTGAGACCTCTTGCCTATTGAAAACCCCCAGAGGCCAGGTACAGTGGCTTAGGCCTGTAATCCCAACACTCTGGGAAGCCAGAGTGGGAGGATTGCTTGAGCCCAGTTCAAGACCAGCCTGGGCAACATAGGGAGACCTCATCTCTAGAAAAAAAAATTAAAAATTAGCTGGGCATGATGGTGCATACCTGTGGTCTCTGCTACTTGGGAGGCCGAGATGGGAAGACTGCTTGAACCCAGGGAGTTGAGGCTACAGTGAGCTGTGATCACGTCATTGCACTCCAGCCTGGGTGACAGAGTGAGAGCCCTGTCTCAAGAAGAAAAAAAAGAAAATCCCTCAGAATACTTCTCCATTTTGGGCTGGCTCCTTGGTTACTCTCTTTATTTTATTCTATAGACCTCAGGGACTGGTATTCTTGTTTCTCTTCATCCATCAAGTTTTTCTTTTGTTACTGGTAATTTGGATTCAGATACGTAATATCCTGATACGAAGCGAGCAAAGCCTTTGTAAAGGTTTTCAGGAATAACTGGAAACAGACTATGTGAGAGTAAAAAGAGTCTGATATCCACCTTGATATGCCCTTTTCTTCACATAGTCCCATAGGAACAAGGGCCATTCGTAGAGAACTGATAAAAGGATCGGATGCATGAATGACCCAAATAAGATTTACCACAGTCAACCCGAGGAGTCCAGAGTAAACCCAGATCCTGTGTTAACTGTTGGAGGCATTTTTTTTTTTTTAGACGGAGTTTTACTCTTGTCCCCCGGGCTGGAGTGCAATGGCACGATCTTGACTCACCGCAACCTCTGCCTCCCGGGTTCAAGCGATTATCCTGTCTCAGACTCCCGAGTAGCTGGAATTACAGGCACACGCCACCACTCCCAGCTAATTTTTGTATTTTTTGAGGCATTTCTTTAAGGAACTGTGGCAGGACGTAGAAGTGAGATAGGAGCAGAGGAAACAGGAAAGGAATGAGGGCGGGCAGCGGACAACACCAGGGTTGGGTCTGGGGAAACAGCTGCAGCCCCAGTGTCAGGGAAGGGACAGGTTGGGAGATGAAGCCCTGGAGCTTTCCTTTCTGGCTTTCAGTGCCTGTGCCCTGTCCTTGGCTGGCCAGCACCAACCAGTCCTGGGAGTATGCTGAGAAGTGGGGGCTGGAAATGGGAGGTGGAGGACCAGGATCTGTAGCATCGAGAGAGGAAAGAGGAGAATCTCTGGTGTGTGAAAAGGAAACATCTGAAGCCACACAGCCTCCCCATTCCTATTAACCATTTAAGGGTGGATGGCTGTAACTTGGTGATGATGGAAACTGGGACCTCCGGCCGGGTGTGCTCAAGCCTGTAATCCCAACACTTTGGGAGGCCAGGGCGGGTGGATTGCTTGAGCTCGGGAGTTCAAGACTAGCCTGGGCAACATGGTGAAACCCCGTCAGAAAGAAGGAGGGAGGGAGGGATGGAGGGAGGGAAGGAGGGAAGGAAGGGAGGAAGCACAAAGAAAAGAAAAGTAAGGAAAGGAAAGGAAAGGAAAAAAGAAAAGAGAAAAAAAGAAAGAAAGAAACTGGGACTTCTGCTTGCTTTAGTCTTTGTTTCTGAAAAATGAACAGAAAACTCTGAAAAGCACAGATTAGCTTTTAGAAAACAATAACATTTTCTTTATGATTTACCCATAGCAAGAGTCCCCAGCTAATTCCCTAGTGGGCCTCCAGGGTGGGTGCCATCCCCATACCCTCCCCAACACCCCCTGCCAGATACAGGCTCTGTCAGCACCTCTAGGCACTCCTCCTTATGAGCACAGGCACCCAGTCCACATCCCTCTCCACCAATGATCACAGAGCCTGAAATAAATGGAGAACAGCCACCCTCATGAAAAGTTTGGGGTCTAGGATCTGCATGTGGAGTGAGAACTATGTGAATTATTCGTTTTGAATGTAATTTGAAAATAATAAATAATAAAATGTAGCACCAATCTCACATGGTAAGGGAATAAAATGATTTATTGGTTTACTTCTAAACATCCTGGAAAATAAACCCAAATTTATTAAAAAGAAAAGTAGTATCAGTTTAGAATCATGAATACAATCCAACAAAGAAAAAAAATTTCCCGGTGTAATTTTAAACTGGCAAGTCTAGAAAATACTTCAAACTTGTGAGACCATTTAATATATTTCTGGAAAATATAGTCATTGTGAAGAATTAGGTTGAATCATATGAAACTTCTGATAGTCTACAATTGTTGACCTACAAAAATGTCAGTTTCACATGGTTCTACCTAATAGGTGGATAGTGGAAGCTTTAATTGTTAACTTTACCCAAAAATATTCCTATAATGTAGAAAATAATTTAATATATTTCAACTAAATCTGGTTTCAGAATCCAGTAACAATCTTTTACTTTAACTGATTTGAATGATCTCATTAAAAATTAATAAGCTTTACTGGATGTTAATCACTTTTTCCACCCTATAAGAACCGTGTACTTACTTTTTTTTACCCAGTTTGAGATGAGGCAGAGAGGAGCAGATTTAAAATTGGTTCCAATAAATTAAAACCAAGAAACACTTGGTTTCTGTAGTTCCAAAGTTAAAATTCTATCCAAATTCAGATGATTATACTGAATGTATAAGGCAGTAATTAGAGAACATGACTAATGCGATTTAGCTTGAGAATGCATGAGTCCTGAACTCAGTTACTCTCCCGCTGACTAGGGGCAGGTGCATATCAGCCACATGATTCCAAATTCCACTTCAGGAGCATCCCAGTACCATCTCCATAGATGGTAAATTATAAATTTAGGGTTAACTAGAGTAAGTTAACCTAAATTTATAGTTAGTCTCCCCTAAATTATAAAATTAGGGTTAACTAGAGTCATAAGTTTAACTAAAGGTCTCATTCTCGCCCCAAACACATGGCTCCAGATTCCTCAAAGATGTGGTAATGTCAGAAAAAGTGATTGCTACTATTTGATTCATGTATTCACTCATTCTTCAGATCTTATTGAGTGCTCACCCGCCATGGTGCAGGTACTCTTCTAGGTGCTGTCAATACAGGGAGAAGGAAGACAAGATCCCTACTCTTGTGGAGCTAACATTCTAACACTTGAAGATTCAATCATTCAATCAATAAACAAACAATAAAAATACTAGATAGTAACCAGTGCTATGTAGAGAATTAGAATGGGGAGTTACATCAGATGAAGGGATCTGGGGAGGCTGCTTTGGGGAGGTGACATCTAAGTTTGATGGGCAGGCTATGGCAGGGAGAGGGAGTAAGAGGAATCCAGGATGAGTTCTAGATTTAGGGTTTACTTAGTGCTGTCAAAGTGTGGTCCGAGGACCTGTGCCAGACTGCAAGATGTCACCTCTCTGCCTTGAGATTAGCACAGAAATTAAGAGTTACCATTCAGGGCTGGGCATGGTGGCTCACGCCTGTAATCCCAGCACTTCGGGAGACTGAGGTGTGTGGATCACTTGAGGTCAGGAGTTCGAGATCAGCCTGGCCAACATGGTGAAACCCTGTCTCTACTAGAAATACAAAAGTTAGCTGGGCATGGCAGAGGGCACCTGTAATCCCAGCCACTGCACTCCAGCCTGGGCAACAAAACAGAGGGAGACTCCATCTCAAAAAAAAAAAAATAGTAACCATTCAGAAAATTTTATAGAAATTTGACAGGGAAGTTTTATATAGTATACAATAATTTTGCATTTCTTTCATTTTGCTAGTAATTTGTTTTTATTTTACTTTACAAAAGTGCAGCCTGGAAATTTTTAAAACCTGATTTTCATGGTAGACAGTGTGAGAAACATTGGTTTAACCACTTAACCAAGTGGATGAATAGTGGTGCCATTTCCTGAAATGAGGAAAAGCAGGTTACGAGTACCTCTTGGGGACAGAAATCAAGCATATGCCGTTTGAGCCATCCTGTTTGAAATGCCCATTAGACACCATAATGTAGAATAGTCGTACATGACTCTGGAATTCTGGGAAAGAGATCAGGCTTGGAGATGTGGATTTGGGAGTCATCAGCAGAAAGTATCTGAAGCTAGGAGATTGGATGAGCTCACCTAGAGCAGAGGAGCACAGGAGACTGCTGTAGCGAGAGAAAGAAGGAAAGACCAGTATGGTGTGTCACGGAAGAAAATGTTTCAAAAGGAAAAAGTAGTCATCTGTGTCTAATGCTGCTTAGATCAAGTAAGGTAAGAACAGATAAATGACAATTAGATGTGGCATATTTGGAGACCCTGACAGTAGCAATCTCAGAGGAACAAAAAGAACACAAGACTAATTGAAGTAGGTTAGCAAGAGAATAGGTGACAATGAAATGATCTCATAACAGTAGAGGATTATTTCAAATGGTTTTGTTGTGAGGGGGGCAGAGAGATGCAGTGAAAGCAGATGTGGGGTTAAGAGAGTTTTTTTCTTTTTCTTTCACACAGAGTTTTGCTCTGTTGCCCAGGCTGAATTGCAGTGGCATGATCTCAGCTCACTGCAACATTTGCCTCCTGGGTTCAAGCAATTCTCATACCTCAGCCACCCCAGTAGCTGGGATTATAGGTGTGCACCGCCACACCCAGCTAATTTTTGTATTTTTAGTAGAGACAGAGTTTTGCCGTGTTGGCCAGGCTGGTCTCGAATTCCTGGCCTCAGGTGATCCACCTACCTCAGCCTCCCAAAGTGCTGGGATTACAGGCGTAAGCCACCATGCCTGGCCTCTTTTTTTTTTTTTTTCTATCATTCTTGTATTGTTACAGTAGAGATATATTTTTCAAGACAGGTTTTCCTCAAGTGTGAAGATGGAAAAATCTAGTAGAGACAGGAAGCTGGTGATGCAGGCATGTATCAGAATGCAGTTCAGAATGGCTTTGCCAAAATAACGCTATAGGAAGTTTTCCATATTGAAAGGAACACTAATAGTAGCTCTGAAAATTGTATTCCATCTACATTCCATTTCCTACGGAATTCTACTGGGGCTGCATGCTCAGGTGGAAAACCAGGATGCACTAAGGCCGTGTGGGATTTTCGGAGAGACACTGGCATTTCCTTTAGTGCTCCATGGTGAGAAACTGGATCTGGAACATACCTGGTTTATTTGGATTTCATGGTATAAATCTAACGTCTGAATCTTAAAAAGTGGCTTCCTCAATTGTACTGATGGACGTGTTCTTCCTTGCCATATGGAAATTGAAACATGTTTGTCATTTTGACAGGAGTACAAAATTTCAAGCTTTGAGCAGAGGCTGATGAATGAAATAGAGTTTCGCTTGGAACGTACTCCTGTTGATGAATCAGATGATGAAATTCAACATGATGAGATCCCCACGGGCAAGTGTATTGCTCCCATCTTTGACAAGAGACTCAAGCACTTCCGGGTCACAGAAGGCTCTCCAGTCACATTCACCTGCAAAATTGTTGGGATACCTGTTCCAAAGGTAGGGAAGATGACAAGCCAGTTGGCCACCCAACAGCGTGTAACTATAGACAGTGCCTTCAAGAAGGTCTTTAAAAAATATACACAATGCTTTTTCTTCCTTTTTGTATTTGTTATTGATATAGTTGTACATGTTTTAGGGTACATGCAATATTTTCATACATGTATACAATGTGTAATGATCAAATCAGGATAACTGGGATATCTATCACTCAAACATTTATCTTTTTTGTGTTTTGGGAACATTACAGTTTTTCTCTTCTAGCTATTTTGAAATATACAACAAGTTACTATTAACTATAATTTTTCCACTGTACTATCGAGTACTAGAACTTATTTCTTCTATCTAACTGTATGTTTTTACCCATTAACCAACCTCTCTTCATTCCCTTCTCCCATCTACCCCTCCCAGCCTGTGGTAACCACCATTCTACTCACTACCTCCATGAGATCATTTCCTTTAGCTCCCACGTGTAAGTCAGAACATGCGATACATGTCTTTCTGTGCCCAGCTTACTTCACTTAACATAATGACTTCCAGTTCCATCCATGTTGCTGCAAATGATGGGATTTCATTCATTCTTTTTATAGCAGAATAATATTCCATTGTGTATAGATACTCCATTTTCTTTATGTATTCATTCATTGATGAACACATAGGTTGATTCTGTAACTTGGCTATTGTGAATAGTGCTGCAATAAATACAGGAGTGCAGACATCTCTTCAACATACTGATTTCCTTTCTTTTGGATATATATCCAGCAGTGGGATTGCTGGATCATATGGTAGTTCTATTTTTAGTTTTTTGGAGAAAAGAATCTCCATACTGTTTTCCATAACAGCTGCACTACTTTACATTTCCACCAACAGTGTATGAGGGTTCCCTTTTCTCCACATCCTCAACAGCATTTGTCATTTTTTTGTCTTTTTGGTAATAGCCATTCTAACTCTGGTGAGATTATATTTCTTGGGGTTTGATTTGCATTTTCGTCTTGATTAGTAATGTTGAACATTTTTTCATATACCTGTTGGCCATTTGTATGTGTTCTTTTGAGAAATGTCTATTCAGGTTTTTTTTTTTCTCTTTTTTTTTTTTTTGTGAGACAAAGTCTCACTCTGTCGCCCAAGCTGGAGTGCAGTGGCACAGTCTCGGCTCACTGCAACCTCTGCCTCCCAGGTTCAAGCGATTCTTATGCCTCAGCCTCCTGAGTAGCTGGGATTACAGGTGCCCACCACCACACCCAGCTAATTTTTGTATTTTTAGTAGAGACAGGGCTTCACCATGTTAGCCAAGCTGCTCTCAAACTCCTGACCTCAGGTTATCCACCCTGGAGGCCTCAGCCTCCCAAAGTGCTGAGATTACAGGCATGAGCCACCACGCCCAGCCTATTCAGGTCTTTTGCCCATTTTTAACAGTCTTTGTTTTTGTTTTTGTTTTTTGCTGTTGAGTTGTTTGGGTTCCTTATATATTCTGGTTAGTAATCCCTTGTCAGATGGATACTTTGCAAATATTTTCTCCCATTCTGTAGGTTGTCTTTTCACTTTGTTAATTGTTTCCTTTGCTGTGCAGAAGCTTTTTACTTGCTGTAATCCCATTTGTCTATTTTTGCCTTTGTTGCCTGTGCTTTTAAGGTCTTACCCCAAAAAAAATTTGCCTAGACCAATATCCTATAGTGTTTCCCCATTGTTTTCTTCTAGTAGTTTCATAGTTTCAGGCCTGGCATTTAAGTCTTTAATGTACTTAGAGTGGATTTTTTTATCTGGTGAAAGGTGAAGATCTAGTTTCATTCTTCTCCATATGGGTATTCAGTTTTCCTAGCACCATTTATTGAAGAGACTGTTCTTTCTCTCGATGTATGTTCTTGGTGCCTTTGTCAAAAATGAGTTGGCTATAAATACGTGGATTTATTTCTGGGTTCTGTGTTCTGTTCCATTGGTCTATGTGTCTATTTTTTTTGCCAGTACCATGGTGTTTTGGATATGATAGCTTTATGGTATAATTTGCAATCAGGTAGCACAATGCCTCCAGTTTTGTTCTTTTTGCTCAGGATTGCTTTGGCTATTTGTGGTCTTTTGTGATTCCATATGAATTTTAGAATTTTTTTTGTATTTCTTTTTTTTTTCTTTTTTGAGGTAGGGTCTCGCTCTATTGCCCAGGCTGGAGTGCAGTAGTGAGATCTCTGCTCACTGCTACCTTCACCTCCTGGGTTCAAGCAATTCTCCTGCCTCAGACTACCGAGTAGCTGGGATGACAGCTGTGTGCCACTACACCTGGCTAATTTTTGTACCTTTAATAAAGATGGGATTTCGCCATGTTGGCCAGGCTGGTCTTGAGCTCCTGGCCTCAAGTGATCCGCCCACCTCGGCCTCCCAAAGTGCTGGGAATACAGGCATGAGCCACCACACCCAGCCTGTTTTTTCTATTTCTGCAAAGGATGTCATTGGTATTTTGATAGGGATTGCATTGAATCTGTATATCACGTTGAGCAGTATAGACATTTTAACAGTGTTAATTCTTCCAATTCGTGAACGTGTGTGTGTGTCCTCTTCTATTTCTTTGTGTGTGTGTGCCCTCTTCTATTTCTTTCAGTGTTTTATAGTTTTCCTTGTAGAGATCTTTCACTTCTTTGGTTAAATTTGTTCCTAGGCATTTTATTTATTATTTTTGTAGGTATTGTAAATAGTATTGCTTTCTTGATTTCTTTTTCAGATTGATTGCTGTTAGTGTGTAGAAATGCTACTGATTTTTGTATGTTGATTTTGTATCCTGCAACTTTACTGAATTTGTTTACCCTAAGAGGTTTTTGATAGAGCCTACATTTTTCTAAAATATAAGATCATGTCATCTGCAAGCAAGGATAATTTAACTTCTTCCTTTCCAATTTGGGTACCCTTTATTTCTTTCTCTTGCCTAATTACTCTGGCCAGGACTTTTAGGGCTACGTTGGATAAAAGTGGTAAAAGTGGGCATCTTTTTCTTGTTCCTAATCTTAGTGTAAAGGCTTTCAATTTTTCCCTGTTCAGTACGATATTAGCTGTGGGTTTGTCATATATGGCCTTCATTGTGTTGTGTTCCTTCTACACTGAATTTGTTGAGGGTTTTTTATTATAAAGAGGTGCCGAATTTAATTGTGTGCTTTTTCAGTGTCTATTGAAATGATCATATGGTTTTTGTCTTTGATTCTGTTGATGTGATGTGTCATGTTTATTGACTTGCCTATGTTGAATCATCCTTGCAGAGCCTGAGATGAATCACACTTGATCATGATGAATAATCTTTTCAATGTGTTGTTGAATTTAGTTTGGTAGTATTTTGTTGAGGATTTTTGCACCTATGTTTATCAGGAATATTTACCTGTAGTTCTGTCGTTGTTGTTGTTGTTGGGTCTTTGACTGGTTTGAGTATCAGTATAATGCTGGTCTTGTAGAATGAGTTTGGAAGCACTACCTCTTCTTTAATTTTTTGAAGTAGTTTGAGTAGAATTGATATTAGTTCTTCTTTAAATGTTTGGTAGAATTCAACAGTGAATCCATTAGGCCCTGGGCTTTTCTTGGATGGGAGACTTTTTCATTACTGCTTCAATCTCATCACTCATTATTGGTCTGGTCTGTTTAGGTTTTCTATTTCTTTGTAGTTTAGTCTTGGTAGGTTGTATGTGCCCAGGAATTTGCCAATTTCTTCCAGGTTTTCCAATTTGCTGGCATATAGTTGTTCATAATAGTCTCTAGTGATCCTTTATATTTCTGTGGTTATCAGTTGTATTGTTTCCTTTTTCATCTCTAATTTTATTTGGGTCTTCTCTCTTCTCTCTTTCTTTCTTAGTCTAGCTAAATGTTTGTCAATTTTGTTTATCTTTTTAAAACACCAACTTTTTGTCTCTGGTATTTCTGGTCTTTTGTATTTTTTTAGTCTCAATTTCATTGATTTCTGCTCTGTATTTATTATTTCTTTCCGTCTACTAATTTTGGATTTGGTTTGTTCTTGCTTTGTTCCTTGAGATGCCTCTTTAGCTAATTTATTTGGAGCCTTTCTGGTTTTTTTTTATGTAGGTATTTATTGCTATAAACTTCCCTCTTAGTAAGAAAGTCTTATCAGACTTTAGTGAAGTATCTACAGAGAGAATGAAAACCCATACCAGAAAATTAGCAAAGCCCAGATAATTTCACTTAAAAAAAAAAAAAAACCCATCGGGAATGAGATCATTAAATAGTCAGGCTAAAAAGAAATCAGACTTATGGGTAAATTCAAATTTTAATAAAAGTTTAAAATAAATGTCTTAGTCATGATACTATGTTTTGGGCTATTGATTTTCATAGCCATCAAACTCAACAAATTGATATTTTTCTGTCTACTTAATATCTATTTAATATCCACAGGGTACCTGTTCTTGTACAAAGTGAACTGTATTAGGTTGGTAAATGCTAAAATTGTCATATCGTTATCACTGGATGCTGAAAAATCACATCAGTCAGCAGATTTTTTTGGCAGTCAGCTGAGAGAAGGATTTACACCCAGAATGTTTGTGGCAGAGGATCTCTCTGCTCTATTTTCATAAACATTAGCATAGTGTTATCATGTATGGTTAGGTAACCAGGAAAAGTAGAGGAGGACAGCTGCAGCCAGCACTTTATCTCCTCTGTCTTTGAGAGATCTCCTTCACACATGCAAAACTTAACATGAGATATATAGATAGATGTGTATGTGCACACACACACACACACACAGATATTTACATTTTGGCTAGATGAGAAATTTAGCAAGTTAATCCTAACCTCATTCCATTTAGTGTAAAAAACCATACTAACCTTTCAAGCAAGGTGACTTATTCTAAGTGCTGAGATCTGCAACTGCAGGAGATTTGAGCTGGTAAGTAAGGTAATGAGAAAATATCCAGTATCCTGGTTTTCATTATTTTGCTTCTGAAGACATGTCCAGTCCTTAGGGTGGCTTTTAAAACTAAGTATGGAATACAAGAAAAATAGTCAAAAGCTTCATCTTAGTCCTAAATTATATTGCATTCTTGACTTAAATAATATAATATTTAATATTAAATAGTATTATATAGGTACAAGTGGAGGGGCATATTATACAGCCATTTTTAATATGTTTTATAACTTTTTTTCAAGTGCTTCATAAAGTATGGTCACTTAAAAGATGGCAGTTGGCCCTTTCCTCACCCCAGACCCTAGCTCATTAACCTCTAAAGATAAACAAAATAGTGTACATCTTGATAATTTTTCATTTCAGATTTACTGGTTCAAAGATGGAAAGCAGATTTCTAAGAGAAATGAGCACTGCAAAATGAGGCGAGAAGGAGATGGGACATGTTCTCTGCACATTGAATCCACCACCGGTGATGACGATGGCAACTACACCATCATGGCAGCCAACCCCCAGGTGGAGACGCAGGGTTCTGCGCTGTGCTGCACTCTGAGGAAGGAGCGGTTGATGTCATTGTGAATGAGACCTTGAGAAGTGCGAGTTACTAAGGATTGCTGAGGAAAATGAATGAGAAGCATTGTGATTTTGTGTAACTAGGGCACAGCATCACAACTTAAAAGACTAGTTAGCCACTGACGGGTCACTCAATCCTTCAGCCTTTGTCAAGAGACATTAGTAGTATTTTTTCACTACGTATACCTTGCAGACTTCTTGAACTAAATCTTGTGTTTCTCAACACACTGATTCTCTTGAAGAGTCAATAAATCATTATATCAATCATTCTATCAAGAATGGTCTGTCATTTTTGTTCTTTAGCGAATAGGCAAATTACTTCGCAAAGGTTTGTGAATATCCCTCAAATCATAATGTCCACATTTTTGGATTGTCTTGTTTTTTAAACTTGGAAAGCCATAATCATCCACTTTCCTTTTCTGAATGAAGCCAAATCTTAAAACTCCCCTAAAAGATGTGGCAGAATAAACATCTTCAATTACTATTTGAAAAGGAAGTACAGAACTATAACATCCATTCCTATTGAAATGTTAGTTTTGAAGAATCTCTGTTGAGGAACGTATGAAAATATTTGGCCATGCTTTCTAAATTTTGACTGAAAATAAAGTTAAGTACATAAGAATTCAAATTTCTTTTTACCTTTGTGCTGTTCATATCTCAGTTTAAAAATGAAAGTCATTACCATACTCTTAAAAATCTCTCCCCCTGGAATATTGACAATGATTTAAGAAATCATATTTTGTTGTTTTTATTCCTCTCCCCCAAAGAAAAACTCATAATAGCCAAAATTTCACAATATTCTGGTCCAGAAAATTTTATGTAAATTGAAAAAATGCAAGATTCTTCTTATTTTAATCTTATTCATTTTCTGTTTGTCAGGGGAGAATCAGCTGTTCTGGCCACTTGATGGTACAAAGTTTGCCCATTCGCAGTCGATTAACTTCTGCTGGTCAGTCTCACAGGTAAAGACAATAAGAATTCCCCTTCTCTAGGCCCTTCCCAAGCACCTTCCCACTGTCATGAGCACCAAAGTACTAGATCCACAAATTCTTAATTAAAGGTAGTCCTCCACTTGCAGCATCAGCATCACCTGGGAGTTGGTTGGAAATGCAGAATCCCAGGCCCCACTCCGGATCTACTGACTCAGAATCTGCATTTTAACAGAATTCCCAGGTGATTCACAAGCATAGTAAAGTTTAACAAGCACTAGTCTCCGGGTTTTTTTTAAGTTTGATTTTTATTTTTTAGAGACAGGGTCTCACTTTGTTGCCCAGGCTGGAGTGCAGTCGTGTGATCACAGCTCAGTGCAACCTCAAATTCATGGGCTCAAGCCATCTTCCCACCTCAGCCTCCCAAGTAGCTGAGACTACAGACGCATGCCACCATGCTGGCTCAATTTTTCTGTGTGTGTATAGAGACAGGTGTCTCACTATGTTGCCCAGATTTGTCTCACACTCCTGGCCTCAAGCAATCCTCCTGCCTTGGCCTCCCAAAGTGCTGAGATTACGGGCATGAGCCACCACTCCCAACCTGGCATGCTTTTAATGGTTCAAAATTTGTAACCATCAGTAGCATCTGCACACATAATATGTAAATCAGACCCGTTGAAGTAAGTTACCATCTTTTGTTTCATAAAACAGAAACCTCTAATGATTGAATGTATATTGATGGAATGTTTTTGTTGTTGTCTCCAATACAACAACTGGTTTTCTTCCTCTCTGATTTTACTAACCACTAAGAAGAAAGAGCCTGGCTTTCCACCTGAATCTTATGGTGCCACAAAGTCTTAGCAAAGCATTCCATAGCTGCTGACACAGATGAATTAAATGTGACTTACCAAAGGAACAAAAATAGTGACCCATGTTTCAGATACACTATTGCACCACCATTGCAACTATACCTTCTTCTTCTCCTCCTCCTCCTCTTCTTCTTCTTTTTGAGATGGGGTCTCACTCTGTCACCCAGGCTGGAATGCAGTGGTGCGATCTCAGTTCACTGCAACCTCCACCTTCCAGGCTCAAGTGATCCTCCCACCTCAGCCTTCCAAGTAATTGGGACCACAGGTGTGTGCCACCATGCCCAGCGAATTTTTGTATTTTTTTTGTAGAGACGGGTTTCACCATGTTGCCCAGGCTGGTTTCAAACTCCTGAGCTCAAGCAATCAACCTGCTTCAGCCTCCCAAAGTGCTAGGATTACAGGCTTGAGCCATCACACCTGGCCCCCTCTCCCTTTGCCTCCTCCTCCTCCTTCTCCTCCTCCCCCTTTTTTAAGAACAGCTGTTACCGTTGGTCAGTCTTATCCAATTTAAGTTCATAGTCATCTTTAATGGTCTGCCATAATTTATAGCCAGGTTAAATTTTATTACTCAAAGACACAGGGATTGCAGCTGCCTTGCTCTGGGTAGTAAACAGGACTTCTCTTTTGGCTGTCGTTTGAGGTTCAGATGGAATACTGATCTATTTGTTTATTTTGATGGCTTTTGAATAACTGGTCGAACTTATAGCAAGGGGAGCTGAGCCCACTTAACCCAGAATGACAGAAAGAAGCTAAGCCTATTTATTTGATTGCAGATCTCACAAGACAATCCCACAGTGTATGAGATACTTACCACTTTGTGTTTTACATCAGCTCGACACCATTATTTATTGTTTATGGTCCAGCCTCCCCTTTCCCCCTTCAAAAAAAAAAATCTGTTCTCTAGGTCCTGTAGCCATGCCTAAATGCCTATTATCATAAGTTTGTAAATTTATTTCTATGTTTAATATCTGAACATGCTTGTTGTTATAGGGGAAGATCCCGAGTGCAAGAAAGAGACAAAGAGCCCCTACAGGAACGCTTTTTCCGACCACATTTCCTGCAGGCTCCTGGGGATATGGTAGCTCACGAGGGGCGCCTCTGTCGGCTGGACTGTAAGGTAGACTCCACACCCATGCCTGCTTCCAGATCTGTTCATATTTTGTATTTGCATTCATTTTTGTTTGTATTTGTTTTGTGGGTTTTTTTTTTTTCAGGAAAGATGAGATGGGGAAGGGAAACAGATCACTTTTTTTATCATAAGGCTTATTTGGAGTATTTAAAGTCAGACGAAATTATTTTATGAAATTTTTGAATCTTTATATATTAATAAAAATTACATTGCTATTATATCAAGTTAATTGCATTTTTAGAAGACAACCAAAGAGGTGATACACAGTAGTTCCGCCTTATCTGAGGGGCACGCGTTCCAAGCTCCGCAGTGAATGCCTGAAACTTTAGGTAGTACTGAGCCCTATCTATACTATTTTTTATAACCAAGACAGCTACTAAGTATCTAATGGGCAGGTAGCATAGACAGTGTGAACACGGTGGGCAAATGGGTGATTCATACCCTGGGTAGGATGGACTAAGACGGCATGAGATTTCATCATGTACTCTGGACAAAACACAACTGAAAACTTAGAAACTTTATTTCTGAAATTTTTCATTTAATATTGTCAGACTGTGGTTGACCTCGGGTAACTGAAACTTTAGATAAAAGGAGGACTACTATAATTCAGACATTTGCATCTAAGCCTTTTAAGAATTCTAGAATGCTATGGAAGATTTAGATACAAGTCTTTTCGTATGGTGTCTGGAAAACCTTTATTACCATAAAGCCATATGGTGTGATTTTCACATCCTTGAAGTGAATTGTTGGATGTGTGGCCTTTGAAAATTTATAGACATGCAAATATGGCTCCAAGGTAGTGTATGAGAACAGAAGCTGGTTTCTCATACTAATCAACCTCCATTACCTTTAGCTATTCTGCTTTCTCACTTTTTGACCGGGCTTTAGTTGAGCAGCTTGGATATCTCTCAGAATGAAGAGAAGCTTACATCACCCTTTCTGCCCATAGATGCAGAATGCTATGGAAGACTTAGATGAAAATTAGTCAAAACTTGAAGTTAAGCATTCATAAAGGGTTCACTTCTATCTGTGGTTCTTCTCTCTGTGGCTGCCTAAATAATACTCAGATTGATTGCTACATCCCCCTCCCTAAACTCTGAAAGATTCCCATGCCTGGGTCCCATCCCCAGAGATTCTGACTTGTGGTAAATGGGCACCAGGATTTTTAAACACCTCCCACATGATTGTAATACACAGCAAGATTCGAGAACTCTGGTTTAATATCTGGCCTTTCATCATCCTCAGCAAACTAACACAGGAACAGAAAACCAAACACCACATGTTCTCACTCATAAGTGGGAGCTGAACACTGAGAACACATGGACACAGAGAGGGGGGCATACCATGCCCTGTTGGGGGGGTGGTAGGGGTGAGGGGAGGGAACTTAGAGGACAGGTCAATAGGTGCAGCAAACCACCGTGGTACACGTATACCTATGTAGCAAAACCTGCACATTCTGCACATGTATCCTGTGTTTTTTTTGTTTTTTTGGTTTTTTTTAAGAAAAAAGAATCTGGCTTTTCTCTTGGCTATTAGGTATGTAAGCAGTATATCATCTCTGAAATTGATGCTACAGGCCTATTATATCTATCTATTTCACTTTTTAATTCTTATTTATTCTAATCTAGAGTATAATCAAATAGGTTAACCATGACCTCAACTGTGATCAAAGTACCATACAGTTCAAATTCATGCAGCCATTTATTCAGACCCTCCTTTTCTCTCGATGCCCCTACAGAGAGGTTTCTCATCACTCCATGTTTTCTCTCACTGTCTGTTTGGTGCCAAGCAAGGATAAAGAATTCAGCCATCAAATAAATGTGCCTGTCATCAGTCATTTGCCTCAGCTGTCCTGTTGTTTATTAGGTAAGTGGTTTACCACCCCCGGAGCTGATGTGGCTACTCAATGGCCAACCTGTGCTACCAGATGCCTCCCACAAGATGCTGGTCAGGGAGACCGGAGTCCACTCTCTGCTCATTGACCCGCTCACTCAGCGCGACGCAGGGACCTATACGTGCATCGCTACCAACAAAACCGGGCAGAATTCTTTTAGTCTGGAGCTCTCTGTAGTAGGTAAGGTTTGCTGCTGGGACCCCTAAACACAACTTCCTCCAAAGTCGTTACCCAAATAGGCAGAGCCTCTGCCAGAATTCCTTCATCCTTTGCCCTACTAACTCCAATCTCAATTTCTCCTTCACTGTGGTAGGGGTGGTATTTCCCACATCACTTTCAAAAACATGCCAGTAATCTAAAATCATAATATGACACCATGTGTATAATACCCATTAAATAAATGAGAGCCATTGTAATCATCAATCAATCAATCAATCAATCATCAATCAATAACTAAATTCCAGTTATTTGCCCTGCAGTCCATCATTCCTGGAGCATACCAGGCTCTTTGTCCTCCATCTAAGCTTTCATGCCTTTGCACCAATGATCCCTCTACCTGAGTGTCTTTTTCTGCCTGGCAACCTCCTACTCATTCTGTAAGACCTAACTGAAATGTCACCGCCAGGTACAGTGGATCCACCAGGCACAACTACCCCTTCCCAGCCTAACGACCATAAAGTGTTTCCATAGCACTCAGAAAAGGAGAGATTCATAGAGCAGGTAGGGCCTTCTGTGTAACTGTTAATTATTTGCCTCCCTGAAGAGACGCTGAGCTCCTGAGGTTAGAGACTGTGGCTCGTCTTGTGCATCTCCAGTGCCTCTTTCTCTCTTCTGCGTATCTCAGTGCCTGGAACATGGAAGGTGCCCAAGAAATATTGAATCAATATCTAAACAAATGAAACTTTATATTCTTAGATGGTGTGAACAAAACACTGTAATGCCTATGCGTAAGGACAACAAGACATCGTCATCTGGGAGGTGCCAGCCCTGCAGAGCAGTAGTCCAACCAGAAGTAAATTTCAGAATGCAGGAATTCTGGTGCTAGGCTTCCTCCTGCTCTCAGTGTGGCCCTTTAAGAAAATCGGGGTGTGGGGCGTGGTGGTTTACACCTGTAATCCCAACATTTTGGGAGGCTGAGGCGGGTGGATCACCTGAGGTTAGGAGTTAAAGATCAGCCTGGCCAACAGGGCAAAACTCCATCTCTACTACAAATACAAAAATTAGCCAGGTGTGGTGGCACACACCTGTAATCCCAGCTACTAGGGAGGCTGAGGCAGGAGAATCACTTGAACCCGGGAGGCGGAGGTTGCAGTCAGCCAAGATTGCACCACTGCACTCCAGCCTGGGTGACAGAGTAAGACTCCATCTCAAAAAAAAAAAAAAGAAGAAGAAAATCAGGGTGGCTTCAGCATGCTAATCCTCTCTCTAGGCTAGTGGCAGTTTCCCCTGTATATCTTTTTCCTTCCCTCACTTTTAATTTCTTCTCACCAATAAAATAGGAAAAACTCATTCTGCAAGAATATATTGATTTCAGGCTTTTACCTTTATTTCACTATTTTGCTAAAAAATATTGACTTTGGAACCTTAAGACATGAGGTACCTTTACCTAAATTTGTCCTGGCCAAATCTCTAAAAGCCTCCTTGGGAAGCACAGTCTTGTGTGTTTGTGTGTTTTAAATAGTATTACTCTGCAGGTGTCAGATTTTTGTGGAAAAACTATTATGTCTTCTACAAAATAAAACTCCTCCCCCCCAAAATCTGTTTTAGTAAGTAGAATATATGGTTTCTCAAAATCTACTGTTGAGATATAAAAGAAATTCCTTTAATTCCACCATTTCTGGCATTTGCATCCCATGCGTATCACCCAGATCCTCAAGTATTGCCTCTCATGGGATGTGCAGAGATGGTTGCCCCATTTCTTTTTGTTTTTTAAACCATTTATGAAGCTTTTATCAAGGCAGCAATCCTCACTAAGAGAAATGAGGAGTGTTCTGAGCAGGAGGTAAGGTGGGTGCATGCCCACTCTGCTAAATTCCAGAACTGTGGTGACTGTGAGGCATGAACCTCAAAGTACTTACTATTCAAATAAGAATGACCCTTCTCCACCAGGCGCAGTGGCTCACACCTGTAATCCCAGCACTTTGGGAGGCCAAGGCGGGTGGGTCACCTGAGGCCAGGAGTTCGAGATCAGCCTGGCCAACATGACGAAACCCCATCTCTCCTAAAATAACAAAAATTAGCCAGGCTTGGTGGTGCATGCCTGTAGTCCCAGCTACTCGGGAGACTGAGGCAGGAGAATCACCTGAACCTGGCAGGGGAGGGGTGCAGGCAGAGGTTGCAGTGAGCTGAGATCTTGCCACCGCACTCCAGCCTGGGTGACAGAGCAAGACTCTGTCCCAAAAAAAAAAAAAAAAAAAAAAAAAAAAAAAAAAAACAGAAAAAGAAAAAGAATGACCCTTCTCTTGCTCAGCCAAAGAGGTGAAGAAAGCACCTGTGATCCTGGAGAAACTACAGAACTGCGGTGTTCCCGAAGGCCACCCCGTGAGACTGGAGTGCCGTGTGATAGGCATGCCCCCACCTGTGTTCTACTGGAAGAAAGACAATGAGACCATCCCTTTCACCAGAGAGAGGATCAGGTACAGCAGCCACCACATCCAGAGGGACTCCCACTCTCAGTGGGGCTTGTTGTTCCACCCAAATAAGTCTGCTGCTATCTGAGTCTGGCTTATTTCATTTAGAATAATGCATTTGCATTTCATCGATATTATTGTGTGTATTAAGAATGTATTCCTGGCCAGGGGCAGTGGCTCATGCCTGTAATCTCAGCACTTTGGGAGGCCAAGGCGGGTGGATCACGAGGTCAGGAGATCGAGACCATCCTGGCTAACATGGTGAAACTCTGTCTTTACTAAAAAATACAAAAAATTAGCCAGATGTGGTGGCAGGTGCCTGTAGTCCCAGCTACTTGGGAGGCTGAGGCAGGAGAATGGCGTGAACCTGGGAGGCGGAACTCGCAGTGAGCCGAGACTGTGCCACTGCACTCCAGCCTGGGCAACAGAGTGAGACTCCATCTCAAAAAAAGAGAAAAAAAAAAGTACATGGAATTTATGGAAGATTTTCCAAATTTTTTGTCCCATGTGTTCAATTATATCAGGACCCAGAAAAGCTCTTTGAAGTAAAAAAGCTAAACAAAATGAAACATCAAGGCAGTTAAACTCCTTTTCCATCTATCACTAAATGATTGTTTTTAAAGTAAGCTTAAGGATCCAGTTTCTTAAACTGGGTACCTTGCTTAATCTTCCCTAACCAACTTAGGGAAATGGCAATTTCTTTGCCATTTTGGTTTTATACCACAAGGGGACAAGTAAGTAAAGGTAGCTTCTGTACAAAACTTTCTACTGAGAATTATTTCTCTACAATAAACTGAAATTGCCCCAGAGAATGTTGTAGCTCTTGGGTTTTAAAGAATTTTGTCATCTAAAATACATGTGTGTATTGTGTGTGTTGGGGTTATGGGGGTGTGGGAGTGTGTATTTTTCTCCAGTAAAACTTAAGCAAGAACAGAGAATAGTCTTGGGTTAATACTCCAATCTAACAATGCAATATGTTAAACTAGATTAAACTATATACTCTAAGTAAACTGAGGGTCTACAATTTTAAATATGGTTTTATTGGGCAAAAACAAAATCAATGTCTGGAAAGCTCATTCCCAGTCAAGGCTGACTGCTGGGACTGGGTGATTGCTCAGTCCTGGACTCCAAGGACCAGCTCGGTTTAGTCACCACTTCTTGGGGAAGGCAATGGCAGAGGAGGGAGGAGGAGTGACTGAGATGCTGCCGTGGGGAAAGCCTAAGACTCAGAGACCGCTGTCCACTCACTGCCCATTCATCTTCCCCCTGCCTTTAGTGAAAAGATGCCTGTCATTTTAATGTAAGCATAGGATATTCTGGCTAGGCACAGTGGCTCATGCCTGTAATCCCAACACTTTGGGAGGCCAAGGCAGAAGGATCTCTTGAGACCAGGAGTTCAAGACCAGCCTGGGCAACATAGCAAGACCCCATCTCTAAAAAAAAAATTAATTGTCTAGGCATGGTGGCACACACTTGTAGTCCCAGCTACTCAGAGGGCTGAGGAGGGAGGATTGCTTGAGCTCAGGATTTGAAGGCTGCAGTGAGCCATGCTCATGCCATTGTACTCCAGCCTGAGGACAAGAAAAACCCAGTCTCAAAAGAAAAAAAGAATAGGATATTTTGATACTTTAAAGTCATAGTGATCAGCTTCTGAAAACCACACACCCAGGAACATCTGAATGGTCCTAAAACGTGCACGGGTGCACACACACACAGAGAGAGAGAGAGAAAGAGAGAGAGAGAGAGAGAGAGAGAGATACAGTTGCTCAACTTACAATGGACTTATCTGGATGTAACCCCATCATAAATTGAGGAGCATACGGAATGCAAGCATCCTAAGTCAGGAACTGCCTGTATATCACTGTGATTATAACTGTGTTGTAAGTATTTACGGTTTTCATGTCCCTGCCTTCTCTCACCTATATGCCTCTGCTCAGGACACTCCTTCTTTGGGAACTCTCTTCGCCTTCTTCTCTACCTCCAGGCTGCAGCCCACCTCCCTAATGTCTGTTATCCCTTAATACTCACCTCAAACATCATCTCTCTAAGGAAGAGCAGCGCCCCTGCTTCCTCCCCGGCTTGGTCCGGGACTGAGTTGATGTTCTTCTACCAGCAACTGTTGCACATAGTCACAATTGTTAGTACTAATGGTTTCATTCTCTCTCCCACAACTAGGCTGTGAGCATCTTGAGGGAAGAGAACACGTCTTCTTTGTTTTCATATGTCCTGACTCTTCACAACACCCAATGCCTTTCACCTAGTAGCATATTATGTAAGATGAAGGAATTACAAACAAATGCATGAATTTCCACTGCTATTGCCTCACCTCACTAAACTACAGCAGTGGCACCCTAATATGTCTCTCTGCGGCCAGGCTCAAGCCCTATCAATACCCCTCCTCACCACTGTAAGGATAATCATTTAAGAACGCAAACTGACCGGTCACGGTGGCTCACGCCTGTAATCCCAGTACTTTGGGAGGCCAAGGCAGGTGGATCACCTTTGGTCAGGAGTTGGAGACCAGCCTGGCCAACATGGCAAAACCCCGTCTCTACTAAAAATACAAAAATTAGCCAGACATGGTGGCATGTGCCTGTAATCTCAGCTACTTGGGAGGCTGAGGCAGGAGAATCACTTTAACCTGGGAGGCGGAGGTTGCACTGAGCTGAGATCACACCACTGCACTCCAGCCTGGGCCACAGAGTGAGACTCCGTCTCAAAAAAAAAAAAGAATACAAACTGATTATATCAGCTCCTGCTTAAAATATATCATTAGTTTCCCACAATCTGAGAGGAAGGGTCCCATCCCTTTACCATGGTGCACGTGACCCTCTCCCCTGCCTTCTTCCCAGTCCCCCCACTTGCCAGTACCCCGTGTGCACTCCAACCCCAGCTGTAAGGAATATGCCATGCTCCCTCTCACACCACCACGCCTTTGTGCAGGCTGTTCCACCACCTGGAACAGCCACATCCCCCCCTCCCTGTGAGTTTCCACTCGACCTTTGAGACTGAGCTGAAGCACATCTTCTGGGAAGTTTTCCCATCCTTGAATTGGCTACATTATATTTCAGTGCTTGAGAAATAGATTTTTAAGGTAATCTCATCTTAGTCATCTCAGGTCTTTATACAGTGTTACATTTTTCTGTGAGCCTAACCTCACATATGCTGGTGCTTCTGAACATCCAGTATCTTCATGCCTCCTTGATGCCTGCGGCTTCCCAGAATAACCTTTTCCCCTCTTGTCTTCCCCAGGCATCTTTCCCACGGCATTACTCTAGCATTTGTTGCATTCTATTTATCTTTATTTCTACTTATTTATCTTTTATTTATTTATTTTCCATTAAACTTAGGGATCCTTCTAGAGAAGGAATTTCTTTGGCCAGGTGTGGTGGCTCACACCCATAATCCCAGCACTTTGGGAGGCCGAGACAGGTGGATCACCTGAGGTTAGGAATTCGCAACCAGCCTAGCTAACATGGTGAAACCCCATTTCTACCAAAAAAAAAAAAAAAAAAAAATAGGCAGGCATGGTGGTGGGCATCTGTAATCCCAGCTACTTGGAAAGCTGAGGCACAAGAGTCTCTTGAACCTGGGAGGGGGAGGGTGCAGTGAGCCAAGATCACACCACTGCATTCCAGCCTGGGCAACAGAGCAAGACTCTGTGTGTCATAAAAAAGAGAAGGAATTTTTGTCCTGTTCATCTTTACACCCTCAGCACCCAGGGCAGTAGCACCTAGCATTTTCCCCAACATAGTGTTCAATAAGTGTTTACTAAAGAAATATATCAAAGAATGAATGGATTAATTAATTAACTAATCAGAAGGTGAATGTAGCCAATGTGTTAGTGTAGTGAAATTGTGGTGGATATTTTATTACTTTATTCTTGTTATACTTGTTATTAATTGATTTATTCTTGTTTATTCTTATTACTTTATAAATTCTTAGACATAATAACTTTCAATGAAAGGTAAACACTTACTCATCCTTTGAGCTCAGGAAGCTGTTGCTGTTGCCCCTACTGTGCAAATGAGCTGTGGCAGCCCCAGAGGAGAGCTTGGAACTATAAGAGGGCCAGGCCAACAAGGGGTGTAGGGAACATGTGGCCCTATGGTTTTTGATCCATGGGTGCATATTGGAATCACTGGGGAGTTTCCAAAAATCCTAATGCTTGGATCCTAGCCTTTGATTCTGATATAATTACCTGGGATGTGGCCTGGAATTCCAATATGCAGTCCAGGTGAAAAACTATGGATGTGGAGAAAAACAGAAGGAAACAGCAGGCTGGTTTGCTCCTAAACCTCATGAAGCTGGAAGCAGCATGAGCCCAGCTGGTTACATTAGGAAGTGCTGTCTATGCTGCCAGTCCATCCACCCCCTGGCTCTATTTTGTCCTGCTTTCCCTGTTCATCCCAGAGTGTCCTAACAAAGTTATCGATGAAATGTCCAATCTTGTTTGGAAAAGAGATCTTTCTGAACTTTGGTTGTGAAAAGCGGGGGTTCTGCTGGTGGGGAGCACAACTTCAGTGGACTTGCAGCAGTGGGGAGGGCAACAGCAGGTCTCAGCCCCAGCTGCCCCCTCCTCCTAGCATGATTAAGCTCACTGCTGCTCTTCTGTGTCGTCTTCCACCTTCAAATTTGTCTTGATATCTGCCTTAAGCTGAGTTCCCCCTTCTTCCTGGAACCCTAAATTTGACAAAGGCATTTCTGCCCCCGGATAAAATATAGGTATATTCTCTCTTTTTCTCCAGTATGCACCAGGACACAACAGGGTATGCCTGCCTTCTCATTCAGCCAGCCAAGAAATCAGACGCTGGATGGTACACATTGTCAGCCAAGAACGAAGCCGGCATCGTGTCGTGCACTGCCAGGCTGGATATATACGGTAAGTGTACTGCTGTTAGTTGAACATCTGTATGCAACTGACAGCTTAAAAATATTTTTTTAAAGGTAAGTGGGTCGGGCAAGGTGGCTCATGCCTGTAATCCACTTTGGGAGGCCAAGGCAGGCAGATCACCTGAGGTCAGGAGTTCAAGACCAGCCGTCACTGTGATGAAACTCCACCTCTACTAAAAATACAAAAATTAGCCAGGCGTGGTGGCACATGCCTGTAATCCCAGCTACTCGGGCAGCTGAGGCAGGAGAATTGCTTGAACCCAGGAGAGAGAGGTTGCAGTGACCCGAGATTGCACCACTGCACTCCAGCCTGGGCAACAGAGCAAGACTCTGCCTCAAAATAAATGAATAGATAAATGTAGATGGAATGTGTTTCCATAAATGAATTGGGTAGACTATATTATATTTTAGTGCTTAAGAGATAGATTTTAAAAGTCATCTCATCCTGGTTACCTCAGGGCGTTTGTACACTTTTACATTTTACTATGAGCTTCACCTTCTTCCAAAACAGGGCCTCTAATACCAGGAATTACAGCTAGTCCAGAGTTTGCAAGTGCTTGTGCCTCTGAACAGCCAATGTTTTCTTGCCATCTCCTTGCTGCCGCGGGCCACCCACTGGAACTTCCCACTGCCTGTGATGCCCCGGCAGAATTTTTGAAACTCCTTTCATTTATTCATTTAAAAAATGTGTATTGCTCCAATCCCCCAATCAGACTTCTCTAATAATAGAGAGCTGTCCTAATAATAATAATATCAAGTGACATTTGTAGAATGACACATAGGCTCCCCTCTCTCGTGCAAAGGCGGGATTCAAAGTGATACCTTTAAATCTCCCAGACCCATGAGATTATTATAATTGTAGTTACCTTTATTTAACGCTGAAGATTACATGAGAGTAACAACATTGTACAGGCTGTCCCACCACCTGGAACAGCCCACCCCACCCTCCCTGAGAGTTTCCACTCAACGTTTTGGACTGAGCTGGAGCACGTCTTCTGGGAAGCTCCCCCACACTTGATTGGCTGTGCTATATATTTAGCGGAAGACTCGGAGAGGTTAATGACTACAGCTAGGAAGCAAATCTAGGCCTTTGCATTGTTTCTTTGAAACACACTTCCAATTGTCAAAAGGATCTAAGAAATAAATTTTTATTTATGTATTTGTGTACTCAATCCTACACTTTTTGACATTAACTGGTATTTTTAGAGACATATCTCTTAAACCAAAAGAGAGTTTCTTTTTTTTAATCCTTTTTTAAAAAACATAATTCATTAGAAAATCTCACATTCAAAACTGGCTTAACCTGATTAGCCAAAATAATAAATAAGACTACTTCTGTCTATTACCTGATAGATCTCTCTGCTATTTATGGGTGCATAGCAGGTATTCCCTTTATTTAGTACCATACAGGAGGGGCTTCAGCCTGCCATTTTCCCTAGGTCTAGTTTTTGGAGAAAATACATAATTTTCTGGTTATTTTCCCTCATCCTAGGACTTGAGAAGAGATTAAACTGTAAAGGAAGCAGACACTAATGTACTTTTCCCTGGAAAAATCGGGGGAGAAAGAGGCCAGTAGTGATATGTTCCTTAATCAAGGCTCAGTCCTTAACCATTTCCCAGTCTTCACCAAGTTGGAAGGCAATAGGTCTCCAACTGAGAAACTCCCCACCAATAAGCCCTGAAACAGATGACTCTTGTGCCAATCCTGCCCTCCAGTGGCTGAGTTTCCAGGTCACTTTGCCCTGGCTCTCCTCTCCCTTTCGTTCCTGTCCTGCTTCCATAGCACCAACAATAGGCAGTGCTGTTTCCTCAGTAGGGACCTAGGATGGAGGAGGCGTGGAGGACTTGGGCTGGAATCAGTTCCCTTCCCCGCCACCACACTTCCTGCCTTTCTGAGGAATAGGGACACGTAGGGCTCCCCTCTCTCTTCTCTCACTTCCTAATCCTAGAAAATGTGGTAGTCCAGTTAAGATGTCAGAGAGAGCCGGGAAGGGCTAAGAGATGGAGGGGCTGGGAGGAGAGACTGCGCAAGAGCAGGCCTTACTGAGTGTCTGCTCTTTAGTGAAACCGCCCTAGGTTTGGTCCTCCAAATTTTGATTTTTCTGAATTCACTCAGAGGTATGTAGACTGAAAAACTGAATCAAGATGATGAAATCTACAAAGGACCAATTTCTAAATCAGAATGCTAGAAAGGGGCACAGCTTTCCAGGACCCAGAGCACGAGAGTTCCCCACCTAGGGAACGCCCTTCTGCACATCAAGGTCCCCAGAAACCTAATCAGAAGTTTGCCTGGTAATTTCTGAATCAGGAACCAGAGCAGAGACTATGAAGTTTGGACAGATATTTCACTCAGGCCATGTTCAAATCTTAAAGTCATATCTGCTAAAAACAGCAGCACTTGTTGAACATAGAAACTCTAATAAATTATCTTTTGTCCCTGAACCATGGTTGATTGTACCTAAATTACTTTTCAGTCTTCTTGCTGTAACAATAGAACCTGATTAGGGAGGTGGGTAGGTAGGTAATGACTAATTAGGGTAATTAGGGTGTGAGGTAGGCACTGCTCAGAGGGGCAAACCCACTGTTTGGCTTTCATTTCTGCAGCTTTCTTGTCTCTATCTTTTGAGGTACCCTCTCTGAGAGCCTACAACCCTCTGTACACTGCCCCTAACAGGTCTTCATGGTAGGACAGTGGAAGGGGATAAGCTTGAGAAATCACCCTAGTCACCCACTCTTCCATCTTATAGAATTCTATTTTTTTTTTTTTTTGAGATGGAGTCTCGCTGTGTTGCCCAGGTGAAGTGGCATGCCTTGGCGTGATCTTGGCTCACCACAACCTCTGCCTCCTAGGTTCAAGTGATTCTCGTGCCTCAGCTTCCTGAGTAGCTGGGATTACAGGTGTATGCCACCATGCTCAGCTAATTTTTGTATTTAGTAGAAACTGAGTTTCACCATGTTGGCCAGCCTGGTCTTGAACTCCTGAGCTCAAGTGATGTGCCTGCCTCAGCCTCCCAAAGTGCTGGGATTACAGGCATGAGCCACCGTGCCTGGCCGCATCTTAGAGGAATTCTAATCTCTCACTTGTAGGATTCTAATCTCTTACTGAATTAGAATCACAGATTTTGGAATTAGGGGCTTAAGACATCACCAGCGCAGTTTCCTTATTCCTGGCAGGGAAGGCTTTATTGTTTTCTTCTACAAATGAGGCAATTCAGACCCAGGTATAGTTATATGCTTTACCAAGAATCTGCAGGGAGCATCGGGGTGAGGACAGAATGCACCTCTGCAGCGTACATGCTGGACTGCATTCCTTTGATCATAACACATTATTTGGTCCATTTTCCAGCTCAGTGGCACCATCAGATCCCACCGCCCATGTCTGTCCGGCCCAGTGGCAGTCGCTACGGATCTCTCACCAGTAAAGGACTTGACATATTTTCTGCCTTTTCCTCCATGGAAAGCACGATGGTGTACTCATGCTCTTCCCGGAGTGTAGTGGAGAGTGATGAACTTTAAGAATGTCTGAGTGCCTGCTGTGTAAGAGAGCGGACTGTGGAGGGGGAATGAGAACAAGCCAGACTTGGTGGTTTCCAAGCAACCGAAGTTGAGTAAGTTCCCACGCTGCTGGACCTGTGGCAAGGAGTGCTTTGAATAAGTCAGCTAGGGATTCTTGCAGTCTCAGCTGAAGGAGAAAGGTAGGGCTGTGCCTTCTAAAGATTCCAGCAGAGATGTGAGAAGATGATACAGATGAACCAAAGATGTCACACAGTTGCCATCCACTGCTTTGGGAAAAAACTAGCATGCTCCCCTGCTCCCTATTGTGTTAGGGACGTTTAGGTCGTACTAGGAGCAATTAGGAGCCATATGCCTGGGCTGAGAGGAGTTAGGCAGTAGTGACCTTAGGATATGACTAACTCACCAAACAAAGCCAAGGAGAAAGGTGGAGAGGTCGCCATCACCTTTCATCGATTACATGTATAGCAGTAGTTTTGGTGAACTCACTAAATCAGCTTCCACTTAGCATTAGGAGGTCATGCCATACAACTCACGTATGCAGGCAAACACTTTTGATTTGCATATCCTGGGTGTACTGAGCCACATAATAAGGTGTCAAAATGTGCTTGAGATTCCAAAAACTTGCTGAAACACTTGATATTGCACAGTGCACTTATTTTGTGGCCAAAACATGGCCTTACCAGCTTGTCTGCACTATTTTCTTTTGGGTGGTGACTGGTTTTTTCTGACTTTGCATATCCCTAGACACTAGAACTAAACGATTGTTAATAAACCAATCAGAAAGAAATCCTCTGTGGGGTCACTTTAAAAACTACTAGCTTCAACTACCACTTACAAAATGTGCAAGAGTCATCATTTGCCCATAAAATACACCTCATGTGCTCCTACCCTTTCCCCAAAAGTCTGAAAGTGTAGGAGGAAGGAAGAGATACAAACAAGGAGAGGAAATGATGGGAGAGTGTTGTTTTTGTCCCTTGCCCCAGCAGAGCAGTGGTTTTGGAAAGAGAGGTCTTTAATAGCTTTGAAATGCTTTGAGATCATTGGTCAAATTGCATTTTCCATGTAGAGAATATTCTGCTAAGTGGAAAAGTTGGGGGAAAGGGGAATATGCATCTTTATTCTAATCACCAATTCAAACCCTGCCTCTTAAGGAATTTGTAGACTTAAGTTCACTGTGATATCCCTAGTACCTAGAAGAGTACCTAGCACAAAGTAGATATTCAATAAATATTTGCTGGATGAATGAATCTTCTGTTACTATGTCTATTATAATATAGCCTAATCTTATATTCTGTAGGAATATGCCACCCACACACCAGTCCAAACACTGCCCTGGGAATGCTCATCACAGCACAGTTTGCTCTAGGCTGTCCAGGGAAATGAATTGCAGGTGTCTGTTATCAATTCCCTGTGCTCAAATCTCTGGTGCTGTCTGTGCCAAGCACACTCAGCTGGCATTGTATTTGTGTGAACAGACAGTAACTGCTTAGAAAGGCTTGAAACTGTCTTCACTTCAAAGCAAGGATTTCCAGCATAAAAATAAATTCATTCACTCGAGAAATCATTTGTATGTCTACTCTGTATGAGATGCTGTGCTAGATACTGCAGCAGATATAAAGATATGAATAAGTCACAGTCCCTACCCTCAGGGAGCTCACAACCTATTAGGGAAGGTAATATTTGAGGTATGCAGAATGCTGTCTCTTGAAGCAAAGTAGAAGTTTCTAGTGCTCTTCATTCCATTTTGTTCATAACTTTAAAAATCTTTTCAATCTTTATTTCTTAATGAAACAAAATGCCATAGGTTACATCCTCAAGCAATAACCATTTTAATTATTCAGCAGAATTATTAGATTCTGTTTTTTAATGTATTCAGTAACAGTAGTAAAATACAGGCATCCTTAATGGAATAGAATGCATTTCATATGGAATCCAGTAAAATATCGTTTCCATATTTACTTCTGAGATCTCTCACAAACAAGGAGCACTTTTCTTCTTTCTTTTTTTTTTTCAATGGAATCTCACTGTCACCCAGCCTTCAGTGCAGTGCCACGATCTTGGCTCACTGCAACCTCTGCCTCCCAGGTTCCAGCGATTCTCCTGCCTCAGCCTCCCAAGTAGCTGAGATTACAGGCACACACCACCACGCCCGGCTAATTTTTGTATTTTTTGTAGAGACAGGGTTTCACCGTGTTGGCCAGGCTGGTCTCGAACTCCTGACCTCAACTGATCTACCCACCTCAGCCTCCCAAAGTGCTGGAATTATAGGCATAAGCCACCTTGCCCAGCTTAAAGAGCACTTTCTAACTCCAGGACTGCTCCTAGATTGTACACCAGACCTCCCCATTACACCTACTTGTGTAAACCCTAGATAGTTCTCCCATGAAAGGATACTCTTCATCTCTGTGTGTCTTAGCTTTCTGAACAGAGAACTAAGATAAATATTACATGTGGCCACTAGGTGGCGATGTCTCACCCCAAATATTAACAGGCCTAAAAATTCCTGAAATTTGAGCTATTAGATTATGTTAAAGCAGGGTTTCCCAACCTCAATACTATTGACACTTTGGACTGGATAATTCTTTGTTATGGCGGACTGTCCTGTGCATTGTAGAATGTTTAGCAGCATCCCTGGCCTCTATCCACTAGTTGTTCTTCCCCAAGTTGTGGCAGCCCAAAATGTCTCCAGACATGGCCATATGTTCCCTGAAAGGCAGAATCCCCCTTTGTTGAGAACCACGGTGTCAAACAAATCAGGGCCCTGCTTTAAGAATTCCATTAGAACCCAACCCAGCACAATGACTGTAATCCTGGCACTTTGGGAGGCTGAGGCAGGAGGATCGCTTGAGCCCAAGAGTTCGAGGCCAGCCTAGGCAACATAGCGAAACTCTATCCTACAAAATATTGACTAAAAAAAGAATCCAATTAGAATTCAATTACAATGAGGAATATTTGAATAAAAATTTTAGTTCCATTGGATGTTTGTTTTCAACATATCCAAAATCAGATTCATCTTCCCTTTATAATCCATTCCTCAATCTAGTTTAATGATTTCTGTTATTGGCACCATCAACGTTCCTTATAATTCTAATAAGAAACATCCAAGTCAGTTTTTGCTTTCTCTACCCTATCAATGGACAAGTCCTGCTGATTCTACTTCTATCATTCTTCTTATAGTCAGGAGTTTCTTCCTTTCCCCTGCAGTGCTCCAGTTCAGACTTCCATTACTTCCTTCACTTGCCCTCAATAATACTTCTTTTTTTTTTTTTTTTTTTTTTTTTTTTGAGATGGAGTCTTGCTCTGTCACCCAGCCTGGATATAGTGGTATAGTCTTGGCTCACTACAACCTCTGCCTCCTGGGTTCAAGCGATTCTCCTACCTCAGCCTCCCAAGTAGCTTGGAATACAGACATGAGCCATCATGCCCAACTAATTTTTGTATTTTTAGTAGAGACAGGGTTTCACCATGTTGGCCAAGCTGGTCTTGAATTCCTGACCTCAAGTGATCTGCCTGCCTTGGCCTCCCGAAGTGCTGGGATTACAGGCATGAGCCACCAGGTCTGGCCACTTGACCTCAATACTTCTGACTTCAACCATAATATACCCCTTCTGGTCTTCCTACCGCTAGTCCTGCCGTTTCTTCCTACTCAAACCCAGCCCAGATCTCAGCAGCAGATCATTCTTTGCAAAAGACTGCTCCAGTTATATTAATATTATTTCCAAGTGTTCAAACCCCTAATGGCTACCTGGAGCCAATTCAGGTACCAGCTGACCCTGCCCTGTGCTACCTAATATGATCCCAAAGCTTTTCGTCCATTACTCAGAAAATGTACCCAACATGGCAGCAAACATCACACAGGCCCCTGCTTTCCAGCCACATGCCTTTCTTCTGCCTCTGCCTGGAAGGCTCTCCTCAGTCTCCACCTACGGAAGTCTTATCAGTTCCTTCAAGTCCATCTCAAATGCCATTACCTCTAATATATTTTAGGATCTCCCACACTCCAACCAAATAGAATTCTACTTTCTTTGAAGCCTTATACCAAGTTCCTTGAGTCTGGAGGAAGAAAAGATTACTTTCTACGTGTTTGTTTGTTTGTTTTTGAGACAGAGTCTCACTCTGTCACCCAGGCTGGGGTGCAGTGGCGTGATCTCGCTCATTGCAACCTCTGCCTCCTAGGGTTCAAGCAATCCTTGTGCCTCAGCCTCCCGAGGTAGCTGGGATTGCAGGCACCCCCCACTATGCCCGGCTAATTTTTGTAATTTTAGTAGAGACAGGGTTTCACCATGTTGGCCAAGCTGGTCTCAAACTCCTAACTTCAAGCGGTCCACCAGCCTCAGCCTCCCAAAGTGCTGGGATTACAGGTGTGAGCCACTGCACCTGGCCTCTACAGTGTTTTGTACAGAACACAGCCTCTGTGTACCTGCCTGCCCTCCCCCTTACACTAGCCCACTCTTGCTTGCATTAGGTTTTGGCTACTTGTTGGTACGGACTGTGTCAGGAGTTCGTTTTCATGCCTTATATAGAGTAGTCACTCAATAAATATTTATCAACCTAAATGGAATTTTAAATTGTATATAAGTAGGTTTATTTCTATATAAAGTGTATTCAGTCTAAGCAGTGATTGTTAACCTTGCCTGCATATTAAAAGCTCCTGGGGAGCTTTTAAAAACTCTCAACACCCAGGCCATTTCTCAAATCAACTGAATCAGTAGCCCTGGGGTTGTGACACAGGCATCAGTATTTTTTAAAGCTTCCCAGGTGATTCCGATGAGCAACCAAGGTTGAGAAGAATCATTTTATTACCATGATTATCGTAGAACTTACCCGTAAAGGTCTGAAGGGATGCAGATGGCACAAAGCTGTAGTGCTGGAATCCATGAGGAAGGTACTGCCCCTGGTTACACGTGCAGTATGTGCCTGGAAAATAGAAATAAGCACACACGTTGGCTGTATTAGACCCTACTATTTTGTGCTACATTCGTTAGACATGCAGCATTCATGAAGCCCCCAAAGGAAGCTCAGAAACCTGCAAAAAATGGATCAGGGAAAGAAGGAAAGTTGATGCAATTTGCCTCACCGTTTATTTCAAAAATGTGTGCAGATTCCATAAGCACCCTTCTCTCCAAGCAACTGAAGGGCTTTTCATAACTTAATTAGTCATGGCATTGGGGATCAGAGGGAAAATGGAGAAAGAAAATGCACCGTTTAAACCAAAACTGCCTTTTTGAGATAGATCACTCTTCACCAAACTAAGGGATTACTCAGAATTTCCAAATAGCAGAAGTGGTTTAAATGCATCCTTCTCTTTTTATTCATTACTTAACTTTTGTAGGCATTCAATAAGAAAACATGGTCAATAGACAAGCAGCGAGTAGACTTAGGGCCCTGAAGGACACGTACATGGAAGAATCATTCCCAGAGGAGTCAAAAGATGACTTTGGTAAGGACAGTTTCACCTGGATAATCCTCAAATGATAAATGGGTTGTGCTCCACATATTCATTTGTAAAGTGGTTGTTTAAAACTGAGACTATATTTCCTTACACACATATCACCCAAAGCTAGATTCCCAAGTGAATCCAGAAAAACCCATCTAATTCATGACTGATTACAGCACAGAAATACCTCCCTTTACTGCATCTCACTTCACTGTACTTCACAAATACTGCAGTTTTTACAAATTGAAAGTCCGTGGCAACCCTGTGAGAACACGTGCTCTCACTGCCTGTTTCTGTGTTGCATTTTGGTAATTCTGGCAACAATTCAAAATTTCAGCGTTATGATATGGTTATGGTGATCTGTGATCGGGGTCTTCGGTGTTGCTGTTGTAATTGCTTTGGGGCACCATGAACTGCACCCATAGAAGGCGGCAAATTCAATCGCTACATGTTGTGTGTGTTCTGACAGCTCTACCAACCGGCTGTTCCCACATCTCTCTCCCTCTCCTTGGGCCTCCCTAGTCCCTGAGACTCAGCAGTATTGAAATTAGGACAATTAATAACCCTACATTGGCCTCTAACTGTTCAAGTGAAAGAAAGAGTAGTACATCTCTCACTTTAAATCAAAAGCTAGAAATGATTGAGCTTTGAGAGGAAGACACGTCAAAAGCTGAGCTAGGCCCCAAGCTAGGTCTCTTGTGCCTGTTAACCAGCTGTGAATGCAAAGGAAAAGTTCTCGAAGGAAATAAGTGCTGCTCCAGTGAACATGTAAATGATAAGAAAGCAAAACAGCCTTATTGCTGCTATGGAGAAGGTTTGAGTGGTCTGGATAGAAGATCAAACCAGTCACGACATTCGCATAAACCAAAGCCTAGTCAGAGCAAGGTCATAATTCTCTTCAATTCTGTGAAGGCTGAGCTAGGTGAGAAAGCTGCAGAAGAAAAGCTGGAAGTAAGACCAGGCGCAGTGGCTCACGCCTGTAATCCCAGTACTTTGGGAGGCCGAGGCGGGTGGATCACGAGATCAGGAGATCGAGACCATCCTGGCTAACACGGTGAAACCCCGTCTCTACTAAAAATACAAAAAATTAGCTGGGCGTGGTGGTGGGTACCTGTAGTCCCAGCTACTCGGGAGGCTGAGCCAGAAGAATGGCGTGAACCTGCAAGGAGGAGCTTGCAGTGAGCCGAGATCCTGCCACTGCACTCCAGCCTGGGCAACAGAGCGAGACTCCGTCTAAAAAGAAAAGAAAAGAAAAAAAAAGAAAAGCTGGAAGCTAGCAGAGGTGGGTTCATGAAGTTTAATGAAAGAAGCCATTTCCATAACCTTAAAGTGCAAGGTGAAGCAGCAAGTGCTGATGTAGAAGCTGCAAGTTATCCAGAAGATCTAGCTAAGATCATTGATGAAGGTGGCTACACTAAACAACAGATTTTCAATGTGGATGAAACAGCCTTGTATTGAAAGAAGATGCCATCTGCGACTTTCCTAGTTAGAGAGGAGAAGTCAATGCCTGGCTTCTAAGCTTCAAAGGACAGGCCGACTCTCTCATTAGGGGCTAATGCCGCTGGTGACTTTCAGTTGAAGCCAATGCTCATTTACCATTCTGAAAATCCTAGGGCCCTTAAGAATTGTGCTAAATCTACTTTGCCTGTGTTCTATAAATGGAACAACAAAGCCTGGTTGACAGCACATCCGCTTACAGTGTGATTGACTGAATATTGTAAGCCCACTTTTGAGACTCAGAAAAAAAGTTTCCTTTGAAAATATTACTGCTCATTGACAATGCACCTGGTCACCCAAGAGCTCTGATGGACACGTACAAGAAGATTAATGTTGCTTTCATGCCTGCTAATACAACATCCGTTCTTGATCCAGCCCATGGATCATGGAGTCATTTCAACTCTCAAGTTTTATTATTTAAGAAACACATTTCTTAAGGCTGTAGTTGCCATAGACAGTGATTCCTCAGATGGATCTGCGCAAAGTAAATTGAAAAGCTTCTGGAAAGGATTTACCATTCTAGATGCCATTAAGAACATTCATGATTCATGGAAGGCCAAAATATCAACATGAACAGGAGTTTGGAAGAATTTGATTCTGACCCTCATGGATGACCAAGAGGTTCAAGACTTGAATGGAACACGTCACTGCAGATGTGATGGAAATAGCAAGAGAACTAGAATTAGAAGTGGAGCCTGAAGATGGGGCTGAATTTCTGCCATCTCATGATCAAACTTGAGCAGATCGGAAGTTGCTTCTTATGGCTGAGCAAAGAAAGTGGTTTCTTGAAATGGAAACTACTCCTGGTGGAGATGCTATGAACATTGTTGAAATAACAACAAATAATTTAGAGTATAACATAAACTTTGTTGATAAAGGAGCAGCAGGATTTGAGAGGATTGATTCTAATTATGAAAGAAGTTCTACTGCAGGTAAAGTACTATTAAACAGCATTGCATGCTGCAGAGAAATCATTTACGAAAGGAAAAGTCAATCAATGCAGCAAACTTCGCTGTTATTTTAGGAAATTGGCACAGCCACTGTAACATTCAGCAACCACCACCCTGATCAGTCAGCAGTCATCAACATCAAGACAAGACCCTCTGACAGCAAAAAGATTATAAATCTGTGAAGGCTCAGATTACTGTTAGCATTTCTTTTTAGCAGTAAAGTTTTTTTTGTTGGTTTGTTGTTGTTTTGTTGTTGTTACAGAGTCTGGCTCTGTCACCCAGGTTGGAGTGCCATGGTGTCATCTCTGCTCACTGCAACCTCTGCCTCCCAGGCTCAAGCCATCCTCCCACCTCAGCTTCTCAAGTAGCTGGGACTACAGGAGCTCACCACAGTACCTAGCTAATTTTTTTAAGTTTTTGTACAGCCAGCGTCTCACTGTGTTGTCCAGGCTGGTCTCAAACTCCTGGGCTCAAGCGATCCGCCCGCTTGGGCCTCTCAGAGTGCTGGGATTACAGGTGTAAGCCACCGTGCCCTGTCAAAGTATTCTTTAATTAGGGTATGTACATTGTTTTTTAGACACAGTGCTATTGCACACTTAATAGACTACAGTATAAACGTAACTTTTATATGCACTGGGAAAGCAATAAAGTTATGTGACTTGCTTTATTGTCTGGAACAGAGCTCTCAGTATCTCCGAGGCATACCTGTACCTATTACACTAGATCGGGTTATGGTCCCAAGAACAGGGAACCAGACAAAGCAGTGAATAAGCGAAAAAAGACTACTTCCTCCTCCTTTTTGGTGCCTATGATGTGTCAAAGCTAGAATGTCTATGATCCTTTCTGCATCTAGCCTTCATTCTTTGTTTTTCTCCCCAGGTGCCCTGTGCCCCATGTTCTGTAATCTCACTGCTCTAACTTGTCCCATCTCATCCCTTCCCCAAGACCTGCCAGGGTGCTTCATGCTCCACAATGACCTAACTCCAGTTCCATACAGCTTGGCTTGGTATCCAGAAAAAAGCAGTCCAGTTGAACAAATTCTAAATGCCCGAGAGTCTTTTAACTTCACAGAGGTGCTGAATTTTTAAAACCAATTGCTTTCTCCCTCCCGTCAACTTCTATTTAATAAAACTGCTGGCAGAGTTTAAAAAAAAATCAAACTGTGAGGGGAAATAGAGGGAACTGACTCAGACACCTGAAGTGTTCCTGCTGATCACAGCCTCTTCCTTTCTTCCTTCTCCTCCACGCGCTCCCAAAGTACCTTCCAAGCTGGGACCTTGAGTTTATGTGCATATGGGCTATTAATAAGTCGACTGTAAACTCAAAACTGCCAGGGAAACCATAAATGTAAGCAAATTTACTCATAATAGCCTTTATTCAGGGTCCCTTCCAGGGTCCTTAGGTAACTTGCATTGAAAATATTTCCACTAATGGCTGAGTTGAAAATCAACCTGCCTTACCAGTAAATGAACAGTTACTTAGACTTCAATAGAGTCAAAGTCCTTTTAATCACTAATAGCATTTTCTTGTTTTAAGTGGATCAATATTTCAGAAAGTTCATTACTGAGGCATTGCTTGAAGAATGCCAAGCATCTTCTTCTTTTTTTTTTTTTTTTTTAAGACGGAGTCTCGCTCTGTTGCCCAGGCTGGAGTGCAGTGGCACAATCTCAGCTCACTGCAAGCTCCGCCTCCCGGGTTCACGCCATTCTCCTGCCTCAGCCTCTCCGAGTAGCTGGGACTACAGGCACCCGCCACCACGCCTGGCTAATTTTTTGTATTTTTAGTAGAGACGGGGTTTCACTGTGGTCTCGATCTCCTGACCTCGTGATCCGCCCGCCTCAGCCTCCCAAAGTGCTGGGATTACAAGCGTGAGCCACCGCGCCCGGCTTTCCAAGCATCTTCTAAACTTTGACAATGCAGTGGTCATCAGTATGCTAAAAAGTTGCTAATATCATGTTTTTAAAAATCTGTGCAGTGCAACAAAATTGCATATTTGCTAAAAATATGTTTGCCTCTTATTTCTGTCTAATTATATTAGTTAGCATACTTGGTATTATAGAATCATAAACAAACTGCCTTTGGTTAATATGCACATAATAGCCACTTCAAATTCCAAAGAGAAATAGCCTTGAACTTGCAAGAAATAAAGAAAGAGCATACTTTTCAATCCTCTGAGAATTGTGGCATAAGTGTTGAGAGTATTGAAAATGGCTGTACTGCTATAAACACTAATTTGCTAGAAGATTTTAACATATAAGTGAATAGAAACTGTTTAATAATAAAAATTAAAATATTTCAACATTATTTGACAATAGTATTTTAGGGCTGAAATAAATGTACATTTTTCTTTAAAATGTAGAAAGTTATAGTTTCCAGGTTTAAAGATTACTTTTTGGTAATGAATGAACCAATTTTTTATTTTATTTCTTAGAACTGATAAGAGCTGATACTACACTTGATCTTAGCTAAAAGGCCAAGAAGCAATTGGACCAATTTTTCTTTCTTTTTTTTTTTTTTTTTTTTGAGATGGAGTCTTGCTGTATTGCCCAGGCTAGAGTGCAGTGGTGCGATCTCGGCTCACTGCAACCTCCACATCCAGGGTTCAAGTGATTCTCCTGCCTTAGCCTCCCGAATTTTTAAATGTACAAATGTATTTGATTTTTTTTTTTTTGAGACAGTGTCTTGCTGTATTGTCCAGGCTGGAGTGCAGTGGTGCAATCTCGACTCACTGCAACCTCTGCCTCCCGGGTTCAAGTGATTCTCGTGCCTCAGCCTCCCAAGTAGCTGGGATTACAGGCATGTGCCACCACACCCGGCTAATTTTTTTTGTATTTTTGGTAGAGATGGGGTTTTGCCGTGTTGCCCAGGCTGATCTCCAACTACTGACCTCAGGTGATCCACCCACCTTGGCCTCCCAAAGTTCTGGGATTACAGGTGTGAGCCACCGCCCTGGGCCTTATTTGACAATTAAAAGTAATTTTTATAAACGATTCTTATTTATATTGTATAAATTACTATATGTGTTATAACCTGGTTAAAATATCTCTGGAGCAACAGAAAAATAACTGGATTTTGGTTTTCATTCTTAAATGCTTCTTAACTGAAAACAAAGACACATTAAAAAATGGGATTTAGGCCGGGCGCGGTGGCTCACGCTTGTAATCTCAGCACTTTGGGAGGCCGAGGCGGGCGGATCACGAGGTCAGGAGATCGAGACCACGGTGAAACCCCGTCTCTACTAAAAATACAAAAAATTAGCCGGGCGTGGTGGCGGGCGCCTGTAGTCTCAGCTACTCGGAGAGGCTGAGGTAGGAGAATGGCGTGAACCCGGGAGGCGGAGCTTGCAGTGAGCCGAGATTGCGCCACTGCACTCCAGCCTGGGCGACAGAGCGAGACTCCGTCTCAAAAAAAAAAAAAAAAAAAAAATGGGATTTAAAGATGGGCAAGCACAGTTTGGACTGGAAATTCATGGAGATATGAATATAGTCTTGTTACAATAAGAGGTGTTTTTATACTCACAAGAAAAGTAAATTATTTGTATATAGCTAGCATGGTAAAAGTAATTGCTCAATATTCCAAAACTCCAAAAAATCCAATGTTTCTACACAGATTCAATGAGTTATCAGCAAACAAGAGATAGATCCCTGTACTTTCCACGATTACTGTTGTAAGAATCCAGTGAATGTATACTAGTATTGACTATAGTTGTCACTGCCAAAAGATGACTAAATATGTATACAGTATAAAAGTTTTACTGTATGTTTTAAGGGCAGTAAAAATCCTAAAATAATTCAAATGAGAAAATTTTAATGCAACTATATTTTAACACAATATTGGTAAAAGATGTTTCCAGTATTTTGATTTCAGAGACACCTTATCTTCTTTTATGATTTTCACTTAGTTTTTGCAACAATTAGCATTAAATTTATTGACCTAATCTTCTCTTTTCATCATCTCCCTGTCCAGATAAAAATCTGTAGAATATTTAATAGCATTAGGAAAGCTTCCCAGTCTATAAATTCTTAGGTGAATTCTAAGGAGGATTTTAGTCATTCAAATGAGTTTAGATAGATTCTCTAATATTTTCATAACTCTGGGATCTCTGTTTCTTTATCTGTAAAATGAGCAAAGTACTGAGGTTTGCTGAGGATGGAGGGTAGGATAAATGCATAAATAAATATTTATGAAGAGTTTAGACAACCCTCCCCAAAAAAGTGGTAGCAGTTTTTTTAAATATATATTTTAAAAAAAGTTTTTAATGTTTAAAATATTTTTCTCCAAAGTAAATAGTTAACTTCTTTAAAAAGTTCACATTTCTGGCCAGGCGCGGCAGCTCACGCCTGCAATCCCAGCACTTTAGGAGGCCGAGGCAGGCAGATCATGAGGTCAAGAAATCGAGACCATCCTGGCCAAGATGGCAAAACCCCATCTCTACTAAAAATACAAAAATTAGCTGGGTGTGGTGGCACGCGCCTGTAGTCCCAGCTACTTGGGAGGCTGAAGCAGGAGAATCGCTTGACCCCGGAGGCGGAGGTTGCAGTGACCCGAGATCCCACCACTGCACTCCAGCCTGGGCGACAGAGTGAGACTCCGTCTCAAAAAAAAAAAAAAAAAGTTCACATTTCTTTCCTGCCCACTACTTTGTCCTTCCTTAGAAGGGTAGTACACAATGATGGGATTTTGTCTTCCAAGATAGCATGCAGCAAAGAAATAAATGGACAAACCTAAAGAAAAATCAAATGGATTTCAAGAAATATCCTGTCTGCTTTCTGTAGGGAGATTCCAGGGAAATTTACTTCAGCGTAGGCAGAATAGCCTAGGGGAATTTTGACTCCTGCGAATATGATTGAAGCTAGTGGAAATGATGACTCCACCGTGCAGAGAAATAGCAAGGGAGTTTCTATATTCCTTTCTGGCATAAGTAGTTCAGGACAGTTCCACAGTACTGTCCCAAACCCTAATGAAGAAACATCCCATGCCAGCATCTCAGTGGCCTTACATTGAAATGAATCAGCTTTAGAATACCTGGTATACGTGGACCCTCAAAAAAATAAGCGTATCCTTTGGTCTCTGTTTTTGCATTCTCAGCTACATCAAGTCTGAACTTAATCCTGTTGATTCACATAAAGACTGACAAATGATGTACACCCACACACACACAAACACACACACACTTCAAGTAAAGAGTCGTGGAGCACCCACAGCTGACTTAATTCAATCCAAATCAAGTGACACCTTGTAACGCTTTTTCTCCCTCTCCATGCATGAGTTCTTCCACTTGAAAACACACCAGGCCCCAGAAGGCTCACAGACATGGTATGCTTCCATCTCAGGAAGCTGGAGCCAACTTATTTTCTAGAGTACTTTTTTTGGTTATTGAAATCTTAATGCAAAAGCCATTATAGTGGCTATTTTGAAATGCATGCATTGCATAAACTGTATATTTTGCCTCCATTATTAGAAAGCAATTAACAGATCTTGGCTTTTATCTCTGTTGCTGCACATCATGCATGTGAAGACCTTCTGTGGAACTGAAAACCAGTGATCATTTAAGCCAAAATGTCTGCGAGCATAAATCACATCCTTCCTCAGAAGGCACATGGTATTGTATTCTAGTAGAACACATCATCTGCATGACACCCGTTGCTGTTCCCTAGTCGTGCTTTCTTAAGGATTTGTTGGGATTGTGTTTTGTTTGGAAATTTTGCAATTAGAAGAATAAAAATTAAATTTATGAATCAGAATTTAATATAAGCTGCATGTTTTTAAAGGCAATTTAGAGGATGTGATGGACTGTTTCTTTATTCATTAAATAAAATTTTATTTATTCTCAATTAATTGTTGGGTTGGTTTTGCTTTTTTTTTTTTTTTTGTTTGTCCCACTCTTAGTATTCTGTGTTCTGTTATGTGATGGTCAGTCAGGTGTGCCCATGAGAGGAGTCATAGGAAAGGCTCAAGAAAACAAACTTTACTGTACTCACAGATCCTAGAAACAGGAGGCATGTCACACCATGCAGGGCCACACAGGGAAGCACCAGCTTCAGTCAGGAGGCAGAAGGGGCTGGAGCAAGGTGAGAGCCTAGGCCACGGCCTTTATTGGAGTTCCTGTGAGGAAGGCAAGGCAGGGCAGGATTGGCTTGTTTAAATAATTTGGACAGGCTCTAAGGAGAGGTCCCTAGCTACCTGGTGTCTGGCCCTGAGATAATTAAGGCAGGTGAATATTACCTCCTGGTGTGTACAGGCCAGATCTCTGGATTGGTTAGTCTGCATACCAAAGGCAAGCTTTCCTTTGAGCCGTTCGCCATCCTTAAAAATTGGCCAGCCTCTCCCCGCCCAGAAAAGTTTTTTATTGTTGTTCTGTTTTGTTTTAAGAAACAGTCTCATTCTTTCACCCAGGCTGGAGTGCAGTGGTACTCATAACCTCAAACTCCTGGGCTCAAGCAATCCTCCCACTTCAGCCTCCCAAGTAGCTAGGATTACAGGTGCACACCACCACACCCAGCTAACTTTTAAAATTTTTTATAAAGACAGGATCTCACTATGTTGCCCAGACTAGTTTCAAATCCCAGGCTCAAGGGATCCTCCTGCCTGAGCCTCCCAAATTTCTGGGATTACAGGAAGGAGCGACCACACCCAGCCCAGAAAGGTTTTTTAAATGTTAAAACAGCATAACATACAGAACATTTTAAAACTAAATGATATACTTAGTATATGAGATGGGTAAATTCTTGTTTCCCAGAACAGTAATTTGCTGCATAACAATGATTTAGTCAATCATTTATATGACAGTGGTCTCTTAAGCTTATAACAGAGATGAAAAACTCCTATCACCTAGTGACTTTGTAGGTAACTGATACGGTTTGGCTCTGTGTCCCCTCCCAAATCTCACTTTGAATTGTAATCCCCATAATCCCCACGTGTCTAGGGTGGGACCAGGTGGAGATAATTGAATCATGGGGGCAGCTTCCCCCATGCTGTTCTCTTGATAGTGAGTGAGTCTCACAAGATCTGATGGTTTTATAAGAGTCTGGCTTTTCCCCCGCTGGCACTCATTCTCTCTCCTGACACCCTGTGAGGAGGTGCCTTCTGCCATGATTGTAAATTTATTGAGGCCTCCCCAGCCATGTGGAACTGTGAGTCCATTAAAACTCTTTTCTTTATGAGTTACCCAGTCTCTGGTATTTCTTCATAGCAGTGTGAGAATGGACTATAATACAGTAACATAACATCATAGTGCAACACAGCAACACATGACTCAGCATGTCTGTAGTGATGCTACTGTAAACAAACCAACTGCTCTGCCACTCATATGTATTCACACAATTGCACATACAACTATGTACAGTACATAATACTTGATAATGAAAATAAACAACCATCTTACTGGTTTATGTATCTATTATAACATACTTTTAGAGTGTACTTCTTCTACTTATAAAAAGAATGGGTAACTGTAAAACAGACTCAGGCACATCCTTCAGGTGGTATTCAAGAAGGCATTGCTATCATAGGAGATGACTCCAGGCCTTATACTACCCCTGAACACCTTCCAGTGCGACAAAATGTGGAGGAGAAAGACAGTGACATTGATGAATCTGGCCCTTTGTAGGCTCAGGTTAATGTGGGCCTACAAAGGTTAATGTGGGCCTATAAAGGTTAATGTCTTTTTTTTTTTGAAACAGAGTCTTGCTCTGTCGCCCAGGCTGGAGTGCAATGGTGCGATCTCAGCTCACTGCAACCTCCGCCTCCTGGGTTCAAGTGAGTCTCCTGCCTCAGCCTCCTGAGTAGCTAGGACTACAGCTATGCGCCACCATGCCAGGCCAATTATTGTATTTTTAGTAAAGCTGGGGTTTCACCACGTTGACCAGGCTGGTCTCAAACTCCTGACCTCAGATGATCCGCCCAACTCAGCCCCCTAAAGTGCTGGGATTACAGGCATGAGCCACCATGTCCGGCCATTAATGTATGTTTCTATATCTTAGTTTTTAACAAAAAAGTTTAAAAAGTAAAAAAAAAAAAAAAAAAAAAAATTTAATTTTAAAAAATCTTACAGAATAAGAATATAAAGAAAATATTTTTGTACAGCTGCACAATGTGTTTGTGTTTTAAGCAATGTGCTTTTACAAGAGTCAAAAAGTTTGAAAATGTAAAAAAATTACCAATAAGCTGAGGTTAACTTATTATTAAAGAAAGAAAATATTTTATAAATTGAGTGTAGCCTAAGTGTACAGTGTTTATAAAGTCTGCAGTGGCATACAGTAATGCCCTAGGCTTTCACATTCACTCACCACTCACTCACTGGCTCAGCCAGAGTAGCTTCCATTCCTGCAAGCTCCATTCATGGTAAGTGCTTTATACAGGTGTGCCATTTTTTATCTATAATACTGTATTTTTACTGTGCCTTTTCTATGTTTAGAAACACAAATAATTATCATTGTGTTATAATTTTCCACAGTATTCAGTACAGTAACATGCTGCACAGGTTTATAGGCTAGGAGCAATAGGCTATACCATATAGCCTAGGTGTGTAGCAGGCTAGACCATCTAGTTTGTGTAAGTACACTATGATGTTCATACAATGATGAAATCACCTAACAATGCGTTTCTCAGAATGTATGCCCATTGTTGAGCAATGTGTGACTGTTGTCTTTCAGCTTTGGTATTTTGGGGATACACGATTCATCTGAAATAGCAATCTAAAAATCCTATGTAAATTCAATATAATACTTGTTAATATTTGTACCCACTAGTATATTTATAACCAGAGAAGGGAAAAGGTGTACATATGAGGCAACAGATCATATATTTATAGTCTTATATGTACTTTGAAATTTCTGACCGGGCGCAGTGGCTCACGCCTGTAATCTCAGCACTTTGGGATGCCAAGACGGGCAGATCACGAGGTCAGGAGATGGAGACCATCCTGGCTAACACGGTGAAACCCTGTCTCTACTAAAAATACAAAAAATTAGCCAGGCGTGGTGGCGGGTGCCTGTAGTCCCAGCTACTCGGGAGGCTGAGGCAGGAGAATGGCATGAACCCGGGAGGCGGAGCTTGCAGTGAGCCAAGATCGGGCCACTGCACTCCAGCCTGGGGAACAGAGCGAGACTCCATCTTAAAAAAAAAAAAAAAAGAAAGAAATGTGTTTCACACATAGGTATAGAAAAGAGATATCTTCAGTGATGTCTAGACAGAGAGCAGATGCTAGCCAAATTCAGTACCAAAATAGCACTTTGCTTTTACTGCATTATGGCAAAATTTAAGTGAATTGAGCCTTAATTGTTGAATCCTGCAGCTCCACTAACCACAACGTAAATACACCCTCATCTGGGCCATATCTAGCAGAAATTTTAGATCTTCATTAGTATAAATGTCAACTCATTAACTAAGAAACTGGCTATATTGGATGTTTAGCCTCGTCTTCCTTATGATCTGCAAATATAAAGAATAGGAAGTCTGCCGGGCGCGGTGGCTCATGCCTGTCATCTCAGCACTTTGGGAGGCCGAGGCGGGTGGATCACGAGGTCAGGAGATCAAGACAATCCTGGCTAACACTGTGAAACCCTGTCTCTACTAAAAATACAAAAAATTAGCCAGGCGTGGTGGCAGGCGCCTGTAGTCCCAGCTACTCGGGAGGCTGAGGCAGGAGAATGGCATGAACCCCAGAGGCGGAGCTTGCAGTGAGCCGAGATCGTGCCACTGCACTCTAGCCTGGGCGACAGAGCAAGACTCCGTCTCAAAAATACATAAATAAATAAATAGGAAGTCAGTATAACCAGTTTTTGGTAATGAGATTAATGGTGGCTTGTCCCATCTTTTTTTGTTTTTGTTTTTGTTTTTGAGACAGGATCTCACTCTGTCACCCAGGCTGGAGTGCTGAGGCACAATCATAGCTCACTGCAACCTCGAACTCCTGGACTCAGGCAATCCTCCCCCAACTCAGCCTCCAGAGTAGTTGGGACTGCAGATGCACACCACCACACCTGGCTACTTTTTAAATTTTTTGTAGAGATGGAGTCTCATTTTGCTGCCCAGGCTGGTCTTGAATTCCTGGCCTCAAGTTATCCTCCTGCCTCAGGCGCCCAAAGTGCTGGGATTGCAGGAATGAGTCACGGCGCCAGTCACCTTTCCCATCTTGATAGTCCTGTTCATGTGTATGTGTTTCTTCAAGAGTTCTGACCTTGGGGTTTGGGAACTCAATCTCTAGCTTGCACCCAGGGAGAGCCCACATATAATAATAGCTAGTCAAACTTCCAGAGGAGGTCTTCCTTTATTATTTAATGCCCCTCTATTAGGAGCTCTTACAGCACATATCCCTGGTACGACACTAATGAAGGATTCGGCTAAACTCTTTTTAGGACTACTTAATGATTAATGTGTGTGTGTTCTCTTTTGGTTGTCTAGCCAAGGACAAGAATGGTGTCACATAAGACTGGGTATGTGTAGGTACTTGATAATATTTGTTGATTTGTTGAAAAAAGGGAGCACAGATACAAAAGTATTTTTGAATTTTAATGTCTTGTCAAACTAGAAAGAAAATGAATCTACAGGATGAACAGTATAAAATACTATAGCAAGTTTTAGGTTGCTTGGTAATCTAAATTCTATTACATATCATGATATATGAATCTTGACTGCAAAAAGATTTTATACTTGGTTTTAGCTGAGCTCCTACTTCATAAACCATAATGGATCTCTCAACATACAGTTTGAAGAGTTTCATCAAAGATTGGATTTGATCACTGAGACTCATTTACTTTTCCCTCATATGTCTTCCAGGCAAAAAAAAAAAAAAAATAGTACATTGAATGGGGTGGAAAGTTTAGAAATTTGGTAAAAGCTAAGTTGCTTCCAGAAATCTTCAAACCCCAGTAGCAGAAAGCTAAAGTCTTAATATTTAAAAGACAGACTCCCATTCTTTTGGAGGAGCGAGGTTAGGGAAGAAGTATGAGATTCGAATCCCATCATTTTAATTAAATTGTTTTATTTCATTAAGAAAGTGTTGTTAAATTAGTAGCCAAAAAGGAAATATCTATTGAAAAAATAACTTTTTTCTGTGCAAAGCCCTATACTAGAAGCCATAGAGATATAATGAAAAGCACACTACTCTTTCATAAGGTATTTACAGTTCAGAGAGGGAGATGTGACACCCTACCTGAAAAATGATTAATGATCTTAATATATTTTTGAGACATTCTCTGATAAACAAAAAACCGATTTTGCTCATTCTCGAACTCTGCACACTTACTAGAGTTATTAATGAAGCTTCTCAGGAGATCTGAGTAAGTAGACTATTGTGCCCAAATAGCGAGTAACGCAAATGCCTTGAATCTTGCCATTGACCCAAGTGCACACTGCAGAGTGGAGTTGTGACTAGAAAGGGGTCCGGCATCATGACTTCTAGAACTGTGTTGTTTGTCTGCTAGATCACATAGCGTCTTTTAAGAGTTGTTGGAGTCAAGAGGTTAAACATTTTACTATTGAATTTGCAGTTTCTAAATTTTCAGTTTACTATCAAATTTGCAGGAAGCAAAGTTCTGAGCTCTCCTCTGTTTCTTATTAATGGATATCACCTGGAAAGGGAAATGCAGCTTCAAACGCACAAGGGGTTTCTGAAAATACACTTGCATTTTTTTTGTTTGTTTTTGTTTTGTTTTGTTTTGTTTTTTGAGACGGAGTTTTGCTCTTACTGCCCAAGCTGGAGTGCAATGGCACAATCTCGGCTCACTGCAACCTCCACTTCCCGGGTTCAAGTGATTCTCCTGCCTCAGCTTCCCAAGTAGCTGGGATTACAGGCATATGCCACCACGCCTGGCTAATTTTGTATTTTTAGTAGAGATAGGGTTTCATCATGTTGGTCAGGCTGGTCTCAAACTTCTAACCTCAGGTGATAGGTGATCCACCTGCCTTGGCCTCCCAAAGTACTGGGATTACAGGCATGAGCCACTGCGCCTGGCCCACTTGTGATTTTTTTAAGTGTAAATGTATGTATGGGCTGGGGAAGACACTTTCCCTCATTACAAACCAAATGGATTTTGATAGGGATAACTAAGAAAATAAAAATTGTAATAAAGTCTGTAGATAAACTGTGAAGAAGCAGCTGTGTCTGAGGTTAGGCTTTGGAATCCAAAATAAAAGAGTTTTGGGAGTCATTGGTGTTGTTTTTGTTGACTTGTGACAAGACAAATTCCAAATGCATAGATAACTTAGAGTCCTGCTTTTCCTAATTATGTGTAAGACATTCTCCCAAATGCATGCACCACTCTTCACCAAGTCACTCTTTACATGAAGGGCTTGGTTTATTCATGCAATGGTTAAGCAAATTAATAAAAGTAATTCAAACCAATACCATGTTTATGATTTTGCTCCCATTTTGATTGGTCTTGATGGTAGTGAAGCCCTTATTGTCCAACTTGTACTGATTAAAAGGAAATTACTCCCAAGAGCAATATTTTTAATTTCTGTGTTAGTTCTAGAAATATAGATGTGTATTCCTGTATATGTGTGTATATATACATTACTGTATACATATAAGAATAACTACATATATTTGGGTATTGTAAGGACTTAGTAGCAATCTGCTTAATATGGGTAATAAAATATTGAGGAACTGCGTATCTAGTTACTTAAAAGCTAAATATTTCACTTTAATCTTTTAAAAAATCAACAAAAAAACTCACAAGTTGACAGAGAAAATGTTTAAATTAATTACATGTACTCTCATCAGCTTTTTGAGGAAGTACTACAACGCGGCACATTCGTTTATTGGTCAGATTAGGTTTAAACACCACTTCTTTGCTCAGGGAAGCATTCTATATCATCACCTCCAAAGAGTTCTTTAGCGCCATCAGGAAACTGGCAAGGTACTTGGCATGAAAAACACGTTTTTATTTATATTTTATAAAATGTATATTTTAATAATGTGTACATAGTTTAAAAAAATACAGAGCACCGATACCCATGTACTGTACCCAGAAAAAAAAAGTGTTTCTACTTCATGCATGCACACACAATGCACTAAAGCAAAAACGCATTTACACAGCAGGAAGGTAGCTCTGTTGTGAGCAAACACAAGTAATGGATACTGTAACTTCACCCGAACAGGACAAACTCCCAAAGTTTAAGAAAGTGATTATTTCTCCGAGGACTGGAACAGAATAGCCTAATCCTATTTTTCTTAAGATTGTTTTCCCTCAAAGTAGCCCAGAAAAGGGGAAAGGGGGCATTATTTTCACAGCAATCAACCCATTCACAAGATCCATTAATGAAATCTACAAAATACAGAGGAGGAGGGGAAAAGAAAGGCAATTAAATTATTGCGTCCATAGGTCTGATGATGCGAATAAAGGTAATGTGAGAATTGACTAATTTTCCTCGAGAAATGCATCCTTAGAATCCTGGGCCGCCGGAGGCTTCTGGGCTACTTGGGGCAGGGCCGCAGCTCGGAGCGGCTGCCGGACATTCACCCCCGCGGAGGCGCGCGCCCTAGGTGGCCATCTGAAAGGGCTCGGGCTGGAAGCCGAAAAGTCTCTGGCTATACAGCTCGCTCTCGCCCGGCAGCTTCGCGCCCGGGAACGGGAGGTAGTGGTCGCGGCCGAAGTGCTCACAGTGGAGACCCACCCAGTCCTGCTCCGAGCCGAATCGCTCGGCCTCGGCCAGGATCCGGGTCAGGGCCATGATGTAGCTCAGTGCCATCTGCAGGGTCTCGTACTTGGACAGCTTTTTATCCTGGCCCCACTGGGGCACCACCCTGCGTAAGCGGTCGAAGGCCGTGTTGAGCCCCTGCATGCGGCGGCGCTCGCGCGCGTTGGCCGCCAGGCGCCTGCGCGCCGCGCTCTCCAGCCGTCCGGCCCCGGCGCACGTGCCCGCGCACTCGGCACCGCCCGCGCACGGGGGTGCAACGCGCGCTCCCGCCGGCAGTCCGCTGGGCTTGCAGGACTTCATCCCCGGCCCCAAGCAGCGAGGCGCCGACCTCGCACGCCCGCCCGCTCAGGACCTGCGCGTGGGCTGGTCTCTCGAGCCGTTTCCCAACGTGCCTCTTCTGAGCAAATAAGTCATAAACAAAGCAACTCACGTGCAATCAAATAGTTTACAGTGGGGGAGTACAGGACTCGGCCTTCTGTCCTACTGGATGACCAGGCTGATATCTCTTCACTTGCCCAAATTTAGGGGAAATTGAGATGCTCAAGAGAAAGTCATTTTCTCAACGTGAAGTTGAAAAAGAGAAGGAAACCTTCTGCAGCAGAGTTTGGTGTGACTGGTTCGAGGAAGACCTTTCAAGTCGTCTGGGAAAGCCTGAGACTCCTTTGCAGGAAGATGAACTCTTTCCCGAAGCTCAGGGAAGGAGCGCTTTTAGCGCAGTAGCTGTCGGAGAGTGCAGGATGAATCTTGGAGGGAGGAGAATTTATAGCAAAGAGCTGAAGGAGGGAACAGGTGGTGGCAGGTGGGCGGGCGTCCCTCGGCTTCTATCTCAGCACCTTCCTACCCTGGGAACTGCGGGGGGGAGGGGGCGACGCACAGCAAAATCCTGACATTACAGCCTTAGTCTGTTGAAGTTTCTCCAAAGCTATGTCCAACACTAACTAACACACCATCTGGAGTGGCCTGACTGTCCCCAAAAGAATAACAAGGTGGGGGTTGGGGCAGAGCTTGGTCTATCTTTTCCCATATCAGTGGGCAGCTTACGTATCAAAAACTTAACCGAGATTTGTAAATTATTAGAAATCATCTGTGTGAAAATGTTGATTTTGGCATTATGAGATACATCGGGACTGTAGTATAAGAGGATGTAGCTTTGTTGAGAAGTGTGACAATTTTGCATAACGCTGATATAATATGCTGACATTTTAATTTTAGTTATTAAGTAAGTTGGAACAAATTAGCAGGTTCCAATATTATTGCAGACCCAGAATTTTACTGTGCAAATAATTTGGCTGTTTTCTATGAAATAATGTATTATAACATATCAAAAGATATTAACGTGTATATAAAACTTTATATTATTCTAATTATATAATTGGGTTGCTTGAGTTCAGATACTTAGGCAAATCAATTCAGTATTTATACTTCATTTCCCCTGCCACAGGTTCATAAATGTTTGTGGGAAATGCACTGAGATGATAATTAATCATTTAATCATTTAACATTTAAATCAAAGAAAACTAATCATAATGCACATTTTTGTGCAAAATGAGAACATCTAAGTAACTTCTGAGGTTTTAAAAAATAGTTCCTAAAGCACAATTTTTGAAAATAGTTTACATCTTTGAACATTTCAGTTGTGTCAACTGCCCGCAGGAATAATAACGAAGCATGATTTCTGCTATTGATAATGACAATCTAATTGATGCAGAAAAACCATTAATTTGATTCTCTCATCTCTGCTCATTTCTCACTCTTAAGAGGAATCAAGGAGCAAGAAAACTACCTCCAAATAGGTTCAATCCAGAATCCTTACTGGATTCTTTAGGAAGACCAAGTATGCTCTTTCTCCTTTTGAAATATGGATATGTCAGCATTATTCTCAAATATGTTTATTTAATTAAAGTATTAACAAACTGTCACAAACCAGGAGTCTTTTAACTGTGACTTGCTTTCCCCACGATCGCTCAGACTATAACCTCATTGTGACTGCCCTGACTCCAAGTCCTGTCTTCCCATAAATAGTTGATTAATCCCCCAGCTGAAGCAATGACAATGAAATGAAGTTGAATGACATGAAGACAATGGGAAGCAATTGAACATTAATGATCTCCAGCATGACAGATGTTGAACACAGACTTCTGCATGGAGCCACTCAGCTCTGTTACTTTGAGTCATAACAGTCTTGGTTGGGAACAGCAGTCCTGTGACAGAAAAGACTATGTTATATAGTCACCAAAATGTCAAATATATTTTTCTGTGTTTCTGTGGAAATCTGCCCTATTAATGCCATTGTTCTTCATATTCATTTGCTTCATCCCTTTCCTCCAAAGAGCTCCCTCTGTGCCGCTCTGTGGAATGTTCCTCTGCAAAATGGACTGTACATTTGTTCTGGACGTTATTGTCCAAAGTGCTAATGAGATGTATGATTTTGCAGCCCATGTACCCAGGATTGATGAGATTGTAGCCCGAGTACCAAAGGCAATGAAAGCATAACTTGGAGAGAAACAGGAAATACTACTGTGCACACAACAATTAGAACATAAACTAGCAGATACCTATGATATGAAGTTGATCCAAGGATAGAGAGAATTGCTGCAATAAAGGATCGTAGAGGGCATGTATAACACATTTCCCAAATGTATTCTGAAAGACATTATTAGTATGACAAAGATGCTTCTGGGGGAAAGGGTTCCATTGTCAAATAAATTTGGGAAACATTATCTGCTGTCTTCCACTTGGAGAGTCATGAAGCAAAATTGGCACAGTAAAGTTTCTGAGAAATTCTGGAGTAAAGAAACCTATTGACTCCAGCATTTCTGAGATCTCCTTGAACACAGAACCCTCTTATCCTAGAAAGATCTATTGACAAAGTTCCTTGGCTGGGTGCAGTGGCTCATGCCTATAATCCTAGCACTTTGGGAGGCCGAGGCAGGAGGATTGCTTGAGACCAGCCTAGGCAATATAGTGAGATCCTATCTCTATGAAAAATGTTTTAAAAATATTAGTCGGGTGTGGTGGCATGCACCTGTAGTCCCAGCTACTTGGGAGGCTGAAGTGGGAAGTTTGCTTGAGCCTGGGAGGTGGAGGCTGCAGTGAGCAGTGATCACCACTACACTCCAGCCTGGGCAACAAAGTATGACCCTGTCTCAAAACAAACAAAGTTCTTTGGACACTTTTTCTAACCTGCTCTAGTACATTTCGTTTCATTTTATTTATTTATTTATTTTATTTATTTATTTATTTATTTATTTTTTGAGACGGAGTTTCACTCTTTTTGCCCACGCTGGAGTGCAGTGGTGCAATCTCAGCTCACTGCAACCTCCACCTGCCAAGTTCAAGTGATTCTCCTGCCTCAGCCTCCCAAATAGCTCGGATTACAGGCATGCACCACCACACTGGCTAATTTTGCATTTTTAGTAGAGACGGGGTTTCACCATGTTGGCCAGGCTGGTCTCAAACTCTTGTCCTCAGGTGATCCACCTGCCTCGGCCTCCCAAAGTGCTGGAATTACAGGCGTGAGCCACCACACTCAGCCGTCATTTATTTTACAGAGGAGAAGGAGACTGAGATTTAGAGACTGAACATTGTACTAAAAGGCACTGAGCAATTTAATGATTAGATTAAGGCAAGAAGTCAAATCTGCATCCCTTCATTTTAGAGGCTTTAAAATTAGAAGATCACTTAATACAAGCCCCTCATTTTGCAATGGGCCAACTGATATCTACCAGTCACTTCCCAGTCAGACAAGCCACTAATAAAATTTTCAGGAATAGAATTAGCAATTTTGTGCATAAAGGACAGCATCAGTTATTTTATAACCCTAGTGTCTAGCACACTAGACACTAGAAAATAATAAGTAGTCAGTAAATAACCTGGAATGAGTGACTGGAACAATAAACTAGGTAAATGATAAATGCAGGCCAGAATGAACACATTCCTAGTGAATAACCCAGACAATGATTCATGTTCCCTCACCTGTAGGGAACGGGAGCTAGCTGCACATTTTGAATGCAGAATGACTTCTTAAAAAACAGGCTGGGTGCAGTGGCTCACACCATCATTTGAGCACAGGAATTTGAGACCAGCCTATGCAACATAGTGAGACCCTGTCTCTACAGAAATAAAATTAATTAGCTGGGAGTAATGGAGAATGCCTGTAGTACCAGTTACTTCGGAGGCTAAGTAAGGGAGGATAGCTTGAGTATAGGAGGTCAAGGCTGCAGTGAGCTATGATTGCACCACTGACTCCAGCCTGGGTGACAGAGCAAGACTCTGTCTCAAAAAAAAAAAAAAAAAAATCCATAGCCTTTTGGGCCAGAAGAACATGTATGTCAGACTAATTTCCACAGTGTTTCCATACTGAATGTGTGATCCTACCAGTTGAATTGGTGGTTACTATACATCTGGTGGTTGGCCAGAAATCAAAACTGGCAGATGGAGATAAGGAGATGGCAGGAATTGGGGGTGGACCCAGGGAAGAAGGAGTTTACACATGCAGAAGGAATAGAAAACTAGAAAACATTATTTTAAAGGTAAAAGATCCATGGCTAGAAATTATTACATAAAATGTGTAGAATAGGTTTAAGGGTAAACATTCCTTTATTATCCAAAACTGTGTTTAATTTTTAAGATGAAAGCTCTCAAACACACACACACACACACACACAATTAAAAGACAGAAAGGAAAACACTTGGAAAAAAATATTCATTCTGAAATTTGCAGAGAAAACTATGGAAATTGAAGACTGAGGCTTCGTTATGGAGAGTGTAGCAGTCAGGAGACTCTGGGTCCCCTAAAGCCTAAGAGGAAAGCCAGCAAAGGACAAAGGAACAATAAAGCTGAGGTCCACTCCTATTTTATTGAAAACCAGAAGTGCAGTGTGTTAACAGTTCCTGTAGCTTTATTTATTTATTTATTTATTTATTTAAAGGCGGAATCTGACTCTGTCTTCCAGGCTGGAGTGCAGTGGTACGATCTCGGCTCATTGCAATCTCCACCTCCTGGGTTTGAGCAGTTCTCCTGCCTCAGTCTCCTGAGTAGCTGGAGTTACAGGCAGGCACCACCACACCCGGCTAATTTTTGTATTTTTAGTAGAGATGGGGTTTCACCATGTTGGCCAGGCTGGTCTCAAACTCCTGACCTCAGTGATCTGCCCGCCTCAGCCTCCCAAAGTTCTGGGATTACAGGCGTGAGCCACTGCACCCAGCCGAGTTCCTGTAGCTTTATAATGTCCTGCTTAGTTACTAGGAGGAGAAAATCCCACAAAAAGATTGAAGGATTGATATGCTTAGAGAGAGGAAGGTAGAAGCCAAATCTTGTACCTCTACTCCCTGCTACTCAAAGGTCCAGGGAAGAGAAAAGCCAGTGAAGGACAGAACTTAAGAAGGGACAGGGACTAATCGTGAGGTCAAGAGAAAGATGACAACAATGTGGGAGCCTTGTCCCAGGCCTCCGCAGTGATCACTCACCAGAAAAATCCAAGCTCACCAAAGGACCCCAGGAGGTTCTCCAGCTTCCAGTCACTTGGCACACTGCCGGAGAATTCCGGCTAGGCACTTTGATTTAGACTCTAGTTGCCATGAGCCAGACCGACTCGCACAGTTTGCACTCTGCCTTCACTCTTCTTGCTAGTGGATCTTAGAGTCCTGTTGGCATTGTGGCTAAACGTAACACTGTCTTTGGAGTCCATTTTGAATCCTGGACCCCCCATCAACTAGCTGAGCTGTGTGCTCTTGTGCAAGTCACTTCTCCTGTTTCTCCACCTGCAAGGTAGGAATCATAATACCTACCTCATAGGGGAGATTGCATTAAATAAGACTGGGCCTGCAAAGGACCCTGCCTGGTCCCTATGAAAGTCACCCTTTAAATGACAGCGAGGATTACATATTATGAATTTTTTTATAAATCATAATAAAAATGAACTTGTCATCAGTTTCTGAAGATTTTGAATTAAATGAATGATTTTTGAACCTTTTATACATCGAACTATAAAGTCATGATATGAATCTCAGCTGTGTGATCTTGGCCAACTTACTTAACTTGTCTGTGCCTCTCATGTTATATGTAAAAGAGGAATAGTAATAGTATAATCAATCTCATACAATAGGATTAAATTAGTTTCTCTTTGTAAAGCACTTAGATCTATGCCTGGCATACAATTAAATGTAATATAGCTGCTTGCTTAAATAAACAAAATAACCTGTTGCAATTTTCCAGGGTGTAGAATAGTCACCCACTCCTGCTTATTTTTGCTTCAATTTTCTGCTCTTGAGTGCTGGTACCTTAGGGTGAACAGGGACAGGGAGAGAAGGGAAAATTCAAATAGGTTCATTTTGCCTTTGATATTGGAGCAATCTTGTTTGAAATGTCAGAGACTGGCCAGGTGCAGTGGCTCACGGCCGTGATCCCAGCACTTCGGGAGGCTGACGCAGGTAGATCATTTGAGGTCAGGAGTTCGAGACCAGCCTGGCCAACATGGTGAAACCCCATTTCGATCGTGCCACTGTACTCCAGCCTGGGCGACAGAGTGAAATTCCGCCTCAAAAAAAAAAAAAAAAGTCATTGACAGAAGCCAAAAGGCTGCTCAGGGAAAGCCTTACTTGGTAGTAAGTTTAGTGATTTCATTAGAGTTTGAGGTTCAGTTTTACAGTTGCAGACACACAGTTAAAAGTGTTCATTTTCAGGGGATGCTCTACTTGTCCAGTGACTGAAATATTTGCATTTACCATCCAGGCCCCTTCCTTCCTGGTACTGAGGTATTTGAGAAGACAAACTGACAGTCATGATGTTGCTTTATACATATAGAACCAGAACAAAGGGAATGGGTCTTAAGGATGTGCTAAGCTTTTTGTGGCATACTTAGGCTGGCAGCTACATTTCTCAGAATGCCTTTCCCTGTGTGGCTCCAGATTTGAGTTGGGCAAATGAGCAGTTGCATGAGCTATGGGAGGCATAAGTAAAGTCACCAAAGTCTGGAGATGACTGCAGGTTGAGGGACAAGAGAGACAGACACAGAGGTGCCAATGGAGCCCAGTTTGTGCTTGTCTTCTCTTATTCCACATCCAGCACACACCCTCTCGACTGTTGGCCCTACTGAGCAACAGCAGCCCCAGGTCCGCGACCAGATGCTTCATGTGAACTCAAGGAGGTGGCAGCCACAGGGCACCTGACTTCTCTGCCACCTCCCTTCCCTTACTTCAGCAGCTGGACATCCCTGGCTTCCGGAGTCCTTGCATGCTCGGATTCATTCACCCAAGCCAGTGCTGCTTAGGGACTTTCATCTAATCCTTTAACAACTTTTTTTTTTTTTTTTTTTGAGACGGAGTCTTGCTCTGTTGCCCAGGCTGCAGTGCAGTGGTGCTATCTCGGCTCACAGCAACCTCCACTTCCCGGGTTCAAGCAACTCTCCTGTCTCAACCTCCCAAGTAGCTGGAATTACAAGCGTGAACCACCACACCTGGCTAATTTTTGTATTTTTAGTAGAGATGGGATTTCACCATGTTGGCCAGGCTGGTCTCTAACTCCTGACCTCAGATGATTTGCCCAGCTGGGCCTCCTAAAGTGCTGGGATTACAGGAGTGAACCACCGTGCCCGGCCAGCAACTTCTTTTCTGGACCTTTATGTCCCTAGTTCCTCTCCCAATTGTGTAAGGCTTTGTCCTTCTAAGAAATTCCTTCTTCCATTATGCTCAGAGTGGCTCTGCTTTCCTGACTGGACCCTGACTGGAGCAAGGGATATTTCATCCAGACCAAAGTAAGGCCACAAGACCTATCCCTGCCTGCCAGTGGAGAGAGATCCTCTGCACAGTGTCCATGTGTACCGCAGGATTCAAGACTTTGTATCTTGAACAGGGATTACTACTTCTATCCTTTCAGCCCTGTGCCAGGCAACATCAGGGATAAGACGGCCTTTAGCCTATTGGAATTCACGATCCAATTCTGCAGGTAAGACCCATTTAACAGATATTAAAAACCTACCCTGAGCAGTAAACCAGGGTCTTGCTCCCCAACAGGTGCATAAGACAACCAATTAGAGTATGGGAAAATAACATAAATTTTACTGATATTTGTTTTACATCATTCTTTTAATTTCTGTCTTGGGGTGGAGGGACCCCACACACTGGGGGAGAGTAGACATTGCCCCCCCCAACCCCAGCAACACAGCTCTTTTTCCTTTTGCTAATGGCCCCTTTCGAGAGAAATAATGTCCTCCAAAAGCAATGGCAACAGACCTGCTGCTTTGTTTCTGCTCTGAAATGGTGGCATTTGCTGTTTCACAGTGAGCAGGTGGCTTTCTTCCCCAAAGGGTGGCTCTCATTACAGCCAGGTTTCAGGCGGTACCTGAGTCAGCTCAGAGTTAAAGCCCAGAGGCTTCACTTGTCCAGGCCAGCTGCTGATGTCGGCTCCCTGCCCCGTGGGAAGTGGTTTTCTGTTTATTTTAGTTGGTTTAGTCTTTTTTGTTTCCTTGTGCAATTTCAGCAGCTTGGCTAAATAAGTTATTCTAAGTGTCCAGACACCCGGGTCTTCTGATTCTGAGGTTGTATTCCCATCACTCCTCACCATTGTTTTTGACTCTTACTTCCTGGCTGTGTGCCTGCCTCCTACTGACCTCCACTGAGAGGGAAGCAAAACAATACCATGGCTAGCTGGCCAGACATCTGTCCCAATCGGATTCCTAGACGATCTTTAAGTAGAACCCCAAACTGGAAGCCATATGAGTGTATAGTCTTTTCTATTCCTTTGGTAACTATACACCAACTTGTTTCATTGTTTCAAACTGATTTTCATGTGTTCATTTGTTCATCAAATTTTTATTTTATTTTATTTTTTGAGACAGGGTTTTACTCTGTCACCCAGTCTGGAGTGCAATGGCACATCATGGGTCACTGCAGCCTCAACTTCCTTGGGCTCAGATGATCCTCCCACCTCAGCCTCCAGAATAGCTGAGACAATAGGCACGTGCCCACATTGCCTAGCTAATATTTTTATTTTTTATTTTTTGAGACGGGGTTTCACCATGTTGCCCAGGCTGGTTTCGAACTCCTGAGCTCAGGCAATCCGCCTGCCTCAGCCTCCCAAAGTGTTGGGATTACAGGCGTGAGCCACTGCGCCAGGTTTAACAAATATTTATTGTACTTACAATGTACCAGGGATTGCAGGCCCTAGAGATAGTGCTGAACAAACTGCAAAAATCTCTGCCCTCATGAATATTTAAAACTGGTATTGTTGGTATCTTCTTACCTGTTTATTTCCTGCTTCTCCAAATAGGCTAGAAATTCTTTGAGAGAAGGGACAAATTTTCAATGTCTGGTTCTTGCTAGAATGTTCAATAAATACATATTTGCTGCTTGGCTGACTGAAGTTCTTACTTATTCAGGCTGACTTTAAGCTAAAAAAGTTATAAAATTTTATAACAAGCTATATTGTTATAAAAATATAACAATATTTGCACCTTCAGGAAATACCAAATGCTCACCCAGTGTTAACTCCAATTCTCATAACCCTCTTTGAGTGAGGACAGTTGTAATCCCATTTTGTGGCCAAGAAAACCAAGGCCTTAGTTAAATTGAGCAACACAGCAGCCAGGTTTGAACCCAGCTCTCTTTCTCCACAGAGCTCATGCTCTGTGCTGCACTGGCCCTTGTCTGTGAGAGCTTTGATGGCAGGAACATGGCCTTATTCTTCACTGTGCACCCAGTTCCTGGAAAACGAGCTGGGACCCGGTTGCGCTCATTAAATATGCTGGGATGTGTAAGCAGTCGCTGTGTCAGGCCCAGCTGGCCCCCATTCTGCTAAACTGTAAGCACAGGATCTAGCAATCTGCAGGCACAGATAAGCCTCATTCTGTGAACCAAGTCCAAGGGTTCCTTGGAGCCCCATTTCCCACTAGGTGTTGTCTGATGTACCTGGGAGTGAGTCAGAGGCTCCTGAAGATGCATAAACCTCACCTTCTTCTTTGGACCTTCCTGCAACACCCCTTCCCCCATGGGCCTTCCTCCTTAGGTTCCCAAAGTTCCCATCAGCTTGGGTAATGGGGTCCCTCGTCCACCGTGAGATCTCTCCTCTGAGGCCCTGGACTCTTGCTCTTCTCTCAGCAGAGGACTAGAGGCCTGCCTAACCTACACGCACCTTCCCAGCCCCAGCACCCACCACTGGATACTCCCACACTGCACCCTACCTGGAGCCTCTGCATCTCTTCACATAAAATCAGATCCTTGCACATTGGTGCCAAAATATTCTCAGTTTGCCTTGTCCCTCTGCCACTGAGCATCTGACCATCCTACTCACAGGCCAATTTCACCCCTGAGTCAGTTCCTCCAACTCTGGCTGCCATTGTTTCCATGTTCACCTCCCTGGGACTGCCTGCTCTTGAGGCTTCAGTGGACCAGGGGTGGACCTGAGCACCCAGCACTTTGACAGTCATGACATCCCTGCTGACTGCAGTGCTCAGGTGACAAGTGACACTCATGACCTTTCTTTTCAGCACATTTGCCCTGTTCCCTAGTGGCTACTCCCAATTGCCATATAATTTGTCACTCTACGTCACTTGATTCACCTTAGCAAGCTTGCTTTGCTACTATCCGAGGAACACTGAATTGGATCGCAGGTAACATTTGTTCCATGTCTCCATGCTCCTTGGTGGCATACATGACTCACATAAGTCATCTAGGATAGAAGCCAAAGTTGGCTTATATACTTAACCACTTCAGGCTAAGAAACACTCCTGTAAGTTTTCTGCAGAAGCCCATTAAAAGAACCTCTTACTGATCAGATCCCCAGCATGTCCCCAGAATCAAGTGGTTTGGGGTAATTCCAGAGTGCTGACTCAAACCCCAATCCCTCCTTTTTCTCATTACTCACTTTATCCAGATCAGCTTTCTTGGTCCTCCAAAGTGTGTTTCCCAAATTTTGTCCTTCAACAAAGAAAAGAAATTTCTGGCTTAGACAGAGCTATGCAGTCATCCTTTGGTTCCTGTTGGGGATTGGCTTCAGGACCTTTTTTGGATACCAAAATTTATGGATGCTCAATCCCCTGATATAAAATGATGTTGTATTTGCATATAACCTATGCATATCCTCCCATATACCTTAAATCATCCACAGATTACTTGTGATAGCTAACACAAAGTAAATGCTACGGAAATTATTGTTGTACCATATTGTTTAGGGAATAATGACAAGAAAAAATTCTGTGCATGTTGAGTACAGACACAATTTTTTTTCTCAAAAAAAATTTTTTTTTTTTTGAGATGGAGTCTCACTTCTGTCGGGCAGGCTGGAGTTCAGTGGTGTGATCTCGGCTCACTGCAACCTCCGCCTCCCAGGTTCAAGCGATTCTCCTTCCTCAGCCTCCCAAGTAGCTGGGATTACAGGCATGCACCACCACACCCAGATAATTTTTGTATTTTTAGGAGAGATGGGGTTTTGCCATGTTGGCCAGGCTGGTCTCGAACTCCTGACCTCAGGTGATCCACCGGCCTTGGCCTCCCAAAGTGCTAGGATTACAGGCATGAGCCACTGCACCCGGACTTCTCAAATATTTTTGATCCACAGTTGATTGAATCCATGGATGTAGAATCCATGGATGTAAAATCCATGGATAGGGAGAGCCAACTCAATGATTGTTTTTTTTTTAACTGCAGGACTTTTTAGAACCTTTACTATGATTACGGTTTTTCTCAAGACAGAATGTGCAGTATTTCCCGAACTTGTATGGCATGGAGCTCCTTCATCTCAGAGGATATCCAAAGACTGTGTCCATAAAAAAAATTTTGAAAAATGCTAAATTCAGCTGGGTGCAGTGGTCACACCTGTAATCCCAGCACTTTGGGAGGCTGAGGCAGGCAGATCACTTGAGGCCAAGAGTCCAAGACAAGCCAGGCCAACATGGCGAGACCCTCGTCTCTATTAAAAATATAAAAATTAGCCAAGCATGGTGGTGCGCACCTGTAATCCCAGCTACTCAGGGGGCTGAGGCACAAGAATCCACTTGAACCCAGGAGGTGGAGGTTGCAGTGAGCCAAGATCACAGCCCTGCACTCCAGCCTGGGTGACAGAGTGAGACCCTGTCAAAAAAAAAAAAAAAAAAGACAGACAGAAAGAAAGAAAGAAAGAAAGAGAAAGGAAGGAAGGAAGGAAGGAAGGAAGGAAGGAAGGAAGGAAGGAAGGAAGGAAGGAAGGAGAAAGAAAGAAAAGAAAGAAAGAAAGAAAAGGAAAAGAAAAGAAAAATGCTAAATCCATAACTTACATTAAAGAGTAGTCTGTCTTAAAACATTTCAGTGTATAATTTTTAAAAATCCGTACATCTTTACACTCAGAAGTTTTTAAACTTGCTATTTTGAAATTAAAGAACTAGATTTCTCCTCCCTACATTCCAGTCATTCTTTTGAGCCCTGAAGATTTCTCTTATAAGGTGACTTATAAGCATGCAAATTCTCCAGCAGTGTCGAGGGTAAGGTAGATGTGCTGGGAGAACATTCAGGGACAGAACTGGTTGGCAAGGAAGATGCTCAAGCACTCATAGTTCCGTTGGCTGTGAGGGGAGGAAGACTTTTCTTCATCCATCCTACACTCCTGGCTGAGGCCCCTAAAACAAAAGATAGCCAGGCACTGTGTCTCACACCTGTAATCCCAGTTCTTTGGGAAGCCAAGGCAGGAAGATCACTTGAAGCCAGGAGTTTGAGACTAGCCTGGGCAGCACAGCAAGATCCTGTCTCTACAAAAAATAAAAAATAAAAATTAGCTGGGTATGGTGGTATGAACCTGTGATCCCAGCTACTCAGGAGGCTGAGGTGGGAGGATTGCTTGAGCCCAAGAGTTTGAGGCTGCAGTGAGCTATGATTGCATTACTGCACTTCAACAGAGCAAGACCCAGACTCAAAACAAACAACAACAACAACAACAACAACAAAAACCAAAAGACTGATTAACAAGAGAAAAGCATACAAATTCATTTAATATACATTTTATTTGACATGGAAGCCTTCATAAGGAAACGAAAACCTGAAGAAATAGGTAAACCTGCATGTTTTGTGTGCCAGGTTTGATGAAGAAGTGGATAGTTGTGGAGAAGTGTGATTGCACAAAGGGGTTTATCACCTAATGGTGATAAACTGGGGGAACTTAGCAAGGTCTATTTGTTCAGATTCTTCCTTGTATCTTCAAAGAAAAGGATATTCCTTTCCTCCAGGTATAAGGGGGTCACCTCTCTTTTTTTGAGATGGAGTCTCACTCTGTCACCCAGGCTGGGGTGCAGTGGCCTGATCTCGGCTCATTGCAACCTCTGCCTCCCAGGTTCAAGTGATTCCCCCACCTCAGCCTCCCGAGTAGCTGGGACTACAGGTGTGCACCACCAAGCCTGGCTAACCTTTTTGTATTTTTAGTAGAGATGGGGTTTCACCATGTTGGCCAGGTTGGTCTCGAACTCCTGACCTCAGGTGATCCACCCACCAGTCATTTGACCTGCTTCAGGGGAGAAGGGCAGGAAAAAGGTGAGAGTGACCTTCCTGCTTCTGCTGTTTTCTCAAATATTTTGGGGATTGTGCCCTGAACCCAGTCTGCAGGCAGCCTAGAATTTAGCTGTGTATACAGGAACCCAGGAAAGAAAGGAAGTGCCAATAGAGAGAAGGGAAGTGGTGGCAGGGTCAGATTCAAACTCTGGCCTACCCCATAATTTATTGCCCAAGGCCTGGTGTTATACACATGTCTGTGAATAACCTGCCTCTGCTATGTGAATGCTCCTAACTGTTGTTCAGTTAACCCACTAAAAAGAAAAACAGAATCAGACATCATGTGCCTCACAATGGAAAAACACAGCATCTAGTATACTTACTAAAAAATTGAACTTGAATTTTATTAGGTGTCCATATCTAATGATTAATTTGCATGAAATTCAGGGGAGAGAGAATTATGTTAAGAGAGACCATGGGGAGACAATCAGCAAAATCCAGGATTAAGAAACTGAATAAGACAATTGATTGGTTTCTCCAACAAATATACTGCATTTTTTTTTTTTAAAAAAGGAGGGAAATGTGTAGAATTAGAATAAGAGACTAGAACCATATCAACCAAATGCAATATGTGAGTCTTGTTTGGATCCTGATTCAAATAAACCAACTCTAAAAATATTTTTGAGGCTATCAGGGAAATTTAAGCCCTGACTAAATAGCTGGTAATAATAAAGAATTATTGGCTGGGCACAGTGGCTCATGCCTATAATCCCAGCACTTTGGGAGAACAAGGCAGGAGGATCACCTGAAGTCAGGAGTTCAAGACCCATCTGGCCAACATAGGGAAACCCTGTCTCTACTAAAAATACAAAAATTAACCGAGTGTGATGGCACACATCTGTAGTCCCAGCTAGTCAGGAGGTTGAGGTAGGAGAATCGTTTGAACCCAGGAGGCAGAGGTTGCCGTGAGCCAAGATCGTGCCATTGCACTCCAGCCTGGGTAACAGAGCAACACTGTATCTAAAAAAAAAAAAAAAAAAAAAAAAAAAAAAAAAAAAAAAAAGAAGAAGAAGAATTATTAGACTGCATGTTGTGGTTCACACCTGTCATACCTGTAATCGCAGCAGCATTTTGGGAGGCTGGGGCAGGAGGATCACTTCAAGCCAGGAGTTCAAGACCAGCCTGGGCAACATAGCAAGACCCTGACTCTACAAAAAATTTAAATATTAGCAAGGTGAGGTTGCATGCACCTGTAGTCCCAGCTACTTGGGAGGCTGAGGCAGGAGGATTGCTTCAATGCAAGAGGTCAAACTTACAGTGAGCTGTGATCACTCTATTGCACTCAAGCTGGGTGACACAGAGAGACCCTGTCTCTAAAACAAACAAAAAGTATTATTATTATTTTAGATGTAATAAAGATATCATGGTTACATTGTTTAAGGCCTTATATGTTAGGGGTACATACTAAAATATAAATGAAACCATATACAGTAATGTGTAGGATTTACTCTAAAATAACTCAGGGTAGGGGGAAATAGGTGAAGGTATTAGTGGAACAAAATCAGATGCATACTAGTTAATAATTGTCAAAGCTGTTTATGGACACATTGTGGTTCATTATATGGTACTATTCTCTCTGTTTGAAATTCTCCATTACACCAAAATTATTTATTTATTTATTTGCTGAGATGGAGTCTCGCTCTGTTGCCAGGCTGGAGTGCAGTCACGTGATCTCAGCTCACTGCAACCTCCGCCTCCTGGGTTCAAGCGATTCTCCTGCCTCAGCCTCCTGAGTAGCTGGGATTACAGGCATGCACCACCACGCCCAGCTAATTTTTGTATTTTTAGGAGAGATGGGGTTTCATCATGTTGGCCAGGCTGGTCTCAAACTCCTGACCTCAGCTGATCCACCTGCCTCAGCCTCCCAAAATGTCAGGATTACAGGTGTGAGCCACTGCGCCCGGCCATTACACCAAATTTAAAAATTATGTGTTGGGATTGGGGCGAATGAGTCGATCATCATCATGTGGGCTCCTGAAATTAGAAAAACAAAATCAGTCTGTAGAAAATTTCCATTTCAAAGTTGTATTTGGTGATGCTTCAGAAATGGGGACAGAATTCAGAACAGGAGCAGCGTGTGTCTTCAGGTGCTGGTGGTCACCATCAGTGTCTTGGCCTCAAGGAGGTGACCTGCTTACAGGCCAGTGAGCCTCCCTCTGGGGTCCCAGATATTAATCCAACTTTTTGCTGATTTCACAACCTGCCTGGAGACACCCCTAGCTGCTCCCAGCTGGACTGATCCTAGTCCTGATGTTACCTAGCATGTGTGTTGCGGGGAGGGGGAAGGAAAGGAGACTTAGAGAGATAAATGTAAGGTACAGGAGCCCTCAAGATGGGGAGGCCATGAGAAGGTTGTAACTGCTAATTCCTGACATGGAAGCATGAAAACCCTTGGAAGCTTAGAGGAGGTTTTGGTAGATCCTGTGATATGTGTCATAACCTAAAGCAATACTGCTGGTGCTAACTCCTGCAGAAGTGAGGATGGGTTATGTCATGGCCACCCATGGGGGATGATTTCCATGCCAGAGAAGAGAAGGAAATGAATTGGCCCTTACAAGAATTCTAGCTTCAGCTCAGCTACAAAGTTACCCAGCCTTTGATGATATCATATAGAAGGTCTCCCTATTTGAGGGAGGTAGGAGAAAGATTTCAATCTCTTGGTCAGAATTTTGCCCAGCTCCAGAGTTGTCACAGATAAATGGACCCAACCTCACATTCAGATCCTGATGAAGCCTTCTGGAGAAGTCAAAGCCAGAGACTTCCAAGTTTGAATCAGTGCCCAAACATGAATTACAATGATGGATATTATGGAAGAAGCCATTCCCAGTGATACTGTGGGAAATCCATGGCCTGCCTCACTGTAGGAATAACAGAGCCAAGACTAATTTCCAGCTCATCACTGAAGGCAATATTGTGGTTCATAAAGAAAAGGAAGGCACTTAGCTGTATAAGTTTGTGCAGTTTAGATGAGCCTGAAGCCTTTTTTTCCGATACAGTGGAACTTTGGCATTTAAAGAATTAACATTCCAGTGTCACCTCTTCTCGAGGAAGCCCACTTGGGTATTTTGGGTTGGCACAAATTTCAATCCCAGGTTGCCAGACATGGATGAAAATCACTTAGCCAAGGAACAGATCCAGCTGGCTAACCACCTGGCACCTGCATCACTGTGCAGCCTTACACTCTTGTGCCTTACAGCTCAGGTGTCCTTTATGAGGAAAATGTTACATTATGATGATTTTTTTTTTTTTTTTTTGAGACGGAGTTTCACTCTTGTTACCCAGACTGGAATGTTACGGTGATCTCAGCTCACCACAATCTCCACCTCCTGGGTTCAAGCAATTCTCCTGCCTCAGCCTTCCGAGTAGCTGGGATTACAAGAATGTGCCACCACGCCCCACTAACTTTGTATTTTTGGTAGAAACAGAGTTTTTTCATGTTGGTCAGGCTGGTCTCGAACTCCTGACCTCAGGTGATCTGCCAGGTGTGGTGGCTCATGCCTGTAATCCCAACACTTTGGGAGGCCGAGGTGGGTGGATCATGAGGCCAGGAGCTCAAGATCAGCCTGGCCAACATAGTGAAACCTCGTCTCTATTAAAAATACAAAAATTAGCTGGGCATGGTGGCGGGTGCCTGTAGTCCCAGCTACTTGGGAGGCTGAGGCAGGAGAATCCCTTGAACCCAGGAGGTGGAGGTTGCAGTGAGCTGAGATCGCATCACTACACTTCAGCCTGGGTGACACAGCAAGACTCTGTCTCAAAAAAAAAAAAAAAAAAGAGAATCCAGAGGTTTTGGGTTAAATCATTTGCAAACATCACAAGCCCACTGTACAAAACTCATTCTCACTCTTTTTTTTTTTTTTTAATCTTTGTTGGGAAATAGTCTCACTCAAGTGTCTTTCAGAAGCAAAAAGAAAAAAGAAAATAACCATTATTCGGTTAATGTATTTATTTATTTTTATTTTTTTATTTTGTTTGAGACGGAGTCTTACTCTGTCGCCCAAGCTGGAGTGCAATGGTGTGATCTTGGCTCACCGCAACCACTGTCTCCCGGGTTCAAGCAATTCTCCTGCCTCAGCCTCCAAAGTAGCTGGGATTACAGGTGCACTCCACCACACCTGGCTAATTTTGTATTTTTGGTAGAGATGGGGTTTCACCATGTTGGTCAGGCTAGTCTCGAATTCCTGACCTCAGGTGTTCCACCTGCCTCGGCCTCCCAAAGTGCTGGGGTTACAGGCGTGAGCCACCACGCCCAGCCTCTTTGGTTAATTTAAGCAAAAAAGGGGATTTATAAGAAAGATGCTGGGAGTAGCTCACTAAATCAAGTGAAGCTGAAACCATCAATTCTCTGTCAGGACGTAAATGAAGGTGACCTGGGACCTTGGGAGCTATTGCTCCTGGCACTGGAGCACTATCATGAGACGACTCTGCACCAACTGACTTGTCTATTTCAGTCACATTTTCAAATACCCAGGAGAGAGAACGTAGCTGGCCAGCTTGACAGGTGTCTCTAGCTTTGGCCAGAGAACAGGACATGGAGCACCAACATGGTCACTGGGAGATCAGTTGTGAGCCAGAAGCCACTGCAGGTTGTGTCTACTAGGGAAAGAAGGACCTGCTAAAGAAAGAGGGATCCTGCCCCAATGATGGAAGCCAGCTGAAGCTGTAGATTAACTAAAAAAACAAAAAAAGTAATCAAGCATCTTGCAGAAGCTGTGATTCTGGTTTGTAGCACAGCCCTCCCTACTGCTGCTGCTCTCTACTCATCTGGTAGAACTGGCCCTTCCTCTCCCATGCTCCTCACTCAGCCCCATGCAGAGGCAGAGGTCTTCAAGAGCTCCTATTCTCTTGGCGTCCATTGCAATGAAACTGCCTCTGATGGGAGAGAGGAGAGCTTGTGGTAGAGGCCAGGCAGCCCACACTCCATCAATGTCCGGCCCTGAAAAAAGCAACCCCATCCCCAGCTACATGAAAGATTTTCTCCCACATGGATCATCACTTGATCTTGCTTATCCATCTCTCTTGGGAATGATCCACCTGAGAAATATGACAGAAGCCATTGCCATAGCTGTTGCCAGGTACCCCAAGTTCTGGTTCTGATGGGACCCAGGAATTGGCATGAAGTGCTTCCAGAGCAATAACCCATTCATCTCAGCGTGAATCAAAATACAGCATGATGGCTGGATCTTCATCTCTTTGATGAAAAACAAGTAAGTTTAACAAGTCAGAGCAAAGGAGAAATAAACAAGTTAAAGAAATTTCATACAATTTTAAGACTATGGAGTTCAACTGTAAAAATGTTTAAAGTTGAAGGTTTTAAAACTAGCACTACTACTTCAACACTACTGTTCCTGCCTATTTTAACAGGCCTAGCCTATGGCTGGAATTATTATTATCATTATTGTCATCTTTAACACCCAAGATTTATGAAAAAGTGCATTAATGTACCAGGCACTATATTAAGCCCCTTCAACATATCATCTTACCTCATCCTTTCAGCGGCTCAGTGAAGGGGATATATTATCATACCCATTTACAGACGAGGAAAGCACGTTCCAGGGAGGTTAGGAAACTTGCCCTACGTACCTTTTGCTGGTGAGTCGTGGAACCTGGATTTGCCTGACTGCAGTGCACAACCTCAACCCCTCTAAAATCCTATGTAAAGAAAATCTTATGTAACTACTATAAAATCTTATGCAACTACTACAAAATCTTATATAAAGAAAAACGGGTCTGCTTAAAGTGGAGTTGGCACATTGAACATAATTGAACATAATGATTCAATGTTGCTACATGCAGAGGAACCTCCATGTCTCCCTCAGGCTAGAGATAATGTGGTAAGGCATTTGGGGCTTACACGTATTGCACTGACGATCAAATCTCCAGGCCCTGGATAAATAATGGCTAACCTCATCCTTACTCTGTCTTAGCATGACAGCCAGGCTCAACACTAACCCTTAGTAAACAACTCTTCAATTCAGCTTATCAATGCACTGCGAAGACCTCCGACTCCATTGCAACAATCCTGGGAGGATGCTCTGAGCTCTGCCCTGCCCATTAGAGGCTGTAAGTTTGTGCAAATAACCATAAAATTAAACCCACCCAGGGAGGGCCATTGATTTCCAATTGGCACAGTTCGCCAGATGCTGTTTGGTCTAAGAACTGCCTTGACCTCTAGTAGTGACGCCGCCTGCCCTTGGATTTGCAGGGTGTGTTCCCAGCAGGGAAGGCCTCTCCACTAATGCTTGCTGCTGGAACTTGGGCTGAAAATGTGGTGGGTTCCCCATATGTTGCAGGGGAGAGGCCAGCCACACCCGGCGTTGGATTCACCCTCTTATCCAACCCCGGGACTGAAGCCACCCCCAGGAGATTACAGACGCTCCCACCCCCAACTAATTAAATAGGTGGCCTCCTGCTGTTAAAAGGGAATGAGGGCGGAAAAACAGAGGATGCCTGATTTAACTAGGATCTGGGTAAGTAGCTCACGAGCCAGACCCAGAAATCATCGATGCGTGCCTAAGTAGTCTCTAATGGGTCAGGGTGGTTCTATGCCTGAGATCTGGAGTTCTGCTTATTCTCAGCTGCCTTTGTACTTTCAAACCTGTAGTCCAAAACATTCATCATGGAAGCTTTACAAATTATTAAAAATAATATTGTTCTATTAATAAGTATATCTTATACAGCTATTATTACACATCAATCCTTGTGTTCAAACATTGGAATAAAGTGACTATTCAAAGACATTATTTGTTTCTTGTAGTACAACCTGAAGATGATTCTACCCCCTTCTGCACACACACCCACTCGCACACACACACATAGAGAGTAGGCTTCTGAATGCAAAGCAAAGTGTTTACCTAAGTTACCAGTGCTAAATCTAAATATCCATGCAATTATAAATTTAGATGGAAACTAAAATTGTGTTTCCAATTAAGGAAAGAAACCCCTTAGACTTTTTCAGTTCAGTCTAACAAGCAAGTTACTAATTGTTTCAGTTTTGGTTTTGCTACAAATCATTTAGAAGGAAAGAGGATCTGAGGTGCAAAGAGGAAGGCAGTTGTAATAATGGGAAATTGGACTAAATTAAAATGATCCTAAGTCACAGCACAACTAGGCCTCTTTGCCACCAACTTTTGACATTCTAATTAGGGTAAATGATTATGCAAATCCAGTCAGTCGCTCTTTTCCCCCCCAGCTGAAGTGCTTGTGATTGTTCAAGTGAGGACTGTTGGTGGCGTAATTAAAGCTCTCCTAAAAATTAATTGAGAATCAGAGGACAACCTCCAAAGATGCCCTAATTTGTGGGCAGCCCAGCACAGCTGTCCTTTTGTCCTGCCTGCCACCAGGACGCCTCGAGTTTCCTCATCAAGTATAATAGAATGTGACACTCGAGGTGTTCTCAAGCCTCAGTCCTCATGAGCAGAGTAGAGGACGGGACAGCAGAAGTCCAGCACACCTAGGTCACCTCCTTCAGGGCATGTTAGCTGAGGAAACAGGGTTGGAGGGTGAACCCAAACATGGAGCACAGAGCACCTGAGTTTGGGGGCACCTATGAAATAAAATTGATCATGAGTTGATAAGCATTGAAACTGCATGACATGTACTTGGTTGGTTGGTGGCGGGGTAGGGTAAGTATAGTAATTTGCTTTCCTTTTTATATGTTTAAAATATTAATTTTTAAAAAATTAATGCATGCAATGCCAAAAGTAGCATCTGTTATGCAGAGAAAGTTCTTAATAGCAAAAGTCAGCTTTTGGTTATCTTTTAATGGGGCAGAGTTCTGGAGACACTAATCTTTAAAAGTGGGTATACTGTTCTATTACTTCTCCTTAATCACCTCTCATTACATCAACAACACATCCCCAGATCTGGCCCTTACTCTTCTCAGTTTAGCTTTAACGCTTGGAAGAACAAAGACTGAGTGGCTAGGAAAGAAACCGAACCAAGTGAGAAGCAGATGAGCTCTTTGTGGGGGAGAAAAGTAAGAGAGATCCCCAGGTAATCCAACCAGAGGATAACTGAGAGCTGACTGTGAATTACTTCTATGTCATAAAAACCCAATACTATCCTATCTGACTTTAAAAGAAAAATAATTTACATAAAGCTCCTACATTAAAAAAATAAAAAGTTCCAGAAAACCAAGGGGCAAACTCTCTACAGAGTAACAAGCTCCCCGGGACAGCAATGAGTAAGAACGCCGAGAGAGAAGCAGTTGATAGTTTCAGCTCTGTAGGTGGGAGTTTTTAAATCTGGGGAGCCCCTTGGCTGTAGGAATCATACCACCAGGTAGCTGCTGGCCTTGGAGATCACTCATCTTCCCTGGTGCAGCATGATGCTTTTTTCTTTATCTTTTAGGAGTATCCATGACTGGGATAATTAATGAGCTCATAAAAAGCTGCTCCAGCCAGGCTGTGCCCAGTGTTTCCTAGCTTTGCTAGGAAAACTTGAGAGAATCAGTGTGGCTGAATTAATTGGTCTTCAGGTAGTAACTAAATCAAAGATGTCTTGGGTACCCTGGGAAGCCAGAGTCTCCTCTTTCCTGAGAATCAATCAGCTCAAGATTGATGAAGGGCTGCTAAGGTCAGGCTTAGAAACACAAAACCATCTGCCAACTCTCTAGGGCTGGTACCTGCAGTAGAGCAATTTTAGAAGAACAGGTGTTCACTTTTAACTTACCTCTTCTTTTCTTTTATGCTGAAATTGTGATTTTTAGCTAGAAAGTACCTCCAGTTGCTTGATGAGATACACAAACTGTCTATTGTAACTTAAAATAACCTGGCCCAAAGGTATTGAGATAACTTCAGCTGACTATTACCCAAAGTCATAGGCCATGCATCCCTGACAGTGGCCACTCTGGCTTCCCCAGAAGTATTTGGCAGCATCAGGAAACGGTGACTAGAAGTCACTGCCCCAAAAAGATTAAGCCAAGGAACACTGTTTCACCCTCAGAATGATGCAGGACTGTGGGACAGATTCAATTTGGCCCATCTACTTTGCAGAGCATGCTCAAGAGCCACAAAGTCCTTGAAAGCTGACACTTAAATGTTTCTGGTTCCTTTAAAGTATCTTCCAGCTCAATAGTCTGAGGACATTTTCAAAAGTCTTTGATGATGAACTGTAAGCACACCCATATGTTTGGTGATGATGGTTCAATGACAGGAGGTGCCTTTGCTCAATACAAAAAAGGTTCAAGATTTACATCAAGTTTTCTTCTTCTTTTTCTTTTTTTTTTTTTTTTGAGACAGAGTCTTGCTCTATTGCCCAGGCTGGAGTGCAATGGCACGATCTTGGCTCATCGCAATCTCCGCCTCCCGGCTTCAAGCGATTCTCCTACCTCGGCCTCCCGAGTAGCTGGGATTACAGGCTCCTGCCACCAAGCCCGGCTAATTTTTGTATTTTTAGTAGAGACAGGGTTTCGTCATGTTGGCCAGGCTGTTCCCAAACTCCTGACCTCAGGTGATCCACCTGCCTCGGCCTCCCAAAGTGCTGGGATTACAGGCGTGAGCCAACGCACCCGGCCAAGTTTTCTTTTTAGTGACGGTATCCTTGTTCCTGCTAACCAGTTATGTTCCCATCTTCCCAAGAATATGAGAAACTTCCCAAAACTCTCATGTGGCAGATTCTATTTTCCAAAGGTAGCTGCAGTTAAATATATCTCATCCTGCATGCTTTTCTTACAATGTGATATTGACACTTCTCTATCAAGGGGTTAGATTCATGGTTCCTGTCCCTTGAGCCTCAATAGAACTTTGTAAATGCCTCCAACAGTAGAATGTAGCAGAAGTGAAACGGTGTGAGTCTAAGTCACGAAAGGTGACACAGCTTCCACTTGGCTCCCTCAGGGCATGTGCCTTATGAGCTAAGCCAACGGGGAGGAAGTCCAGTGATCCTAAACCTTCCATGCTAGAAACATCATATGAAGAGACCACATAGAATTAAAGATGCCCAAGGAGCTCTAACTGTTCCAGCTCCCGGCTGTCTTGAGTGTTCCTAACCCAGGCTCCAAACATGTGAGCAAACAAGCCTTTAGATGACCACAACCTCTGCCTTTGAGCCATCCAGTTGAAACCAAGAGGAGTACAGACAAGCTTTCCCCATTATGTCCTGTACAAATTCCCAACCCACAGAATCTGTATGTGTAATAAATGGCTGTTTTATGTCTCTAAATTTTGGGAGTAATTTGTTACACAGAATAATAACCAGAACAACACTTGAGGGGTATTCCTTGAAGTGTGAAAGGGCATTAGGTTTGCAGTTGTATAGCCTGGTTTTGAATCCAGACCTAACCACTTTACTGAATGACCTTAAGAAGGTCAGTTTCCTTTCTGAGCATTGCTTTCCTCATCTATAAAATGGGGTTAATAATGGCTACCCAGGCTGGGCACAGCGACTCACGCCTGCAATCCCAGCACTTTGGGAGGCCAAGGCGGGTGGATCAGTTGAGGTCAGGAGTTCAAGACCAGCCTGGCCAACATGGTGAAACCCCATCTCTAATAAAAATACAAAAATTAGCCAGGTGTAGTGGTAGATGCCTGTAATCCCAGCTACTCAGGAGGCAGAGGCAGGAGAATCACTTAAGCCCAGGAAGCAGAGGGTGCAGTGAGCTGAGATTGCACCACTGCACTCCAGCCTGGGTGACAGAGCAAGACTCCATCTTAAAAAATAAAAATAAAAAATAAAAATAAATCCCTGCCCAAATATACATCACATTTAAAAATTAAGATGCAAAACAGTGTGATTAGTAGGCTACCGTTAATGTTAGACATATGTATGTGCACAGAGACATATGTACATAGACGAACATACCCACATTGATACATTTGTACATGTATAAACTTAACTAGGAGAATAAAAATTTGAAAGAGTGGTTGCCTCTGAGGAAAGGAATGGTAGATTAGGGATCAGAGCTGGGAGGCAGATTAACTCTGTATACTTTTACATTACTTGAATCATTTACCAAATGTTTGCACTAATAATTTTGAAACAATTATAAAATTAAAATAAATAAAATTTTGGAAATTTTATGGCAAATTTTGTGTAACAAGTATAAAATGTTTAATAAAAATAATACTTAAGGCTGGGTGCAGTGGCTCACGCCTGTAATCCTACCACTTTGGGAGGCTAAGGCGGGCAGATCACTTGAGGTCGGGAATTCAAGACCAGCCTGGCCACCACGGTGAAATCCCTTCTCTACTAAAAATGCAAAAACTAGATGGGCATGGTGGCGCATGCCTGTAATCCCAGCTACTTGGGAGGCTGAGGCAGGAGAATCACTTGAACCCGGGAGGTGGAGGTTGCAGTAAGCCGAGATCATGCCATTACACTCCAGCCTGGGTGGCAGAGAGAGACTCCACCTCAAAAAAAAAAAAAAAAAGAAAGAAAGAAAGAAAAAGATTTTCAATAGGAGATTGAGGGGATTGGTTGAATAAATTGTGGTATAGCTACACTTTGGAATAAAGTTCAAACATTAGAAAGAATAAGCTAGAGCATGAGCTAAAGAGTCATGACAGTTGACTGTTACATCAGAAAGAAGGAGGTGCAGAGAGGGCTATAGAACATGACACCATTACTTTAAAACAAACATATATAAAACAAAAATCATATGTAAGTGTGCTCATGAGCTGATATACTATTATATGAACATGGAGAAGAGAATGGAAGAATGTACCACATTGCAAAAAACAATTTCATGGGGTGGAGGATGGGGAGGGAGGAGGACTAGTTGGGGAAGGAAGAAGTGAGAGTTAGGGGGAAGAGGAAAAAGACTCAGTACATGCAGATGGAACTCTGAGCAAATACAGGAGTAGAAGACTAAGCACTCGGCATTCAATAAAAGCCCTGAGATAAGGAGGCAAATTCCACGTGAGTGGAATATGCGTAACTGTGGACACACAGACACAGAAGGGATCCAGGGTGACAGAAAGCAGTCAGGGAGAGGAGGATATCTGTGCAAGCAAGCATGGTGGTAGCTTGGAATGGGAATCAGAGTCCAGGCAGGGATCGGACGGCTCTCTTGCAGAGTATGGAGTGCAGAGATGTGAGATGGGTTAGGTATAGGGAGATTGATCAAATAAGTAAATATATTAAGGATAATGGAAACTAGGTTTCTCACTGATGGTGAAGGGAGTTACAAATGCAGAAAGGACTGGTCATGTTGAATTAGAATTGGAGGTATTTGTTTGAATTCATGGCTTTCAACATATATAGATATAGAAATAAATATACATGAGTGCATGTGTGTGTGTAAAACACATATTTCATAACTCTGTCCACTGAGAGAGGCTGGAGCAGCAATATCCAATAGCAATGAGTAGAACTAGATTCTGGCGTCTAAGCTGCCATTTTGCACTAGAAGGAATCAGGGCTCCTTGTGGAAATGGCTGATTCCAGGGCTGGTACTTGGAAAATACAAGATACACTGGACTACCTATCTTATCATTCCAAAAAGCAAAGAAGTGCTCAAAGAGTGATGTAGACAAAAGCCAGCTTCAATAGGCTTTCTCTGGACAAATTTGAGATAATTTGAACATCAAAATAAAAATCAATAGTAATACATTATAGTTCATTGTATAATATAGAAAACTATGAATCTGGAGAAATATAAATTATAAATTGAAAGTTTGATGAGGAAAAAGATATTCAAATTGTTTCAAAGTACTTCCCCACAAAATATTTATTAATTACAAAGGGGAAATGGGTAATTTACAGTAAAGAAAGCTAGTAGACACCACCTTAATCAAGAAATCAGAGTGGGCCAGATGTGGTGCCTGATGCTTGAAATTCCAGCACTTTTGGGGTCAAGGTGGGAGGATTGCTTGAGCTCAGGAGTTTGAGGCGGCTGCAGTGAGCTATGATCACACCACTGCACTCCAGCCTAGGCACTACAACAAGACCTTGCCTCTAAAAGAAAAAGAAAGAAAGAAAAAGAAATCAGAGTGAAGGTCATCAGCAGCACCACAGGCTCATCAAAATCATGTACCACCTAATAGGATGCAACAAGGTCACAGTATCACCTCTGATAGACCTGCCAAAGGTGCATATTCTGAATCTAACCACAAGGACACACCAGACAAACTCAAATTGAGAGACATGCCACACAAAACTGGCCTGTAATCTTTAATAGTGCCAATGTCATGAAGTCAAGGAAAGACTGAGCAACTATTCCAGATTGGAAAGTGAGGAGATATGAAAAATTGAATAGAATGTGTCTTTGGGACTGGATTCTGTTGCTATAAAGGGCATATTGCCATTAAGGACTATTGCTAAAAACATGAATCAGGTCTAACGATAAGTGAGCAATAGTGTGTCCAAGTTAATTTCCAGAGTTTGATGGTCTTATTTTGTATATGTGGGAGAATGCTCTTGTTCATAGGAAATACACACTAATGTAGTTGGGGATGATGGGGCATTAGTTAGCAACTGAATTTTTAAATTGTTTAAGGAGAAAAGTTGTTGTCCTATTCTGTAAACATGTCTGTTGTTTATGATTATTTTAAAAGAAAAAAGGATAATAACAGAGAGAGGAAAAGATGACAAATAAACACAAGAATCTAATTTAGCTCAGTCTTAAAATCCACTAAAATGAGAATAAACATAATTTTAAAAAATATGTTATTGTGGTAACATAACATTTACCATTGAAGCCATTTTTATCTTTTTTCTGAATGTTTGTTGACACTTCATTGACACTTTTCCATTTAACACATTTTTTAATTTTTTAAATTGATACATAAAAATTGTATATATTATGGACTACATACAGATGTTTTGATATGTAAAATATATAGTGATCTGATCAGGTTACTTAACGTATCCATAATCTCAAACATTTATCTTTTTTTTTGGAGACAAAGTCTTGCTTTGTTGCCTAGGCTGGAGTGCGGTGGTGCGATCTTGGCTCACTGCAACCTCCACTTCCTGGGATCAAACAATTCTCATGCCTCAACCTCCTGAGTAGCTGGGACTACAGGTATGCATCACCACGCCCAGCTAATTTTTATATTTCTAGTAGAGATGGGTTTCACCATGTTGCCCAGGCTGGTCTCAAACTCCTGGCCTCAAGCAATCCACCCACCTCAGCCTCCCAAAGTGCTGGGATTACAGGTGTGAGCCACTGCACCCAGCTATCATTTCTTTGTGTTGGGAACATTCAATATTCTTTCTTCTAGCTATTCGAAAATATATAATGTATTATCAACTGTAGTTATCGTTACTTACAGTGCTATAGAACATTAGAACCTATTCCTCCTCTCTAGCTGTAATTTTGTGTCCTTCAACAAATCTCTCCCTATACTCCCTCAAACTTGTGCCCTTCTCAGCCTCCAGTAACCTCTCCATTTAACATGTTTTAATTGTACAGCTCAGTGGCATTACATTACTTCACAATGTTGTACAACTATCACCACTATTTTCAAAACCTTTTCATTACCCCAAACAGCAATTCTGTCACCATTAAGCAGTAACTCTTCTTCTCCCCTTTTCCTAGCTCCTGGTAACTTGAAATGTACTTTCTGTTCTATGAATTTGCCTATTCTAAACACTTGATATAAGCGGAATCATGCAATATGTGCCCTTTTGTGTCTGGATTATTTCATTTAGTGTGTTTTCAAGATCCGTCCATGTTGTAGCACATATCAAAACATCATTCCTTTTTATAGCTAAATGGTATTTTATTGTATGTATATACCATTCCTCTATTGATGGGCACTTGGCTTCTTTCCACCTTTTAACTATTGTGAATAATGCTGTTATGAACATTGGCATATAAGTGTGTGTTTGAGTCACTGTTTCCTTTTTTATTTTTTTAGACAGGGTTTTGCTATGTTGGCCAGGCTGGAGTGCAGTGGCACAATCTCAGCTCATTGCAACCTCCACCTCCCATGTTCAAGAGATTCTCCTGCCTCAGTCTCCTGAGTAGCTGTGATTACAGGTGTGCACTGCCACGCCTGGCTAATTTTTGTACTTTTAGTAGAGATGGGGTTTCGCCATATTGGCCAGGCTGGTCTCCAATTCCTGACCTCAAGTGATCTGTCCACCTCGGTCTCCCAAAGTGCTGGGATTACAGGCATGAGCCACCATGCCTGGCCCTTTGAGCTACTGTTTTCTATTATTTTGGGTTTACACCTAGAAGTGTAACTACTGGGTCATGTGGTAAAGATGTTTTAGAAAACATAGTCCACAAGATCGAGAGAACAGTGAGAGGTAACAATAAAACCGTAGAAGCTAAAGGCATGAACAAGTGGTAGCTGACCAAGTGATCTGAGGAGCAATGCTACACTGGCCATGGAGAAACACAGGAACCAATAGAATTTCCATGATTGAATCTTTAAGAGGCTCAGGAATTGGTAGCACTAGTTACCAGAGAAAGTTCTAGACAGTGGAGAAGAACAGGCTTGTTTGAAGGTTCTTTAAGAAGTGGTATTAGGCTGGGCACAGTGGCTAATGCCTGTAATCCTAGCACTTTGCGAGGCCGAGGTCAGCAGATCACTTGAGGTCAGGAGTTCAAGACCAGCCTGGCCAACATGGTGAACCCCATTTCTACTAAAAATACAAAATTAGCCAAGTGTAGTGGTGGGTGCCTGTACTCTCAGCTACTGGAGAGCCTGAGGCAGGAGAATCGCTTGAATCGGGAAGGTAGAGGTTGCAGTGAGCTGAGATCAGGCCACTGCACTCCAGCCTGGGCAACAGAGCAAGACTCTGTCTCAAAAAAAAAGAAAGAAGTGGTATTAAAATGCTCAATTTGGGCCATCATAAAGTAGTTGGTATCAGACTTAACCTCCGGCTGTTAAAAATAAAATTAAAATAAAAAACCTGGACAAAATGTGAAAAACCAGGGTTGCAGACATTAAACAGTTACCAATACCATGCTGTGATCACAGAGAGAAGGGGCTGTGATCATAGAGGAACTCACACAGGTGAGTTCCACATTTACCCTGGCTTTCTCCCATTTTCTGGGCCAGGCTGTGGGGCCATGGAACACAGCCAGGGGAGAAGAGCGTCACACGGGTTAGGAGTAGACTTCAGCCTCCTCCTGTCCATCAAAGCTCCTCAGACCAGGGTCGCTCACGTCTGCTGCCTTGCCATGCCTTCCTACAGCTGTCACCAGTCACAGACCAGCCTCGTCCTCCTGGGGCTTGAGTGGCAGCTCCATGCATATTGAGGCAGGGGACACCTTCTGCATGCCCAGCATCCACCAGGCTCCATGGGCCGCAGCATGTCAGTATCCTCTGCCAGTTTCTTGTCCTCATTCTTTTCTGTGGGCTATGATGGGGATGATGGGGGCTACAGTGGCAGCTGTGCTAATGCCCTGGCCAGGTCCAATGGGCTGCTGGTAGGCAACGAGAAGATCACCATGTAGACCCTCAACAACCACCTATCTGGCCTCCTACCTGGCCAAGGTGAACGCCCTGGAAGAGGTCACCTGAGAGCTGGGGGTGAAGGCCCACGGCTGGTACCAGAAGCAAGGGCCTGGGCCCTACTGTGACTTACACCCACTACTTCAAGACCATCAGGGACCTATGGGACAAGAGTCTCACTGCCACCATTGAGAACTTCAGGATTGTCCTGATGACCAACAGCACCCATCTGGCTGCAGATGACTTCCGAACCAAGTTTAAGGAGCTGGCCCTGGGTCTGAGCCTGGAGATCCACATCAACGTTCTGTGCAGGGTGCTGGGCAAGCTGAGCCTGGCCAGGACTGACGTGGAGATGGGGATGGAAAGCCCGAAGGAGGAGCTGGCCTACCTGAAGAAAAATTACCAGAAAGGAATTGGTGCCCTGAGGGGCCAGGTGGGAGGCCTAGTCAGTGTGGTGATAGATTCCCCTCCAGGCATCAACCCATTCTAGATCCTGAACAACGACTTGAGAAGCAAATAGGAGGTCATGGCTGAGCAGAACTAGGAGGGTGCTGAAGCCTGGTTAACCAGCCAGTCCCAGGAGCTGAATCAGGAGGTTGCCAGCCACATGAGCAGCTCCAGATGAGCAAATTCAAAGTCACTGACCTGCGGTGAATCCCCCAGGGTTTTGACATTGAGCTGCAGTTGCAGCTCAGCATGAAAGCTGCCCTGGAAGGCACACTGGAAGAAACAAGGGCCCTCTTTGGAGCCAAGCTGGCACAGATCCAGGCGCTGGTCAGGTGTGTTGAAGCCCAGCAGGGCGACGTGGGTGCTGACAGCCAGCAGCAGAACCAGCACCAGCGGTTCATGGACATCAAGTCTCAGCTGGAGGAGGAGATTACTATCTACTGAAGCCTGTCCTTGAGCCAGGATGGTCAACAACAACCCGCCTGCCTCCAAGGTCCTCTGAGTCCACTGGCTTCTGGGCTTCTGTCCTCCAGGAGAGGGGTTCCCCTGGGTAGGGGAATGGGAGGGGAGGGACACTTACCCCTGGCTCTTTTCCTGGCCAGCCAATAAAGTTTTATGGCCTAACGTGGGTGTAGGGGTGTGGGGAGGAGAAGTAGATTTCACAGTTGAAGGCTGAGGAGCCAATTGAGATTAAAGGTGGTTCAGGGTGCTGGAGGTGGTGCTACAAAAAAGGAACCCAAGAAGTCTGTGTGGAAACCTCTCTCAGGTCTTGGCCAGTTCCTGGGCCATGTAAGAACAGTGACTAGAAGACGGAGTGCTGGGTGGAGATCTGGAGTTTTCACAGTGCTGGGAAACATTGGGATTTGGATCCGGCCAGAGTGGAGAAACTTCAGTGAACACCCAACATTCAGTTGAGACCCTAGCAAATTACACAGATGGATTGAAAGTAAAAAGATGAAAAAGATAAACCCTGCAAACAGTATCCAAAAGAAAACAGTTGTGCTTTATTAATATAAAACAAAGTAGACTTTAACACAAGAAATATTACAAGAGATAGTATACCTTATTAAGAGGGCTAACACAATCGTATACGTTAAAAAATTAACATGTACCTAATAATACAGGTTCAAAATATATAAAGGAGAACTTGACAGAACTAAAAACAGGGATAACATCCATCTACATAGTTAGAGATTTTAACAACTTCTATGAGTAACTGATAGCAAAAGCATACAAAAACATCAGTAAGGCTGGGCGCGGTGGCTCACACCTGTAATCCCAGCACTTTGGGAGGCTGAGGTAGGCAGATCACGAGGTCAGGAGATCGAGACCATCCTGGCTAACATGGTGAAACCCCGTCTCCACTAAAAAAAAATACAAAAAATTAGCCAGGCATGGTGGTGGGCACTTGTAGTCCCAGCTACTCGGGAGGCTGAGTCAGGAGAATGGCATGAAACCGGGAGGCAGAGCTTGCAGTGAGCCGAGATCACGCCACTGCACTCCAGCCTGGGCGACAGAGCAAGACTTTGCCTCAAAAAAAAAAAAAAAAATCAGTAAGATATAGAAGATTGAAAAACATGATTAACTAACTTGGTCCATAAAATATTGCACCAACAATATAGAATACACATTCTTTTCAAGTACACTAATATGGTTTGGATTTGTGTCTCCACCCAAATCTCATGTCAAATTGTAATCACCATTGTTGTGGGAGGGGCCTGGTGGGAGGTGATTGAATCATGGAGGCAGACTTCCCCCTTGCTGTGCTCCTGATAAGGAATGAGTTCTCATGAGACCTGGTTGCTTAAAAGTGTGTAGCACCTCTCCCCTCTCTCTCTTCCTCCTGCTCCAGCCATGTAAGATGTGACTCCTTCCTCTTCACCTTCCACTATAATTGTAAGTTTCCTGTGGCCTCCTCAGCCATGCTTCCTGTACACCATGTGGAACCATGAGCCAATTAAACCTCTTTTCTTTAGAAATTACCCGGTCTCAGGTAGTTCTTTATAGCAATGCAAGATCAGACTAATACACACACACAGAACATTTATCCAAGTAGACCAGGTTTTGGGCCACAAACAAGTCTTCACAAATTTTAAGGGATTGAAGTCAAACAGTACATGTTCTCTAAACATTGTGGGATCGAAAAATAAACTCAAAAGAAAGGAGAAGAAAGAAAATAATAAGAAAAAAGCAAAAATCAATGAAATCAAAAATAAATCTATGCTGGAAAAAATCCACAAAGACAAGAATTGATTTTTTGAGAAGAATAATAAAATTGATAAACTCCTAGCAACTAATCAATAACAAAGAAAACACAAATTGCCATCTTTATGAATAAAATAAGGGATATCACTACATATCCTACAGACATTAAAAATATGAAAGGATACTATGAACAACCTTATGTCAATAAACTAAAAATAGAGATTTTCCAAGGAAAAAGTCCTTGGAAAGCACAATTTACCAAAACTGATACAAGAAATAGAAAATTTGAATGGTTATACAACTATTAACTATTCAATAGTTAAATAACTGGTCAACTGTTAAATAAATTGAATCAATTATTAAAAGGCTTCTACCAAGAAAACACCAAGCCCATATGGTTTTGGTCTCAGATTGGTTTCCCTGGAAACAGATTCTGAGATGTTGAATTTCATGCAGGAGTGGGAGACACATCTGCAGGAAATTGAAAGCAGGATTGGCCAGAAATAAAAACTGACTCACAATGCAGCTGCAACCCAGGCCTCAGCCAAGCCCTAGAGCTGTGATAACCATTGAGAATTGAATCAATTTGAGGAAAGGCGCTAGGCTTTAGTATTCCTATCTTAGCACCCTGAAAATAAGCTTAATCTTGGGTGAGGCAGTTCCCTGCAGCTGAAGGTAGCTCCCAAAGAGGAACATGCTGTGAGCTGTCAGCGTCAGACATTTGAGCAGTTGGAGAAAGGGTGCATTAAACCTTAGAAGAGATTTAGGTTGAGTACCAGAGTATCCAATAAGGTTGCACTGGTGATTTTTCCAAACATGTAAGGAATAAAATCTTACACAAACTCCTCCAGAGAATAGGAAAAGAGGAATCAATTCACAACTCATTTTATGAGGTCAACATAACCTGACACTAAAACTTAACAAGGACATTAGGAGAAAGGAAAATTATAGATCAATATTACTTATGAACATATATTCAATATCCTAAATAAAATATAAACAAATAGAACCTCACAATACATAAAAATAAGAAAATATTATTACCAATTAGTATGTATTTCAGGAATATAAGGTTGGTTTAACATCTGAAATCAAGGTATTTCATCCACACTAACAAAATAAAGGAGAAAATCCATAGGATAATTTCAATAAAGAAGGAAAAGCATTTTACAATATGCAACATCTATTCATGCCAAAAGAAAATGTTCAGTTGGACAAGGTGGCTCACACCTGTAATGCCAACACTTTGGGATTCTGAGGTGAGGAGATCACTTGAAGCCGGGAGTTTCAGACCAGCCTGGGCAACACAGCAAGACTCTATCGCTACAAAATTTTTTTTTTTAATTAACTGGGCATGGTGGCATGCACCCGTAATCTCAGCTACTCAGGAGGCTGAGGTGGGAGGATCGCTTGATCCCAGGAGTTCAAGGCTGTTAAGCTATGATCTCACTAGTAAGCTGTAGCCTGAGTGACAGAGCAAGACACCCTGTTGAAAGAAAGAATGAGGAAAGAAAGAAAGAAAGAAGAAAGAAAGAAAGAAAGAAAGAAAGAAAGAAAGAAAGAAAGAAAGAAAGAAAGAAGGAAGGAAGGAAGAAAGAAAGAGAAAGAAAGAAAGAAAGAAAGAAGAAAGAAAGAAAGAAAGAAAGAAAGAAAGAAAGAAAGAAAGAAAGAAAGAAAGAAGAGAGGGAGGGAGGGAGGGAGGAAGGAAGGAAGGAAGGAAGGAAGGAAGGAAGGAAGGAAGGAAAGAAGGAAGGAAGGAAGGAAGGAAGGAAGGAGAGTTCTCAGCAGACTAAACAGAAGAAAAATTTCTTAACTGATATAGAATATCTACAAGAAAGCTACAGCTAACATCATATTCAATGGTGAAATATTGAACATTATTCCCCAAGGTCAAGGATGTTCACTCGTTTTTGTTTTGTTTTGTTTTGTTTTTCGGTTGTTGAGACAGAGTCTCACTCTGTCGCCAGGCTGGAGTGCAGTGACACAATCTCAGCTCACTGCAACCTCCACATCCCGGGTTCAAGTGATTCTCCTGCCTCAGCCTCCCGAGTAGCTGGGACTACAGGCATGTGCCACCACACCTGGCTAATTTTTGTACTTTTAGTAGAGACCATGTTTCACCATGTTGGCCAAGATCGTCTCAATCTCTTAACCTTGTGATCCACTCGCCTCAGCCTCCCAAAGTGCTGGCATTACAAGCGAGAGCCATTGCACCCAGCAGGATGTTCGCTCTTATCACTTCTATTCACTATTGTACCAGAGGTCTCAGCCAGTGCAATAAGGCAAGAAAAGGAAATAAGGGGTAAAAGGTAGAAAGGAAGAAATAAAAATGTCTTTGTTATTCATAAATGGCATGACTGTTTATGTAGAAAAACCAAAAGAATCTATAAGCTGCCGGGTACGGTGGCTCATGCCTGTAATCCCAGCACTTTAGGAGGCTGAGGTGGGCAGATCGCTTGAGGTCAGGAGTTCAAGACCAGTCTGGTCAACATGGTGAAACCCTGTTTCTATTAAAAATACAAAAATTAGCTGAGCATGGTGGTGTGTGCCTGTAATCCCAGCTACTTGGGAGGCTGAGGCAGGAGAATTGCTTGAACCCAAGAGATGGAGGTTGCAGCAAACCAGATCACCCCACTGCACTCCAGCTTGGGCAGCAAAGTGAGACTCCATCTCAAAAAAAGAATCTACGAGCAACTAGAACTAATAAATTCTATTAAGGTCGCTGAAAAGAAGACAAAACATATAAAATCAGTTGCACATATATTTGTAATAAATTACTGGAAGGTGAAATTTTCTTTTTCCTTTTTTTTTTTTTTGAGACCGGGTCTCATGTTGTCACTGCGGCTGGAGTGCAGTGGCAATATCATAGGTCACTGCAGCTTTGCGGCCTTGATCTCCCAGGCTGAGACTACAGGCACATGCCACCAGGCCTAGCTAATTTTTTTTTTTTTAAGTAGAGGTGAGGTCTCCCTCTATTGCCCAGGCTGGTCTCAAACTGAGCTCAAGCAATCCTCCCACCTTGGCCTCCCACAGTGCTCGATTACAGGTATGAGCCACCTCACCCAGCCTGAAAGTTTAAACTACGATTTATGATAACATTTTTAAAAATCACAAACCTAGAAATAAATCTAGTGAAAGAAGTGTAAGTCCTACACTGAAAATTACAAAATATTGCTAAGAGAAATAGAAAAACTTAAACATGTGGAAGGAAAATTCATTGATTAGAAAACTAAATCTTGTTAAGATATCAGCTCTCTATAGATTCATCTATAGAGTCAATGCAATCTAAATAAAATTCTCAGCAAGATTTTAAAGACTTTGTCATCCTCAAAAGTTGGCTGACTTACACTTTCAGCTATCAAAATTTACTATAATGTTACATTAAATTAAGACCGCATGTTGGTGCAAAGATAAATAGGCCAGTGGGACACAATAGAAAATCCAGAAAAATACCCCACAGATACAGTTGGTTGATTTGAGATAAGAACGCTACTGAATTTAGTGGGGGAAAGTGGTTTTTTTCACTAGGTAGTGCCAGAGCAGTTGGTTATCCACATAGAAAAAGAATGAATCTTGACCCCTACCTTACAATACATAAAAATTAATTTGAGGGGCCAGGCATGGTGGTTCATGCATGTAATCCCAGCACTTTGGAAGGCCAAGTGATCAGGCGGGCAGATCACCTGAGGACAGGAGTTCAAGACCAGCCTGGCTAACATGGTGAAACCTCTTCTCTACAAAAAATACAAAATTAGCAGGGCATGGTGGTGCATGCCTGTAATTCCAGCTAGGCAGGGGGCTGAGGTAGGAGAATCACTTGAACCCAGGAGGTGGAGGTTGCAGTGAGCTGAGATCGCACCACTGCGCTCCAGCATGGGCCACAGAGAAAGACTCTGTCTCAAAAATAATAATAATAATAATAAATTTGAGGTAGGTCATAGATCTACATGTGAAAAGTAAAATAATTTCTAAAAGAAAACATAGAGAGAAATTTTCATATTCTTGGGGAAGGCAAAGATTTCTTAGACTAAACACAAAAAACACTAATCATAACAGATCAAATTGATAAATCAGGCTTTATTAATTTGTTATTAAAATATACCATTAAGAAAGTGAATGAACATGCCACAAACTAGGAGAAAATATTCACAGTATATACATCTGATGAAGGATTCATATCCAAAATATATAAAGAACCCCTACAAATCAATAAAAAAGACAACTCAATTGTGAAGTAGACAAAAATTTGAACAAGCATTTTGACAAAAGAAGATCCCAAATGTCCAACAAACCTATGATGAAGTTGTTCAACACCAGAACTCTCTGGGGTATGCAATTTAAAACCCACAATGAGATAGCACTATACTCTCCCAAAATGACTAAAATTAAAGAGTGACACTACCAAATGCTGGTGGGAATGTAGAGCAAGTAGAACTCTCAGATGTTACTGGTGAAAAGTGTACATTCATTCAACTGCATTAGAAAACCATTTGGCAGTATCAAAGTTAAACATATAATAAACCTATTACTCAATTATACTCCTAAGTATGATCTTCAAAGTAAATGCATGTGTATGTCTACCAAAAGACATGTACAAGAATGTATTTATAACCAAAAACTAGAAACAACCCAAATGATCACCAACAAATGGTAAAAATAAAGCATAATATAGTTACACAATGAAATGCTATACAGCAATAAAAAAGAATAAACTCACCATCGTGTATAAATCTAAAAAACATTATGTTGAATGAAAGAAACCAAAACCAAACAGTATATACTTCATGAATCTATTTATAAAAGCCAAAGAATAGTCTGGGCACAGTGGCTCACATCTGTAACCTCAGCACTTTGGGAGGCCAAGGCAGGCAGATTGCTTGAGCTCAGGAGTTCAAGACCAGCCTAAGCAACATAGTAAAACCTCATTTCTACAAAGAATACTAAAATTAGCCAGGTGTGATGGCGTGCACCTACTGTAGTCCCAGCTATTCGAGAGGCTGAGATGGGAGAATTGCTTGAGCCTGGAAGGTTGAGGCTGCAGTGAGCCATGATCCAGACACTGTACTCTAGCCGGATGACAGATCAAGACCCTGTCTCAAAAAAAAAAAAGCCCAACAATAAGCAACCAATTTATAGTGATAGAAGTTCCAGAATAGTGATAATTTTAGGGAGTGAGATATGGAGAGTTATTTTGCTTTGTTTTATTTTGCCAAGAAAGAGCATGAGGGAACCTTCTAGGCTGATGGGAACATTCTATATCTTGATCTGGATGGCTGATACACATTGTATACTTATGTTAAAACACATATAATATTGGCTGGGGACGGCAGTTTGGGAGGCTGAGGCAGGTGCGATCACTTGAGGTCAGGAGTTCAAGACTAGCCTCACCAACATGGTGAAAGTCCATCTCTACTAAAAATACAAAAATTAGCTGGGCATGATGGCACATGCTTGTAATCCCAGCTACTTGGGAGGCTGAAACAGGAGAATCACTTCAACCCAGGAGACGGAGGTTGCAGTGAGCCAAGATTGTGCCATTGTACTCCAGTCTAGGCAACAAGAGCGAAACTTTGTCTAAAAAAAAAAAAAGATAGATGATAGATAGATAGATGGATAGATAGATAGATAGATAGATAGATAGATAGATAGATAGATAGATGATAGATAGACAGATAAAAATAATACATATGTGCTGAACAGCTCCCACACATTGGGCAATTTCCTTGCCCCACCATGGGAAAAAAGACTAGAGGTTTTTTCTTTGGAGAATATAAAACAGAAGATCTCAAGACTCAACGGCACCAAGCACAGCTGAAGCAGGGATACCTTACTGAAAATCGGGGGGTTAAGTAAACCTATGCATGTCAAATGATGTTTCATCCCACCTTTTTCCTCACTTGACTCCCTGAACTGAAAACTTACCCTCATGTCTCATTGGCCAGAATTGTATCACATGTTCATTCCTAAACCAAGGAACAGGATAGGAAATGTCCAAGATGGAGGAATCCAGAAAAATCAAGACAACCTTGAAGTTTGTCATCACTATCATCATCCCCCTCATCATCACACATTTATCATATGTTCATACAACACAGACTTGATTCCGTTACCTACTAGACCAAAACTAAACAAATATTGTTCCTGCAGCCATTATTCTGAGAAGCTACCAAATTCCCAGGACAACGTCTCTAATTTGGTTGAGCGTGAGCAGCATGCCCACTCTCTGATTTGCAGGAAGAGATGGCATCTGGCCACATTGGCTTCCATGATAGAAGTTGGGTACTACCTCCTTAGACTACTCACAAGGAGAATTTCCCAATTTCAGGTGCCAGGACAACGGTGTTTGGATGCTGAATAACCCCAAAAGACAAATGTTCGTTCCCAAGAAAAAGTCATGAACTGCCTTTAATCTACCTTGAGCTAAAATCTGAAAACACTTTCCCTGTTATTTATCTGTCTTTGAGTTTATATGATACCTTTTCAACTGGACAGTCTCATTTCTTTCTTTGCTCCAATAGCACAAGGCTATAAATCCTCTTTTTGTGATTCAACATGCAGGAGTGTTCCTGGTCTCTGGGAGTTCACCACCTCCCACTCACTTGATGCTCTGAATAAAGTACAAAGGCCTGATATGTAATTTTCACTCTTTCTTCTCTAAGTCCCATCCCATTAACCAATGGTCCCCATTATAGGAGATTGCATATGTGTAAACAGAAAATATGATTGAGCAATATACTTCGCCTATAACATCTCACTAGAATACTACATGAGTTTTGTTGTATGGATCAATTCCTGCTGGAAAAAAGTACAATATTAATGTGCAGTGATTAACTAACATTGCCAAGTCAATTCCCTAATATTGCATAAAATAAAGTTTGTTTTGGCTCCCTTAAAAATGAGTATGTTTTATTCTTGCAGGTCTCAGCAACCCAACTTGTTCTGCATATGGTTGCATGTTTAATTAGTGATCCTTCTGTAAGACTCTGCAATTAGCACCCTGATGATTAATAAAACAACTCCTTTAAAGCTCCATTTAGCTAGCAGAACTGCACAATCAGGTATAATTAATTCATCATTAATAAATCATGGCTGATTAACTAATCTGTTTATTACCAACACATTACTGAACAGCTCCCACCTGAGCACAGCTAATTTTTCTATGCTGAACAGAGCTAGAAGCTAATAAAAAATTTAAAAAAATAAAAGCCTCTCTAAAAGTGCACTAAATAGCAAGTGTGTTGGTATAGTCAGGGAGATCATGGGGCAATGCACATTTAAAAGTTATTGAACTGCACAGGCAATTGTCATTCAGGAGTGAAGAAAATGGTGGCTAAGTCCAAAAGCCTAAACGCCTAATGGTTCTCGAATTTAAACATACTCCAAAATCACCTGGATGGCTTGTTACAACCCAGATCACTAGGTCTCCTCCCCGGAGCTTCTAATTCAGTTGGTCTAGGTTAGGGCCTGTGAATGTGCATTTCTTTTTTTTTTTTTTTTTTGGAGACAGTCTTGCTCTGTCACCCAGGCTGGAGTGCAGTGGTGCGATCTCGGCTCACTGCAACCTCTGCCTCCTGGGTTCAAGTGATTCTCCTGCCTCAGCACCCCAAGTAGCTGGGAGTACAGGTGCATGCCACCATGCCCAGCTAACTTTTATATTTTTTGTAGAGATGGGGTCTCACCATGTTGGCCAGGCTGGTCTCAAACTCCTGATCTCAGGTGATCTGCCTGCCTCAGCCTCTCAAAGTGCTGGGATTATAGGCATGAGCCACCCAGCCGTGAATGTGCATTTCTAACAAGCTCCCAGGTGGTGCTGATGCTGATCGTCAGAGAACCACGGTTCTACCTTTATTCATATACTGGGAATGACTCACCATTGCTATGATTTCTAAGTCCTTTTTATAGATTTTAGTAGTTTCCAAAATTAAACACCAGTAAGAATAACTTTCAGTATTGTTTATCTGTCCTTGTGTTTACATGTTATCTATTCAACTGGATTGTTAGTTTAAAAATTGCTGTTTTTTAAAATTTCTCTCTGTGTGCCCCCAGAACCTAACAACTATTTTCTAGATGTAGAAACCCTAGACAAAACCCACACATGCCCTGAGCGTTCATCTCTGAGTCTTTGCTCATACCTTGATATTTCTAAGCCCTTTTCTTCAATACTCCCCTACCATCGCCCTTGGTGTCTGTGCCATATGTAGGCCTTAATCACAGACCCACACAAGAGCTTATTATATTTTCATAAAAGGATGAGCCTGGTCTCCACAGTTAGCGTGAGTCCCTTGAGAGCCGGGTAAACTCCCTCTCTAATCATGTTTGCCGCCTGGCCCCCAGCTCTCTGCCCTGCCAGCTTCTAGCAGGGTGTCTTACATTGCTTTTTACCAACCATGTAAGATTGCTTTACAACACATCTGACCCCAGGCCATGAAATCAGATCCCAGCTGGGTACCTAACTGGCAGGATACAGGGTTGGACAGCAGGGGGGATTCCCCTCTTGAAAAGAACTTGGAAAGAGGAAAACAATTCACCCTCTGAGAGTTAAGCCACAAAACAAACAAAGAAATGAAAGAAAAAAAGACAGATAAACTCAAAGCAGTGGTTCTCAGCAGAATAATGGATTTTCCCCCTCACCCCCACCTCCCTGGGACATTGGGCAATGTCTAGCAACATTAAAGAAACAGAATGGCTTGACTATAACTGATCCACGTGGAAAGACAGCACTGGTTAGCATGGAAGCTCTGGAAAAGCTTGCTCAGGGAGTCAAGCTTTGGCAGGGCCCAGGCAGGTCTTATCTGAGAGAAAGGCTAAGGCATGGAAAGGAGAATCCAGACTGCGCTATGAGGCAGGTTACATACAGTGGACTCACATCTCATGCAAGTTCAGGCTAAAGTCAGTATGTCTTAGAAAAATACTGTGAAAAGGCCGGGCATGGTGGCTCATGTCTATAATCTCAGCACTTTGGGAGGCCAAGGCAGGCGGATCACTTGAGGTCAGGAGTTTGAGACCAGCCTGGCCAACATGGTGAGACCCCATCTCTACTAAAAATACAAAAATTAGCCAGGTGTGGTGGCGCACGCCTGTAGTCCCAGCTACTTGGGAGGCTGAGGCAGGAGAATTGCTTGAACCCAGGAGGCGGAGGTTGCAGTGGGCTGAGATCAGGCCACACTGTACTCCAGCCTGGCGACAGAGCGAGACTCCATCTCAAAAAAAAAGAAAACAATTATCCAGGTGTGATGGCGCATGCCTGTACTCCCAGTTACTTGGAAGGCTGAAGCAAGAGAATCACTTGAATCTGGGAGGTGGAGGTTGCAGTGAGGAGAGATCATGCTACTGCACTCCAGCCTGGGTGACAGAGTCAGACTCTGTCTCAAAAAAAAAAAAAAAAAAAAAAACTGTGGAAAAAAATACATAAGGCAATCAGGGAATGGGAACATTAACTGGATATTCAATAATATTAATTAATTGTTGCTAATGTTTTGGATAGTAGTTTTCTATTGCTGCACCAATATTACCACAAACTTAGTAGCTGAAAACAACACACATCTATTATTTCACAGTTTCTGTGGATCAGAAGTCCAGGCACAACTGAGTTCTCTTCAAAGCTGCAATCAAGGTGTTAGCAAGGGTTGGGGTCTCAGTCTCATAAGAATACCCAACTGGGGAAAGATCTGCTTCCAAATTTACTCAGGTTGTTGGCAAAATTCAGGTCCTTGCTTTCACAGGACTGAGAGCTTCGTTTTCCTGCTGGCTATTGGCTACAGGCTGCCTTCAGCTTTTAGAGACCACCCTGAGTTCCTTTTGGGTTGCTGTAAACCAAAAATAAAATTCTAAGCCCCTCAGCCGTCTGAATGGACCCCTCTTCTTGGCAAGGGCATTCCAAACTTAACCTGAAAAACTAGCTCAGGCCATGATGGGAAGGGGACATGTGTCGTTATACCCTCCTCTCTTTTGGAATTACTGATAGAACAGACTCTTTAAGTCTGATAAGAAACATTTACAATCTTTCTCTCTCAAGACTGCTCCTGGAGGCTTCAACTGCATGACAGAACCTTGGCAAGGAGAGGGAGAGCATTAGGACAAATACCTAATGCATGCAGGACTTAAAACCTAGATTGTTGATAGGTGCAGCAAATCACCATGGCCCATGTATACCTATGTAACAAACCTGCACATTCTGCACATGTATCCCAAAACTTAAAATTAAAAAAAAAAAACCTTGGTCTCCACAACCCCTTATCATAACCCAGACATTCCTTTCTATTGATAATAATCCTTTCAACAAATTGCCAGTCAGAACATCTTTGAATCCACCTATGACCCGGAAGACCCTGTTCCCAGTTGTCTCACCTTTCCAGACCGAATCGATGGACATCTTACATGTATTGATTGATTGATGCCTTACGTCTTCTCTAAAATGTACAAAACCAAGCTGTAGCCAGACCACCTTGGCACATGTCATCAGGACATCCTGAGGCTGTCACAGGCATGTCTTTAACTTTGGCAAAATAAGTTTTCTAAATTGATTGAGACCTGTCTCAGATAGTTTTTGATTTATATTCCCCAACATGGTACCTTGCATCCTCATAGCCAGCAAGGGAGAGGGAGTCTCCAACAAGACCATGCTACAATCTTATATAACATAACCATGCAATACATATATGTAATCACATACATTCCATCATCTTTGTTGTACTTATTGGTTATAAGCAAGTCACTCTCAAGGGGAGGTGATCATATAAGGGCTTGAACACCAGACCACCTTAATGGTCTGTCCATCACAGAAGTGATATTAGTGTTAAGGTTACTTTTTTTAAAGAGTACTTATATTTAAAAGATAAATACTTAAATATTTGCTGATGAGAGTGTATGATTTCTTCAAAATAATCCAGGGGAGAAAAGAAGTGGGCTCTGAAGTGAGGTATAGATGATTGGCCACGCACTAAAACTGCTGAACCTGAGGGATAGGTTCATGGGGGCTCATCACACTATTCTCTACTTTTGAATATGTTTGAAATTTTCATAATAAAATTAAAAAGATAAAGACAGAGCAAGACTATCTCCAAAAAAGAACATAAAAGGCTGGGTACAGTGGCTCACACCTGTAATCCCAGAACTTTGGGAGGCCGAGGCAGGTGGATCACTTGAGGTCAGGAGTTCAAGACCAGCCTGACTAACATGGGGAAACCCCGTCTCTACTAAAAAATACAAAATTAGCCAGGTGTGGTGGTACATGCTTGTAATCCCAGCTACTTGGGAGGCTGAGGCAGGAGAATTACTTGAACCCAGGAGGCAGAGGTTGCAGTGAGCCAAGATTGTGCCATTGCACTCCAGCCTGGGCAACAAGAGCGAAATTCTGTCTTAAAAAAGTAAATAAAAATAAAAGATAAAGACACCATGTGCATTCGTTTTCTTTTGCTGCAAAACAAATTATATCAAATTTAGCTACTTAAAACTACAAACGTTTATTATCTCAGTCTCTGTGGGTTAACAATCTGGAGCAGCGTAGCTGGGTACCTCTGGTTCAGGGTCTCTCACAAGGCTACTGTCAAGGTGTCAGAAGGATGGCATCATCTGAGGATGACCAGAGCAGGAAGGTCCACTTCCAAGCTTATTTATGTGGCTGTTGGTCAAAGGCCTCAGTTCATTGCTACATGGGCTTCTTCTTAAGGCTGCTCATGATGAGGCAGCTGGCTTTCCACAGGGCAAGGGATTCAAGAGAGGGAGGTAGACAGACAGAAACTGACCAAAACAGAAGATGCAGCCTTTTATAACCTAACTGCATTACCTCTGGATATTCCACTGGTCTCACAAACCAATCCTGGTGCAATGTGGGAGGCGACTGCCTAAGGGTCTGATAGCAGAAGATGAGGATCATTGGAAACCATTTTGGAGGCAGGCTACCATAGTGCATAAGGCAAAAATTAAGTTTTCCAAGATTATCTTTGAAAATCCCACAGATAGGCCGGGTGTGGTGGCTCACACCTGTAATCCCAACACTTTGGGAGGCCAAGGCAGGCAGATCTTTTGAGGTCAGGAGTTTGACACCAGCCTGGCCAATATGGTGAAACTCTGTTTCTAATAAAAATACAAAAATCAGCCAGGTGTGGTGGCAGGCGCCTGTAGACCCAGCAACTCAGGAGGCTGAGGCAAGAGAATCACTTGAAACCATGAGGCAGAGGTTGCAGTGAGCCAATATCACAACATTGCACTCCAGCCTGGGTGACAGAGCAAGACTTTGTCTCAAAAAAAAAAAAAAAAAAAAGAAAGAAAATCCCATGAATAACCTGTAAAGCATAGTAGACAGATACACCAGTTCACAAGCATAGCACTACCAGTTTTTTCTACAGTGTTAGAGCAAATCACTGTTTTGCTGAGTGTTTGACAAAGATGTTTGACCATAGTTGTACCAAAAATAAATATATTTAGGCCAAGTGTGGTGGCTTACACCTACAGTCTCAGCATTTTGGGAGGCCAAGGCAGGAAGGTCACTTGTGCCCAGGAGTTTGAGAACAGCCTGGGCAACATAGTGAGACCTCATCTCTATAAAAAATTTAAAAATTAGCCAGGAGTGGTGGCACGTGCCTGTGGTCCCAACTACTCAGGAGGCTGGGGTGGGAGGATGGCTTGAGCTCGAGAAGTCAAGGCTGCAATGAGCTATGATCATGCCACTGCACTTCGGCCTGGGTGACAGAGAAAGACCCTATCTCAATCAATCAATCAACACTAAAATTACATGTGGCCTTGACCTGAGCACATGTAGTCAAATTTGACTAAAGTAAGTGCAATATGATGGGATTCTATTGTGTTGTCAAAGTGGGGAAGCTTATCATGTCTTGATGACATCTGCCATTTAAGTCCATTTTGCTGACTCTCCTTGTTTTGGCTCCCTGGTCACCAAGGAGCTTTCTGATTACAATTTGGTTTCCCAAACAGATATGCAAGTAGGGAGAAAATGCTCTGATCTAATCTATTCTGTGGTTACATTTCTCATTGTAAAATAACAAATTGGTGTTCTGGCTTTATATGTCAGTCTCTATGTGCTAGGTTAATGTGAGTCTGCCCCTGAAAGATAGAGTTACTCTTGGTGCACTTACATAATAGGCTTTTGAGACTGTACTCCTAATCCCCTGGGCTGTGATAAGTTTACCCATGTAATGTCATCCTAGAGGGAACCATCTGAGTGGTCTGAAAACCTTCCCCAGGCATAGCAATTATATTTACTGTACACAGAATATATCCATGAGCTCTCACATTTCTCAGCTCTTTGGCTGTTAGATGGAGATATGTGACCAGTTCTGGCCAAAGGCTGTGAACAGAATTGACACATATCACTTCTGAGCCAAAGCACAGGAAGGTCTCCATACACTCTTTCCTCCTGCTGCCACAACCACAAAGACCACATGCTGAGATGGCAGAATGAAAAATCAGCCTGAGCCACTGCATGATCACAAGGAACAGGACCCCTCCTGGCCTGTAGTAGACACTGAGGTCAAATAAAATGTTTGTTATTTTAAGCCACTGTGATTTTGTAGATATTTTGTACTTTAGCATAACCTAGTCTAATTCAGTACACCAGAGATGGGATGCCAACTTTACTGGGAGCACTTTTTTCAATGAATAGCAACATTAAACTTGAAAGCAGTGATATGGTTTGGCTGTGTCCCCACCCAAATCTCATCTTGAATTGTAGCTCCCATAATTCCCACAACTTGTGTGAGGTACCTGGTGGGAGATAATTGAATCTTGGGGGCGGTTTCTCCCATACTGTTCTCGTGATAGTGAATAAGTCTCACGAGATCTCCTGGTTTTATAAGGGGTTTCTCCTTTTGCTTGGCTCTCATTCACTCTTGCCTGCCACCATATAAGACATGCCTTTCACCTTCTGCCATAATTGTGAGGCCTCCCCAGCCATGTGGAACTGTGAGTCCATTAAACCTCTTTTTCTTTATAAATTATCCAGTCTCAGGTACGCCTTTATCAGCAGCATGAAAATGGACTAATACAGTAAATTGGTACTGGGAGTGGGGCACTGCTGTAAAGATACCCAATAATGTCGAAGCAACTTTGAAACTGGGTAACAGGCAGAGGTTAGAACAGTTTGGAGGGCTCAAAAGAAGATTGGAAAATGTGGAAAGTTTGGAACTTCCTAGAGACTTGTTGAACAGCTTTGACCAAAATGCTGATAATGATATGGACAATGAAATCCAGGCTGAGGTGGTCTCAGATGGGGATGAGGAACTTTTTGGGAACTGGAGTAAAGGTGACTCTTGCTATATTTTAGCAAAGAGACTGGCAGCATTTTGCCCCTGCCCTAGAGATCTATGGAACTTTTAACTTGAAGGAGATGATTTAGAGTACCTGGCCAAAAAAATTTCTAAGCAGCAAAGCATTCAAGATGTTACTTGGGTGCTGTTAAAAGCATTCAGTTTTAAAAGGGAAACAAAGCATAAAAGTTCAAAAAATTTTCAATCTGAGGATGCGATAGAAAAGAAAAACCCATTTTCTGAGGAGAAATTCAGCTAGATGCAGAAATTTGCATAAATAACAAGTAGACAAATGTTTATCACCAACACAATGGGAAAAATGCCTCCAGGGCATGTCAGAGACATTTGTGGCAGCCCCTCCCACTATAGGCCCAAAGGCCTAGGAAAAAAAATGGTTTTGTGGGCCGGGTCCAGGACCCTCCTGCTGTGTGCAGCCTAGGGACTTGGTGCCCTGCATCCCAGCTGCTCTAGCCATGGCTAAAAGGGGCCAAGGTATAGCTCAGGCCATTGCTTCAGAGTGTGCAAGCCCCTAGCCTTGGCAGCTTCCACATGGTGTTGAGCCTGTGGGAGCACAGAAGTCAAGAACTGAGGTTTGGGAACCTCTGCCTAGATTTCAGAAGATGTATGGAAATGCCTGGTTGTCCAGGCAGAAGTGTGCTGCAGGGATGGAGCCCTCATGGAGAACCTCTGCTAAGGCAGTGCGGAAGGGAAATGTGGGGTACAAGCCCCCATACAGAGTCCCCACTGGGGCACTGCCTAGTGGAACTATGAGAGGAGGGCCACTGTCCTCCAGACCCCATAATGGTAGATCGACCAACAGCTTGTACCATGCACCTGGAAAATCCACAGACACTCAACATCAGCCTGTGAAAGCAGCCATGGGGGGGCTATACCCTGCAAAGCCACAGGGGTAGAGCTGCCCAAGGCTGTGGAAGCCCATCTGTTGCATCAGCGTGGCCTGGATTGAGACATGGAGTCAAAAGAGATCATTTTGGAGCTTTAAGATTTGACTGCCCCAGTGGATTTCAGATTTGCCTGGGGCCTGTATGTAACCACTTTTTTTTGGCCAATTTCTCCCATTTGGAACAGTTGTATTTACCCATTGCCTGCACCCCCACTGTATGTAGGAGGTAACTAACTTGCTTTTGATTTTACAGGCTCATAGGTGGAAGGGACTTGCCTTGTCTCAGATGAGACTTTGGACTGTGGACTTTTGAGTTAATGCTGAAATGAGTTAAGACTTTGGGAGACGGTTGGGAAGGCATGATTGGTTTTGAAATGTGAGAACATGAGATTTGGGAGGGACCAAGAATGGAATGATATGGTTTGCCTGTGTCCCCACCCAAATCTCACCTTGAATTGTAGCTCCCATAATTCCCACATATTATAGGAGGAACCTGGTGGTGGGAGATAATTGAATCATGGGGGCAGTTTCCCCCATACTGTTCTTGTGGTATTAAGTCTCATAAGATCTTCTGGTTTTATAAGGGGTTTCCCCTTTTTGCTTGGCTCTCATTCTCTCTTGCCTGCACCATGTAAGACATGCCTTTCACCTTCGCCATGATCATGAGGCCTCCCCAGCCATGTGAAACTGTGAGTCCACTAAACTCTTTTTCTTTATAAATTACCTAGTCTCAGGTATGTCTTTATCAGCAGCGTGAAAATGGACTAATACAAGCAGAAACACAGCTCCCTCTGCATTCACCTCTGGCCATTCTCAGTAAGATCAGGTAGGCAAGAGGTGGGCAGAGGTGGAAGAGGCAGGAACAAACCTATCTGGAAGTAGGGCTCTCAAACCTGTCCTGCTCATATCAGCAGATAACTCACTGTACAGCATATATCCTAGAGGCTCACTCTCTTTGCTCTTGCTACCCAGAGATGTCACTTTTTATATTTGTATAAAAACATAAAAAGCTGGCCAGGCACAGTGGCTCATGCCTGTAATGCCAACTATTTGAGAGGCCAAGGCAGGAGGATCACTTGAAGCCAAGAGTTCAAGACCAGACTGGGCAACATAACAGGACCCTGTCTCTACAAAAAATTCAAAAATTAGCTAGGCATGGAGGCACATACCTGTAATCCTAGCTACCCAGGAGACTGGGGTGGGAGGATCACTTGAGCCCAGGAGTTTGAGGCAGCAATGAGCTATGATCACCCCACTGCACTCTAGCCTGGGCAACAAGAAAGGGCAAAAGAGCAAGACCTTTTCTCTTAAAAACAAAGAAACAAACAAACATTAAAAAGCTGCATAGTGACTAAGAAGCCAAAATAAGAAGAGTCAGCAAAATGGTAAAATGGACTTAAATCGTAGATGTCATCAAGACATGATAAGCTTCCCCACTTGGTGAATTAAAATCCCATCATACTGTATTTAATTTAGAATTTGACTACACATGCACAGGTCAGGACCAAATGTGATTTTATTGTTTATTTATTTATTTTTAGACAGTCTCGCTCTGTTGCCCAGGCTGGAGTGCAGGGTGCAATCTCGGCTCACTGAAACTTCTGCCTCCTGGGTTCAAGTGATTCTCCTGCCTCAGCCTCCTGAGTAGCTGGGATTACAGGCACCTTCCACCGCACCCAGCTAATTTTTGTATTTTTAATAGAGACAGGGTTTCACCATGTTAGCCAGGCTGGTCTCGAACTCCTGACCTCAAGTGATCCACCCACCTAGGCCTCCCAAAATGCTAAAATTACAGGCATGAGCCACGGCGCCTGGCCTTAGTGTTTAAATATGTTTATTTTTACATAAATGTAGGCATATTTATATAAAGATAAATAGATGTTTTGTTTATTCAGGTGTGCTTGTCCTGTCCCAGTCGCTGCTTCCCTGGTGGCTACTTCCCACACACATGTGCACTGCAGCCTCTGAGTCCACTTTCAGCAGGCTGAGGAAACACAGTAAACATAATCAGTGTTCTTACATAAACAGCCTATGTATGGAAAAAAACATAATCAGTATTCTGACTATTTGGACTCAACTATCCATTGGACAATTTCAAACAAAAATCACACAAGTGAATATGTGGTTTGAAAATATAGGATGAGGCCGGGCACAGTGGCTCACGCCTGTAATCCCGGCACTTTGGGAGGCCGAGGCGGGTGGATCACGAGGTCAGGAGATCGAGACCATCCTGGCTAGCACGGTGAAACCCCGTCTCTACTAAAAATACAAAAAATTAGCCGGGCATGGTGGCGGGCACCTGTAGTCCCAGCTACTTGGGAGGCTGAGGCAGGAGAATGGCATGAACCTGGGAGGCAGAGCTTGCAGTGAGCCGAGATCGCGCCACTGCACTCCAGCCTGGGCGACAGACTCTGTCTCAAAAAAAAAAAAAAAAATATATATATATATATATATATATATGATGAAAAATCAAGTCAGGTGCTACAAATAACAACTTTCACGTGAAAAGGAATCCAGAGTTATGTCAGAGACTTCTTTCCCAAAAATATCTATTAAGAATATAGCACCACCGGGCACAGTGGCTCACGTCTATAGTCCCAGCACTTTGGGAGGCCACGACGGGTGGATCACTTGAGGCCAGGAGTTTGAGACCAACCTGGCCAATGTGGCGAAATCCCATCTCTACTAAAAATACAAAAATTAGCCAGTCATGGTGGTGGGCACCCGTAATCCCAGCTACTTTGGAGGCTGTGTCATAAGAATCATTTGAACCTGGAAGGTGGAGGTTGCAGTGAGCCAAGATGGCACCAGCCTGGGCGACAGAGCAAGACTCTGTCTCAAAAAAAAAAAAAAAAAAAAGAATTTAGCACACATTTGAAAGATCAGATTCAGATCTGATCAAATTCAGGCCCTCTCAACTGTGCATTTATATAAACTTATTCATATAGTTCAGTCTCAGGTTAGGAAAATCCAAAATTGGAAGAAAACCCTCTGGTGATTCTCGCCCTTGGTATCATGACCCGTGGGTGTGTTGTGATCAGCTGTGAGGTCTGGGGGGGGCGGTGGGGCACTGGTTACTCATTAAGTTGAGGCATTAAAGCTGGTGAATAATTGATTTATTGCACATCAGGAGAAACACAAGATTACTGCTATAATAAATTGACTCTTACATGCTTTAGCAAAAATCAGTAAAAATAGAAAACATGGTAGCAATTAAAGTGAAAAAATTGGGGTCATTAAAGAATGTCTGACTGATTAGCTTGCAGTTTTTGGGATGGCTGAGAACTACCATCAATGAGATCACCTTAAACAAACACTCTTAATGACTTGAAAAAGTCCTCATCCCAAAGTCAACTATAGGTATTCAATATTGTACATTTAACTGAATTTAAAGTTATGTTAAAACCCATTTTATTGAAGTAAGAGAAGAATTCCTTTTACATTATCATTCTCAAGCCATATATCAAGAAAAAGATTGAAATTACATTCCTTTTTTTTTTAATAGAGACAGGTTCTCGCTGTGTTGCCCAGGCTGGTCTCGAACTCCTAGGCTCAAGCGATCCTCCTGGCTCGTCCTGCCAAAGTGCTGGGATTACAGGCATGAGCCGCCAGGCCCAGCTGAGATTACATTACTTTGAGTGTTTAATTTCACTACGACAGGAAGTAGCCTAATGCATACTTTTTTGTTTTAATTTTCTGGATTCGTCCTGATTTTTATTCTTTGTACCCGAGTACAACAATAAAGGAAATCACTTCTTAGATACATTAAAATTACTTCTAATCTTGTCCCCCACACATGAACTGTTTTCAGTTTGCTATTTTTAATGGCCCATGCTTATTTATATAGACATAGCATAACACTGCTAACATTTTATGGCCTACTGTCCTCTTTCTTTCTTAGTATTATAAAATATTTTTCTATATTTCCACATAGTTATTGACTCATTTTAACGGCTGCAAAATCAGGTACTCATTTAAGCTCAAATGGTTTAGTTTCACTCCTCAGAAATGTATTCCTCCTTCTCTTGATTGGTAGTCATAATCAAATGAAGTGACATTATTCTTTGTAGCTGGTTACTTACATTTCAAATACACTCATGAGTGGAGCCAAAACTCCATTAGTTCATTAGTCTGGAAGCATTACTAAATCTCCATTAAAATGTCTTCACTTTTCAATTTTGTGTGTGTGTGTGTGTGTGTGTGTGTGGACGGAGTCTCACTCTGTCACCCAGGCTGGAATGCAGTGGTGTGATCTCGGCTCACTGCAACTTCTGCCTCCTGGGTTCAAGCGATTCTCCCTGCCTCAGCCTCCTAAGTAGCTGGGATTACAGGCATGTGGCACCACACCCAGCTAATTTTTGTATTTTTAGTAGAGACGAGGTTTCACGATGTTGGCTAGGCTGGTATTGAACTCCTGACCTCAGGTGATCCGCCCACCGTGGCTTCTCAAAGTGCTAGGATTACAGGCATGAGCCACTGTACCTGGCCCATTTTTCAATTTTTAACATGAGGATTAAGTAGACTACTATGCACATTTGCTAAAGGCAGCCCCTTACATTTCTTTTTATGCAGAAAATACTTGGTGGTTAGAGACAGCAGCGTCACAGCATAACCACCTCTAGGCTGTCAGTGTGCCCTCTAAAACAACAGCTGCACCTCCTCTAATGTCAACCCTTCCGTCTGGACGAAGTGAAATTCCCAGCTCTCCTCCTCGGCGGGAACACTGAAACGCTAAAGAAAACAAACAAGTCAAATTAAGAGTATCTTCACCCTTTTAAATTAACAAAGCATAGTGAAAGACTTATTACAAATCTTACAGTCCTCCCAGATCAGTTTCAAGAATAAATTCCTTCATCTGTTTATGGTACTGCCCACTCCCATCCCCATTCTCCTGCAGACTGAGAGAGCCACAAACTCAATTTGATCTACAAAACACACAGCTCCACATACTCCCTTCCTGAGCCTTTTCCTGGGCCATCTCCTCTACTAATTCCTGTAATGGCCCAGACACACCGCACTCATCGCTTCTTCCCCAGCTCTCTCCAGGAGTAAGCAAAGATGTTTGAAACAATAGAGTCAGGACTATAACTCTAAGAAGATGAAGAAGGGTGGTCTCAGCCCTCCTGAGAAGGCCCCCATCTTCTCAGCTCTGAATAGGACAGAGGGAGTTCATTCACTCATAACATATTCAAGCAACCACGTGTTCCAGGCAGACAAAAGAGGCTAGCCTCAGCCTTCCAGGAGCTCAGTACTTAGGAGAATAATTAGACTCGCCAAGGAAAATGAATAGCCACCTTGCTCTCTCCAAATCAGGGTCACAGACTCCTCCTTGGATGATCAGGGCAGTGCAGCCTCCATCGGCTGCCATCATTTTTCTCTGCCTCTAAGCAATACATTAATCACTAGGGGACTTGGTTCTAAAGTAATTTGTTTGATTCAATCCTGTGACTAGCAATAGCAGTAAGGAACCTTGGTGATCATCCAGTCTCAACCCATCACATTATAAATAACCTCTCTGGGCCAAAGTTATACAGCTATTTTATTCAACAAACACTTATTGGGCAGCTACTGTGTCTGTGTCTGTGTCTGTACAGTCTCTGTATGTTGCGGGAGGCAGAGGTGAAGGATGTTTGGGGTGGAGGATCTTTAAGGGTGAAGGAATTTTAAAACCTTTCATTTTCACATGGGTGATACATAACATTTTATTACATTTTCAAGGGGATATTACATATGAGAAGGAACACTAGCTTCGAATTAGGCAAATAAAAAGGAAATTGGTAAAGAGCTCTCCTACCATGCATTTCTTTCTTCCCCAGATGCTGGGACCAGTAGCTGCTGAGAACAGCGTGTGCAGACCCTCGAAAAGAAGTGAAAAGTTAGGAGACAATCCCAAAGAAAACAGAGGCGATTTTGTGGTAAATTTCTAAGCAATTACAATCAATTACCCAGTTTGACTAAACTCTAGATCACCTAAATCATTATGTTGGCCAGGCCACAGCAGGGTGTAGAATTATGAAAGGAGATAGAAAGGAAGATATAGAATTTATGGATAAACTCTGCCAAATTATGTATCAAATGTGTCTTACAGTTTCTTTTCTTTCCTTTTTTCTTTTTATTTTGTTTTATTTTTATTTTTATTTTTTTGAGACACAGTCTTGCTCTGTTGTCCAGCCTGGAGTGCAGTGGCACAATCATGGCTCACTGCAGTCTTGACATCCCGTTCTCAAGCCATCCTCCTACCTCAGCCCCCGCAAGTAGCTGGAATTCCAGGTGCATGTCACCATGCCTGGCTAATTTTTGTATTTTTTGTAGAAATGGGGTTTCACCATGTTGCCCAGCCTAGTCTTGAACTCCTGATCTCAAGAGATCTACCTGCCTCAGCCTCCCAAAGTGCTGGGATTACAGGTATGAGCCACTGTGACTGGTCCTTACAGTTTCCTAAGGCTGAATTAGACTGCAGGTTTTAATTCTTGTCTACCAGCTCATTGTTAGCCCTTGGTAGGAGAATCAAGGCCTTTGCATAATACTTTTTTTTTTTTTTTGAGACACAGTCTCGCTCTGTTGCCCAGGCTGGAGTGCAGTGGCACAATCTCGGCTCACTACAACCTCCGCCTCCTGGGTTGAAGTGATTCTCCTGCCTCAGCCTCCTGAGTAGCTGGAATTACAGGCATGAGCCACCGGGCCCAGCTAATTTTTGTATTTTTAGTGGAGACAGGGTTTTACCATGTTGGCCATGCTGGTCTTGAACTCCTGACCTCAACTAATGCACCCATTTCAGCCTCCCAAAGGGCTAGGATTACAGGCATGAGCCACCGCGCCCAGCCTTGCATAAGTCTTTCAACATCTTTCCAGGGAAAGTATCTCCTTCTTCCCAGAGTGCATATGCAAAGAAAGGTGGCAATGCTGAAAAAAGGCTAAATTTTCTTTTCTTTTAACTATTATTTGTTAATTTTTTTGTAGAGACGGGGTCTCCCTTATGTTGCTTAGGCTGGTCTGAAACTCCTGGCCTCATGCAACCCTCCCACCTCGGTCTCCCAAAGTGCTGGGATTACAGGCATGAGCCACTGCACCTGGCCAAAAGGCTAAATTTTCCACCAAGCTAACATTCCTGAGCTTTTGGCGCCAAAAGAACTTTTTTAGTGAGGTATTTTTTCACGTTTGTACACTAGATTTAGATTAGAGATTGGATTTTAAAATGAAATAACAAAATATACAGCAATAACTGACAGAAAAAATATTTTGCGAAGAAAAAGATGGGGAGGAAAAGCCTCTCGTTTGGGAAAACCTATTAAGTGTTATGGGGCAGGCGTGGTGGCTCACGCCTGTAATCCCAGCACTTTGGGAGGCCGAAGCAGATGGATGACCTGAGGCTAGGAGTTCAAGACCAGCCTGGCCAACATGGCAAAACCCTGTCTCTACTTAAAATACAAAAAATTAGCCTGGCATGGTGGCAGATGCCTGTAATCCCAGCTACTCGGAAGGCTGAGGCAGGAGAATCTCTTGAACTCGGGAGACGGAGGTTGCAGGGAGCTGAGAACGTGCCATTGCACTCCAGCCTGCGCAAAAAAAAAAAGGGTTATGGGATGTTCAAGTAAGGCAACCAACCATCCTGCCTGGTTTGCCTGAGACTGTTCTGGTTTTAGCACTGAAAGTTCTGTATCCCAAGAAACCCTTCAGTCCCAAGCAAACTCAGATGTTGGTCATCAAAGTCCAAAGGCCTTTATACTCTAGAAAAGCATTACAGGGGGAAAAAAACAAACAAACCAAAAAAAACAAACTTTCACTCTGTGCCAATTAAAATCTTTGTGAAGCAGCTGTGCATGTGCAAATCTGCTCGGAACTTTTCTTCCATGGGGAAGCTGGACTGTTTGGATATTGTTGGGCATTTTCCTGAATCTTAAAAGTGCTTGTTTGCTGAGTTTTGAATTTCACGTTTTGTTTCTCAGAGAGTGACTGAGCCATCCAGGCCCTGCCATCTGACCAGAACAGGGGCCTTGAATGCTCTGCCCAGCCGCCTGTGGCCCCTTCACCATCCCACCCACCATCCTCCCACATCAAGCATTCTCGTCCTTTGCAGTGCAACCCACTGTTCTCAAAGAGGGTGAGAGTAGAAGTCATGACATTTCTGCCTATCTTTGACTCATCCCTCTGCTCCCAGGTGGTGGACAATCTAGAAGTGTTGGCTCAAGGAGCTAGTTTTGTTGTTATAATTAAAATAGCTAGTAGTTGGCTAGGCACAGTGGCTCATGCCTGTAATCCCAGCACTTTGGGAGGCCGAGGAGGGATCATTTGAGGTCAGGAGTTCGGGACCATCCTGGCCAACATGGTGAAACCCTATCTCTACTAAAAATACAAAAATTAGCTGGGTGTAGTGGTGGACACCTGTAGTTCCAGCTACTAGGGAGGCCGAGGCAGGAGAATCGCTTGAACCTGGGAGGCCGAGGTTGCAGTGAGCTGGGATCATGCCACTCCGTTCTAGCCTGGGTGATGAAGTGAGACTCTGTCTCAAAAAAACATAACAATACAATATAATAGCTAGTAGTTATTGGGCACTTACCATGTGCCAGGCACTGTATTAAGCCCTTAACATGCATTGTGTTTTTATAGCCCTATGAGGTATTATATACAATTTATAGAGGAGGGAACTGAGACTTTTAAAAGTCAAGTCACTTGCCCAAGGTCAAGAGCTAGGAAGCTAGGAATGTAAACTCACGCTGTCTGACACTCAGGTTTAACCCTGTTATCTGCCTGCTCTATTTTATGTTTTTCATGTAAGACTTCAGTGAAGGGATGGCAGGGATGGGGAAAGATAGAGGAACAAGTCAGCTCAAAACCCAAGCCACCTGAAAGGTCACAGGAAGTGCACTTAAATAACTATTTGTGATCCTCCTCTTCCATTGTTTAACCCTCCCCTGGGCTCAAGTAAAAAGTACCTGTCACTGGGTCTTCAGGCACACCAACCCACGGTGCAAAATATCTAGAGTAAAAGTCAAACGCTTGGGTCTGCCCACCAGGCTCTCCTTTCAGGGTAAGAATAAGCCCTTTCACCTTCCCTGTGTTTTCAACTTGCAGCAGATTCTCCGTGTTCACTTTCAGGTTCTCCAGAAATGACCTTGTTCATAAACAAGATGGATTAGGACAAACCCATTTCACAGCCCACTCACCACACAGACTCTGTAAAACAGGCCAGGGTGCAGCTTGCTCAAACAGCTTAACAGGAGGGGAAGGAAGAACAAGTGGGAATGTCTTCCTATCGGGGAAAGAAACACTCTGGCGGTGTAAATCATGGTTTGACTGGACACAGCACAGCCAGACTAAGGCAGAGCTATAAATCTGGGTACTCAGCCCTCCCCAAAGTGCTGATGCAGCCAAAAATCTTACCTGTTGTAAACGTCACTGAGGCGGACAAGGAGCTTTTGGGTATCTGGAGAATAACAGATGTCCTGGACCAGTGTGTCGCCTATGGCAGTCTGTGGAGACAGACCAAAAACTCCTCAGGGACATGACCTAGGCCAAGTCCTTGATCCCCTGAAATGGGAAATGACCTCTCATTGAGCATCCACTGTGAGCCAAGCATGCCCATCGTCTCCAGTCCCCAAGAGTGTTAGTGCAGTTTCAGAGCTTAAGGTGTTGCCCAAGGATGGTCAGTCTCCTGGATACCAAAGAGGCCTCTGTGAGCCTCAAAACAGGCATTGTGGCCAGGTGCAGTGGCTCACACCTGTAATCCCAGCACTTTGGGAGGCTGAGGTAGGTGGATCACCTGAGGTCAGGAGCTCGAGACCAGGCTGGCCAGCATGGCAAAACCCCATCTCTACTAAAATACAAAAATTAGTCGGGCGTGGTGGTGCACTCCTGTAATCCCAGCTACTCGGGAGGCTGAGGCAAGAGAATCACTCGAACCTGGTGAACCAAGAATCACTGGCCGAGATCGCACCAGTGCACTCCAGCCTGAGAGACAGAATGAGACTCTGTCTCAAAAAATGAAAAAAAAAATAGGCATTGCTCACAAGTGCCTACTATGTGCCTCAATGCACAACTCCTTCAAGTAGGTTTTCTCCCCACAGAGGAGAAAGAGACTTAGAAAGGCCAAAGATCTCACACACACACACACATACACATACACATACACACACACACACACACACACACATACACATATCTTGACCCAGGTCTGAGAAGGTCAGAGAAAAAGCTCTAAATCCCTACTGTCCATCATCTTTAGAGATGGGGGGGGCCTCACGTCCACCTCTTAGAGCTGTGAGGATTAAATAAAATCGTATATGTGGAGTATCCGCAGCAGCAATTAGAACATTACACATGGCAAGGACTCAGGGCTAGCAGCTTGATTGGAAGGAGGGACTAGAGGGCTCATCCTGTGCTGTTCTGCTTGGCAAGCACACCACTTTCACTCAGATTGTATGTGACAGATCAATAACATAACATGTTCTCAAGATACCCTGGTTCACTCTACCTGACTGCACATAATCTTGCTGAAATCCAGGAACATCATTTGTTTGTATGTTTGTTTGAGGGTGGCTTGGGGCACTGAGGGGGACTATGAGGAGACAACACCTTCCCACACCACCAAGTCATCCTTTGGCACCAACCCCAGCTGCCAGGCCCAGCAGATGGTAATTACATGGTAGTTGTATGGTAGTCACTAGGTGGCTTCAGGTTCTCTAATCCTTGCTAGAGGCCAAGATACTCCAGTTCCCACATCCAGAATTCCTTCTGCCTTGGGTGGTACTTGGGCTTTCTGCCTCTGTGAGTATGGGCTGACCAACGTAACTTCCTCAAGAAATGGGAACTCCTACAGCCAGATCCCATCTGTTCTCCAGAGCCTTAGTCTCTCGAACCCGGCCCTTATCTGCATGGGTTCGTACATTGATTTAAAAGTTTAGGGGTGGGCGCGGTGGCTCACGCCTGTAATCCCAGCTCTTTGGGAGGCCGAGGCGGGCGGACCACCTGAGCTCAGGAGTTCAGGACCAGCCTGACCAACATGGAGACACCCTGTCTCCACTAAAAATACAAAATTAGCCAGGCGTGGTGGTGCATGCCTGTCATCTTAGCTACTCGCGAGGCTGAGGCAGGAGAATTGCTAGAACCCATAAGGTGGAGGTTGTGGTGATCCGAGATCACGCCATTGCACTCCAACCTGGGCAACAAGAGCGAACTCCATCTCAAATAAAAAAAAAAAAAAGTTTAATTCTTGGCTGGGACTCTTACTGCCAGTTTCTAGGGAAGAACACAAAATGGCAATACTTACAACCCTTTGTTATCCCATTTAATAAATGCTGACCCTGAGGCTAAGTTGAGTTCTTTCTACCATGAACAAGGTCTACCATTATAAGTTTTTTTCCACTTTCTTACCAGTATGTTTAAAGCAGTTTGTTTTTAAATTTGGCTTGTCTCCAAAACCCAAGCCATGGGTGTGGCTGAGTATAAAATCAGGATCCATCATGCTTGTTTATATTCTTTGAAAACATATATAAAGCCAAATACAGAGATTACAAATGCTGTAGTTAAAAATTCACTGAGAAATACCCACGTAGTACTCACAATAGACTAAGCTACAGAATCATTTTTCTCATGACAGCCCTTGCCCTGGTCCTGACCTGGGCCCTCTCTTCTCTACACACCAAGCCCCTGGTCGTCCAGGGCTACTCTGGCCCTGCAGAACCTTCGTGGGACAACTGCAGTGCCTACCTCACTGAGAAACATTGAGAATTAAATGGACAATGCAAGTGAAATGCTCAGCATGTGGCACTGCACACAGAAAGACTCTCAAAATGTTTCATCATCATTAATATTATTAAGCCCCATGCCCACACAGACCCCATGAGGAGCCCATGTTCCGTATCTTGTCTTACCTGCAAGGTACTCATGCTTTCTTGGTTTCCTCTATCAAAGCACAGCCCTCCCCCACCTCAGTCCCATTCTTTACTACAGAAACTGGGGACACTGACAGCTGCCAGGAAGGTTCCATTTTTTCCCTCCACCTTGTGTGTATGGATTTTATGGAATGACCTCTTTCTGCCAGAAATTCCCAACTTTCACACCTGAACTTGCACAGTCATGCTCGGGGCCCATTCCTCTCCTTCTAGCTAGAGAAGCACAGAAATTCAACATCCCTTAATTTCCCTAAAGGCTGGTCTCCTCCCAGAAACTTACATTTCCTTAAGACATCCTATTCTCCCTCTTCTTGGTTCAAAAGAAAGGCACAAAAGAACCATCTCCATTGGTTCTTTTGTGCCTTTCAGCCTGCCACATAATAGTGTCTCTTCCCTCCATCCTACCATGGGGGCCAGCACTGACAATCAGGAGCCAAGGAAAACTGGTCAACCTTCTCACCAAATAGACTGAATATTAAAATTCAAACCTGAAACACTGTAACATTTATATTGGTAGAATGCCTGTCTTTGTGGATCAAATGATACCAAATCTTTGCGTGCAAACAATAACAAATAACTAGGCTCAGGTTTTATTCTTTTTACCAACCTTTATCAAGTCCTCTACTTCATGGAAGTCCTAGATGGGGGGGGAAAAAAACAAAATTATTATAAAACAGGAGAGCTGTCGGTTGTACACAGCTTAGGGCAATAATTACAAAGAGCTGACCTGGGGGTGGGCTGGATAAAGAGGCAAGTCCAGGACGATGCCATCCTCTGCTCGTCTGGCCCTTAGTTCTCCACTCAGAGTGACAAACGTGAGCATGCTATTCATGTTTTCTGGCCAAAATAGGAATCAAGAAATAGGAAATAAACTTTGTCATATATGTGCATGTCCATTTCAAACACCTTTGCATTGTCTTAGATTTTCTGGTAATGTCATCCTTTTCTATGACGGAGTGAGGTTTGGGTTGCTGGGGTCTAAAATGGAGAAAACTCTCACTAGATTCTAACTTGAGAACCAAGAACATAACTGATCAGATGTGGCGTCATACTTCAAGGCTTCAGATCCCAGCTCTTTACTGCTTACTGTGCCCTTACTAACTTAGTCTCCTTTTTTTTTTTTTTTTTCTTGAGACAGGGTCTCACCGTGTTGCCCAGGCTAGAGTGCAGTGGTGCGATCTCAGCTCACTGTACCCTCTGCCTCCCACATTCAAGTGATTCTCCCACCTCAGCCTCCCAAGAAGCTGGAATTACAGGTGTGCACCATCACATCCAGCTAATTTTTGTTTTTTTAGTAGAGACGAGGTTTTATCATGTTGGTCAGGCTGGTCTCAAACTCCTGACCTCAAGTGATCCACCTGCCTCGGCCTCCCAAGATGCTGGGATTACAGGCGTGAGCCACCACACCTGGCCAGCCTCCTTAAATCTCAGTTTCCTCATCTATAAAATGAGGTTAATACATTAAACCTACCATTTATAATGTTTTCTCTTTCTTTGAGAAACTGTCTCACTCTGTTGACCAGGCTGGGGACTGGCTCACTGCAGCCTTGACCTCCTGAGCTCATGCAATCCTCCCACCTCAGCCTCCCAAGTAGCTGGGACTACAGGCATGAGCCATAATGCCTGGATAATTTTTAAATATTTTGTAAAGACAGGGTCTCACTATGTTGCTCAGGCTGGTCTCTAAGTTCTAGACTGAAGTGATCCTCCCGCCTTGGCTCCCAAAGTGTTGGGATTACAGGCGTGAACCACTGCACCCAGCCTATAATGTTTCTAATACAGATTTTAAAATATCCAGCAGCAACAACCATAGAGTCATAACCTCTTCTAGTCTAAGATATGCCAAGGGAATAACAAAACATTTAAGTTGTAAATATCAGTCTTATATGAAATAAATTTGGTTTATCCTAAATGAACCAAACTTTTTACATAACAATGTAATTTAAAGAATGCACCACAAATGCTGACATCCCATGTTACTGATACAACTTGGGCTACTTATCAGTGTGTATAACATTTTTAGTGAAAACAAAGAATGGTGACCTAATTCTTTTCTCTCCCTTAATATTTCTGTAAAACTTATACCACATGTCAAAGGTGAAGAACTTTGGCTTATTAACTTTCATTGAGCATAAAATTGACATTCGGAAACACAAAGCTTAATTTTTCTCGTTACGATTTGTGTAAGACATTATTTACAAAGCATTTTTTCATACCTTATCTTATCTAACCTTAAGACTGCCCTATGGGGGGTTCCAGGATGTTATTATTCCAAACCTCAGCATCAAACCAACCCACGTGGAGTCCAGTTTTCAAAAGACACTCAATCTTGCTTTGGGAGGCTGAGGCGGGTGGTTCACCTGAAGTCAGGAGTTTGAGACCAGCCTGGCCAACATGGTAAAACCCCATCTCTACTAAAATACAAAAATTAGCCAGGCGTGGTGGCAGGCACCTGTAATCCCAACTACTTGGGAGGCTGAGGCAGGAGAATCACTTAAACACAGGAGGCAGAGGTTGCAGTGAGCCAACATCTTGCCATTGCACTCCAGCCTGGGTGACAAGAGCAAAACTCCATCTCAAAAAAACAAAAACAGAAACAAAAAGACACTCAATTTAATTTCAGTAAATCCTATTTTTCAAGACTCAATTCCTAAACATTTCGGAATGTTTGCTTGCCTTTGCACATGTCCCCTATCCACAGATAACAAAATCATCTTTTTAAAATGTATATTGAATTACATTATATGGCCTCTCAACTTTATCTTCTGCCAATCATATAGACAGGCCCCAGGGGCTTTGCACTTGCTAGCCTCTGCCTGGGATGCTCCTCCTCTCACTCTAGCTCATCCCACAGATGCTTCATCTTATACTTTAGCCCAAAGTTCCCCTTCTCTGTCGGGTGCTGATCCATATTCTATGTCCAACCCATGGCCTCAGGACTGGGACTCCATGAAGCAAGGAAGTACCATAGGGTACAAAATGAAAGGAGGCACCTGCTCTCAGCTGCAAGCTGGGGCCTTGCTGGCTCTGCCTACACCCGGCCCTGACCCTGCTTGCCCAGAGTGCTGGTGGCCAACAGCTCTCAACTGAGTCACTCTCTTGGAGTTACCTTTGGCTGAGTAGAGCTACCTTGCCCAAAGTCATACATCTTTCCCAGGCTTTGGGAACTGGTCCATGGAGGGTAAAAAGGCCTGAATCTTTGCCTCTACTTAGAACTACACTACTTGAAAAAATGTCCAGCTTTAGAGCTCCCCATGGATTTGGCCTAGGCCTTTCCTTGTTGCTACTACTCTGCAGTTCAATTTCTCCCTCTATTCAATCCTACTTTCTTTTTTTTCTTTTCCTCGAGGCAGAGTCTCACTCTGTTGCCCAGGCTGGAGTGCAATGGCACAATCTCGGCTCACTGCAACCACAGCCTCCCAGGTTCACGCAATTCTCCTGCCTTAGTCTCCTGAGTAGCTGGGACTACCAGCGCCTGCCACCATGCTCGGCTAATTTTTGTATTTTTAGTAGAGACGGGGTTTTGCCCATCCCCCACAGTGACCTTCTGTCCTATCATCCTGTTTCTTTCCTTGTTTCCATTTCCGTTTGCTGTCTATGCTTGTTTGTGGCTGCTTCCATCTCCTGTTTTAGGGCATTTCCCAGGAATCTCTTCTCTGTCCCATCCCCACAAGGCCCTGATCTTTGTCCATTAAACTAAATGCAGCTAAGACAGAAACTGGCAGAATTAAGGTGCTGCAACTCCTCTTAAGGTGAATGTATACAGTGGGGACCCAGGAATCTTTAAAATTCAGAACAAAGAAGCTCTTATTGGCTGGGCATGGTGGCTCATGCCTGTAATCCCAGCACTTTGGGAGGCCAAGGTGGGCAGATCACTTGAGCTCAGGAATTTGAGACCAGCCTGGGCAACATAGCAAAACCCTGTCTCTACCAAAAATACAAAAATTAGCCAGGTGTGGTGGTGTGCACCTGTGGTCTCAGCTACTTTGGAGGTTGAAGTGGGAGGATGGCTTGAGCCCAGGAGTCAGAGGTTGCAGTGAACTGATATCCCGCCTCTGCACTCCAGCCTGGGCAACCGAGCCAGGCCCCATTTCAAAAAAAAAAAAAAAAAAAAAAAGTTTATTGAAGAATCTCTTATTGTGAAATGAATTTCAATGTGGGAGCGGAAATAATTGGAGCGAAATGTTCCTGTTGGTCTCCAATCTCATATCGTATGAGATGACAATTCTGCCCATGCAAGCTTCACAAAGACCAGAGAGCTCCAGTTTAAAATGAGGCCAAGCATGGTGCCTCACGCGTATAATCCCAGCACTTTGGGAGGCCGATGCAGATGGATCACTGGCGGCCAGGAGTTTGACACCAGTCTGGCCAACATGGTAAAACCCCATCTCTACTAAAAATACAAAAATTAGCTGGGTGTGGTGGCGGGTGCCTGTAATCCCGCTACTCGAGGCTAAGGCAGGAGAATCGCTTGAACCCAGGAGGTGGAGAGAGGCGGAGGTTGCAGTGAGTCAAGATCGTGCCATTGCACTCCAGCCCGGGCAACACAGTGAGACTCTGTCTCAAAAAGTAATAAAATAAAATAAAATAAAATGGTTGTCAAACTGTTTGTCAACCAGAAAGTAAAATAAAATAGAAATAAAATAAAATAGCATTCTGACTGCAGCTTTCCAGTGATGCTGGGCACATACTCAGAAAGGCCAAAGTGCTATTGAAGGTCGCTGGTTTTGTTTCCGCATTATGAATAGCATGAAGTAAACTCTGCAGAGTCTTTATATCAGTCACTTTGGACCATCAGAAAAAGTGTGTGTGAGAACTTAAAAAAAAAGTGCCATTTGCTAAGTGTTAGATTCATTAAAGAAAATCACATTACTTATTTTGTGAAACAGCACAGCTGCAGAAGCCAGGGTGGCATGGCCACAGAGTGGGACCTCACTCGCTGGTGTAAACCATCTCAGTCCAAAGCAGGAACCTGAGGATAGGAAAAGCCAAAGAGAGATGAGATCATTCCCATGCAAGCAGGTCACAGATTTCTCATTTTCTTCTTTCCTAAATAGTTCCCTAGCATGATGAATAGCCAAAACATGTTGTAAAAGGAGGAATGATGGCTAGGCAAGCATCCTAGGGCTCCCCAGTGCTAGATCTGGAATGGAAACATTCAGATTCACCAACACCCCCTCCCCCAGATGAACTGAAAACCAAATCAGAATCTCCCGCTCTATCTACTATCTGCAAGCAAATAATAAGGGGGCATTTTCCTTAAAGATCATTCCCCCACCTAAAAAATAATTTCTGATGTCATTCAAGAATTATTTTAAAGAATGCATATTTAGGCCAGGTGCAGTGGCTCACGCCTATAATGCCAGCACTTTGGGAGGCTGAGGCACAATAATTGCTTGAACACAGGAGGCGGAGGTTGCAGTGAGCCAAGATCATGTCACTGCACTCCAGCCTATGCGACAGAACAGTTCTTTAAAAAAAAAAAAAAAATGCATATTTACTTTGTGCAAAGTTGTCTGTCGGGTGCAGTTTTCGGATAAAAGCAGTTTCAGAGAGGTTCATCTCCGTTGCAATTTTCTGATGCATGTCTTCATCCAATTCCTTAATTAGAAACAAAAGATCATTGAGGTTTCAGAAACACAGATCAGACTTCCTTTGGACAACAACTACCATTAATTTAAAAACCAGTTTAGTAATAATAAAAGTTACACGCTTAAAAGGAAATAATTACCAAGGAATTCAAGGCACTTTTATAAAGATTGGTTCTCAGAAACCCATGCTTGCAGTACCCTGTGAAGAAGGGTTATAAATGTGCAAGCTGGAATAGACTGTGAAAAACTGGCTGGCCTGGCCTGTTTTTTGTCACATTAAGATCTAGTCTAGCTGACAGAGTGTGCTCCCTCCTAAAAACAATCTCCACACAAGGAAGTACCCCAATCTCCTTTGCTTTGTTGGTGAAAGAGAGGTTCAGCACTCACTCTGGGCAGGCTAGACCGCTCCTCCCCTGTCTTTGCATGGTTTACTCCCTTTCATGGGAAGGGCTTCAGGCCAGGGGTCACCTCCTCCAGTAAGCCTTCCCAGACCACTGTGTCTAAAGGTGTTGTCTCCTCTCCAGTGCTTAGATGTCCTGAAATTGCCTGGTGTGCCCTTTACTGTCTGGCCTCGCCACCTCTGATTCTAAGTTCTCTTGGGGAATGGACTGTGCTGTCTTGCTTTGTTGGGACCTGGAACAATGCCTGGTATTCATCCCAGCACAGTAGGAGATCAGTAAACATTTGTTGAAAAAGTAAGTACATTATTTCACTTAATCTCATTTTTAAAACCCTCAATGTAAATATTTTTATACCCTTACAAATGAAGAAATTAAATGGAGAGATCATATAATATCCTAAGACCACAATATACCTAATAAACAGTATAGTGATTAAGAATGAGAGCTTAGTTAGGCATGGTGGCTCACGCCTGTAATCCCAGCACTTTGGGAGGCTGAGGTGGGAGGATAGCTTGAGTCCAGGAGTTCAAGACCAGCCTGGGTAACATAGTAAGACTCTGTCTCTGTAAAAAAGATTAAAAAAAAAAAAGAGTAAGGGCTTTAGCTGGGCATGGTGGCTTACGCCTGTAATCCTAGCATTTTGGGAGGCCAAGGCAGGAAGATTGCTTGAGACCAGGAGTTCAAGACCACCCCCCAGTCTCTACAAAAAATAAAAATAAAAAATTTAGCCGGGCATGGTGGTGCTTGCCTATGGTCCAGACCACATGGGAGGCTGAGGTGGGAGGATCTCTTGAGCCCAGAAGTCAAGGCTGCAGTGAGCCATGATTGTGCCACTGCACTCCAGCCTGGGCGACAGAGCAAGATCCTGTCTCAAAAACAAAAAAGAAAAGAAAAAAGAAAAAGAATGAGGGCTTTGCAAATGTGGACGGCAGTAACAACTGGCCAGACACATGCCTATAATCCCAGCACTTTGGGAGGCTCATGCCTATAATGCCAGCACTTTGGGAGGCCAAGGAGAGTGGATCACTTGAGCCTAGGAGTTGGAGACCAGCCTGCGCAACATAGCGAGAACCTGACTCTAAAAAAATTTTTTTTACACAGTAACAACTGGTGAATCTAGAGAAAGGGAATATGCATGTTCATTGTGCCATTCTTGAAACTTTTCTGTAGGTTTTTAATTTTTCAAAATAAAATGTTTAAAAAAATTATGTGGGTTTGAAAACAGAATTGAATTTCTATCCTGTGTGAGCCCCTAGTAGCAGTGTAAAAGTGGGCAAGTCATTTAATCTTATAGCCTCAGTTTCCACACCTTTAAGATGGGAATAAGAGCACTTAAGTCAAGGTTTATTGTGAAGTATACGTGCATACACACACACACACACACACACACACACACACACACACACACATTCCTCTTAACTCAAGTAAAAAAGGTGGACCCGGCTGGGCGCGGTGGCTCATGCCTGTAATCCCAGCACCCTAGGAGGCCGAGGTGGGTGGATCACGAGGTCAGGAGTTCGAGACCAGCCTGGCCAATATGGAGAAACCCCATCTCTACTAAAAATACAAAAAAATTGGCCGAGAGTGGTGGCACGCGCCTGTAATCCCAGCTACTCGGGAGACTGAGGCAGGTGAGTTGCTTGAACCTGGGAAGCAGAGGTTGCAGTGAGCCGAGATCGTGCCACTGCACTCCAGCCTGGGTGACAGAGTGAGACTCCGTCTCAAAAAAAAAAAAAAAGTGGACCCGTAGTATGTTTTCCTTTTGAGAAGAAAAATCCATTTTTAATCAATAAAATGCTTACTAGTTAGATTTTGAATTTTAAAGAAGTTTCAAGAAGATGCATTTTTGTTTTGGTCAAATTTATTGCTCTTGATCTCCTGAAACTCTTTCTAACTAAAATCTACTAGTTAGATTTTGAATTTTAAAGAGGTTTCAAGACAAATGCATTTTTGTTTTGGCCAAATTTATTGCTATTGATCTCCTGAAACCCAGAAGAATTATAATTTTATATTAATAAATTCATAATTCACTTCTCTGAGTTATGCAAATTAAACACTCTTGTCTTTGATTCAAAATCTTTTGAAACATGTTCCATATAATTGTATAGGGCATAAAACTGTGATTATTGTGAAAAATCAGTCATGATTTTAAAACTACCGGCTGATACAAAAATCTTAGCAGGGGCCAGGTGTGGTAGCTTATGCCTGTAATCCCAGTACTTTAGGAGGGCGAGGCGGGTGGATCACCTGAGGTCAGGAGTTCGAGACCAGCCTGGCCAACATGGCAACACTACTAAAACTACAAAAATTAGCCAGGAGTGGTGGTGCACACCTGTAATCCCAGCTACTCAGGAGGCTGAGCAGTAGTCTCTTGAACCCGGGAGGCAGAAGTTGCAGTGAGCCGAGATCATGCCATTGCACTCCAGCCTGGGCACAGAGCGAGACTCCATCTCAAAAATAAATAAATAAATAAATCATGGCAGGAAACATAATAAGCTTTTTTTTGTTTGTTTGTTTTTTGTTTTTTGAGACGGAGTCTCGCTCTGTTGCCCTGGCTAGAGTGCAGTGGCACTGCCTCAGCTCACTGCAACCTATGCCTCTTGGGTTCAAGCGATTCTCCCACCTCAGCCTCCTGAGTACCTGGGACTACAGGTGCAGACCACCATGCCGGGCTAATTTTTTGTATTTTAGTAGAGATGGAATTTCGCCATGTTGCCCAGGCTGTTCTTGAACTCCTGAGCTCAGGCAATGCGCCCATATTGGCCTCCCAAAGTGCTAGGATTACAGGAGTGAGCCTCTATGCCCCGGCTCACCCAGAGAGAGACTGAAAGAAACAGAAAGAGAGAGAGAGAGAGAAATAACTCAACCCAGTGCCCAACACATAGTAGGTACTTGATACATGTTAGCTTTTTATTGGAGTGGCTCAAAGTCATGCTTTAACCAGCCACACTACACTGCCTGCCCATCACAAAGACAAACGATTATTAACCCTTTAACATGCTACAGACAGGGAAACCAACGTCTAGCAGAGAAAATGGACCCCTGCAAGGTTTCTAAGACGGAACAGCAATCAATCAATTAATGAGTACTGTGCTGAGCCAGGAGCACGGCAACACAACTAAGGGGATTTATTAGAAATGCAGAGTCCGAGGGCCCCTGTCTTGGGCCTCCGACATTCTGAATCAGAATCTCCATTTTCACAAGCTCCCCAGGTGATCGTGTGCACATTAAAGTTTGAGAAACCCTTGTGTATAAGCCATGGATCTGCGTTCATGGGACTTAGCATCTAGGTGAGGAGTCAAGACAGCCACAGACAGCAACTGTGAACAATACCACAGAATATGTAATTGAGACACATAGATTTTTACAATAAATACTCTAAAACTTTAAAGATGAGGCCTTGTGGTGAACCTAAAAAAGAGGGGAGATTTTGGTGATTTGGACAGAAAACTGTGTGCAAAGAGCTTTGTATTAGGATAGCTTCTTAGGCAAGTTGCTTGATCTCACTTCTGTTTTTTTGTTTTGTTTTGTTTTTTTTGAGACGGAATCTCGCTCTGTCACCCAGGCTGGAGCGCAGTGGTGCGATCTGGCTCACTGCAACCTCTGCCTCCCAGGTTCAAGTGATTCTCCTGCCTCAGCATCCTGAGTAGCTGGGATTACAAGTGTGTGCCATCACACCCGGCTGATTTTTGTATTTTTATTAGAGATGAGGTTTCACCATGTTGGCCAGACTGGTCTCAAACTCCTGACCTCAGGTGATCCACCCACCTCGGCCTCCCAAAGTGCTGAGATTACAGGCATGAGCCACCGCACCTGCCTGTTCTCTTGTTAAATCAGAGATTAAACTTTAACATAATGGACACTCTAGAATTCCAGAAGTAGGATGGTGAAAATGCAGTGGGATGAGTACCTGTCCCACCTGTGGGCACCTGTGGGCCTGGATAAGTGAGAAATCCCACCTAAGAAGAGGAGTAGAGGGGGCCACTGGAAAGTCCCAGCAAACAAGACAACAATGTTAACAATTGAACTCAAGCACTCTCCATGGCCTGTTGAATGTTTTCTGTGGAAACTGGTCCAGATGCACATGCACACAACACCTGATAGAAACTGGGAGGTATTTAAGCCCCTTAGTGCAGAGTCTGCAATCACAAGTCTCAGTGGTAATCAAAAGGTGATCAAGAAAAGCTTTTGCTGGCCTTCCTGGACTTGCCTCCTTGCCTGCAGAAACCTAAAGTACCTGCCAGTCCTTCCTCTATCTGATCTGGCCAAACTTCCTATCTTCGTCCTTCCTTTCTTTGTCTATAGCTCCCTGTGACCTTTAGGATAAGTCTTTAAAAGTATTAAAACATCCTACATTGTAGCCAAGCTTACCATCTATTGGTAATAGATTTCTTTGCAAATGGGCCCTTTCACACATTAGCTAGGACACAAACTCCACTGCCCACCAGCTCTCTACCTTGGTATACTGCATTTCTTGCAATTTGAATTTATATAACTGTAACTTCTATTTCAGGACACTAAAAAATGCACCTGCTATTTGCCTGAGGGACCAGAGACGTGGAAAGTTTAACAGTAGCAGCCCACAACATGTACCACTGGCAGCTGGACTTTCACTGAATTTCTACATTGCAACCAAAGGTCAAGACAATGGTGAATCATGGAAAGACTTCAACTTTGAAAGCCTTACAAACAAAAGAGAGAGGATGCATTTGTTCAAAATACTGGCTTTTCTTTCCAAAAATTTTTCCATTTTACACTAGGAGCTTCTTTTCAAACGCTGCACAAAACAGTTACAAACCAACAGCTATGACTTCCCTTGCTTTAATATCCATTTCCCTTTGGCCATCTCATGTGAATCAAATTTCCAACAGCAAAAACAGAGTGATGTTTGCCTTTCTGAATTCCAGTGTACTGCTTTCGCATACCGAGGTTCCATTGCCTTATGACCCACAAAGAATAATGATCAGAAAATCAGAGTAAAGTTTTAAAATACTCCCATCTTGTGGCAGTTTTGAAATATGGCAACCTGAATATGACAGCCCTGACTTATTAGTCCTTATTGTTCATTTGTCCCTCTGCTGTAGATAAGATTCCAGTAAAGTCAACACACCTGGATGGAGAAAGTTCTAAAACCATCAAGGAAGTGGAAAACTTGTAAACTAAAATCTACAAAACATTAGGCTGGGTGCAGTGGCTCTTGTCCAAGCACTTTAGGAGGCTGAGTTGATAGGATCACCTGAGGCCAGAAGTTAGAGACCAGCCTGGGCAACATAGCAAGACCCTGTCTCTACAAAAAATAAAAATTAGCTGAGCGTGTTGGTACACACCTGTTGTCTCAGCTACTCAGGAGGCTGAGGCAGGTGGATAGCTTGAGCCCAGGAGTTCAAGGCTGCAGTGAGCTATAATCATGCCACTGTACTCCAGCCTAGGGGAGAAAGCAAGGTCCTGTCTCTGGAAAAAAAAAAAAAAAATTAGAATTAAAAAAAAAAAAAAAAGCACCACTGGTTATTACCACCACAACCAGTAGCTAGTCATGGGTCCCTCTAGTTTTTTACCCAGCTATCATCATAATGTATCTGTTTTACTTTTTACATTGCTTCTATACATTTTCCATGTTTCTACAAGGTCTTCATTGTCAAATGGACTGTCAGGCATCTGAGGACACCATCAATTATTTATTTATTTATTTATTTATTTATTTATTTATTTATTTATGTTTGAGATGGAGTCTCACTCTGTCGCCCAGGCTGGAGTGCAGTGGTGCTTTCTTGGCTCACTGCAACCTCTGCCTCCCAGGTTCAAGCAACTCTACTGCCTCAGCCTCCAGAGTAGCTGGGATTACAGGCATGCGTCACCACACCTGGCTAATTTTTGGCTGGTCTTTAACCTTGGCTAATTTGATGGGGTTTCACCATGTTGGCCAGGGTGGTCTCAAACTCCTGACCTCAGGTGATCTGCCTGCCTCAGCCTCCCAAAGTGCTGGGATTACAGGTGTGAGCCACCGCACCCAGACAATTTTTATCACATTTTTTTCAAATATTTGTTTTATGTTCCACTTGGACCTTAATCTGTTTTTGTTTTCACCTAATGTATAGTGTTATATGTTTCTCATGTGAAAAAATTTAAAAATTTAAAAATGTCAGCCAGGTGTGGTGACTCACATCTGTAATCCCAGCACTTTGGGAGGCCGAGGTGGGAAGATTGCTCGTCTCAAAAAAATAAAAATTTAAAAATTTAAAAATGGACTTGTCTTGAAAACAAACAAAAAATCCTTTAGAATATTATAGAAGCTCTTGAACTTTATTACTCAGAAGTTTTTACTTTACTTTCAGTAGTGTTTTATCAAGTGTTCAAAAAGCTCAAAGCACCATGACCTAGTCTTTAGTCTATCCACTAGGTTTTCCTGTGGTTAGTCTCATCCTGGTCAAATTTTGAATAATTTAAAACAAAGCTACAAAAAAAAAAACATCTGAAGCCCTGCACTTAAAATCTGAGGTATTTTTACTTCATAAAACCTAACATTATTCCATTCTCTGAGGCCTGGTATCTTCAGGTCTTGTAGCCTCCGTGGTGACTACTGAATAACGATGGGTTTACATGCCCATTTTCTGCACCAGACTCTGAGCCCCTCAAGGGCAGGTGAACTTGTTAACCTTTGGACCTCTGGCTCCTAGCCCAGAGCCTGGCTGAATTCCTACTGAACTGTGGCCAATATTATAAGATTTAGTGTTTATTTGTCTCTGACATTTTCCTGTGGCCACCTGTATTCTCTCCACCATCTCAGGACAATGAACCCAAGGACAGACACCACCATTTATACTTCTATTATAATTTTTATTGATTATGAATTAGGAAAAGTGTTACCTTTGCCTCCAGGAGGATAAGATTCTCACATCCAAAGAGCAGAAAAGCATGACTAAGAGGCATAGCAAACTAATCTTTAGATATCTATTCAGGTGTCCCTGATAGGCCATGAAATTATCCTGGTCTCACAGGCCCAAGCCTCAAAAGAAGTGAATTGGAAAACTCTTTAGAGAGCGTCCCCAAATCATGGACTTCCTTATATTCTTTTTCCTTCTTCCATTCATACTAAAGCGTGTTGTTTTAAACGGTAAGTTCTTTGCTTAAATTTTTATTTCCTAGTTTTTCCAAATATATAATTAACATACAAAATATGTTTTAATGGAGAGATAGGTAGAAAGAGAGAGGAAGAAAGAAAGAAAGAAAAAGAATGAAAGAAAGAAAAAAGAATGAAAGAAAGAAAGAAGAAAGAAAGAAAGAAAGAAAGAAAGAAAGAAAGAAAGAAAGAAAGAAAGAAATCCCATAAGTCTGATGTTTGCTGAATTTACTGGAAATAAAAGGAGTAAGTTGGAGAATAATCCAATTCTTGTTATCTGATAAAAATGGAATATATTCTATTCAATATAAACTACTGTCAAAACTCTTCAAAGATATTACATGCGGACATGGGGCAAATGTATTAAGACTTGACAAGCAGTTATAGTCAATTCCACAATTCCTTGACAGGAAGTTGTGTCTGCCAGATTGTTTCTAAAGAAAGGTCATGATTTGGAATCTGGTTGTTAACTGTTTTCATACTAATCTTCCCAAGCTCTTGTAATAATGGACAAAGTTTATTAACTTTATTACCTTCTGCATTTTGTGGAGAGAAAATACCAGCTCAAGTTTGCGTAACGAATGTAGAGTTAAGGTAAGACAAGGGCTCTTGATGGCCACCTTACTGCTCCACTTGAGGGAGAAAATAAGTGTGAAAAGGACTCAATTAATAATATTCCACCAGGTGCGGTGGCTCAGGCCTGTAATCCCAGCACTTTGGAAGGCCAAGATGGGAGAATCACTTGAATCCAGGAGTTTAAGACCAGCCTGGTCAACATTGCGAGACCACATCTCTATTTTATAAAAAGTTTTAAAAAATAGAAAACAACAACAACAGCAATAAAAAACAATGTTCAGCTCATCAGTCCTCCTTTTTTTTTTTCTTTTTTCTTAGAGACAGGGTCTCGCTATGTTGGCCAGGTTGGTCTCAAACTCCTGGCCCCAAGCAATCCTCCTGTCTCAGCCTCCCAAAGTACTAGGATTATAGGCAAGAGCCACCACACCCAGCCCAGTTCTCCATCATGATTGCACACTGGAATCACTTGGGGAACTTTTAAAAAACACTGCTGGCCGGGCACGGTGCTCACGCCTGTAATCCCAGCACTTTGGGAGGCTGAGGCAGGTAGATCACCTGAGGTCAGGCTTTCGAGACCAGCCTGGCCAACATAACGAAACCCCATCTCTATTAAAAATACAAAAAAATTAGCCGTGCATGGTGGCGGGCACCTGTAATCTCAGCTACTTGGGAGGCTAAGGCAAGAGAATCACTTGAACCCAGGAGGTGGATGTTGCAGTAAGCTCAGATCATGCCATTGCACTCCAGCCTGGGCAAAAAGAGCAGAACTCTGTCTCAAAAACAAAACAAAATAAAAAAACACTGCTGGCTCCACTCCCAGAGAGTCTGTTGTAATTGATCTAAAAGACAGCATTTTCAAAGTTCCTTGGGTGATTTTCGTGTATAGCCAGGTTGAGATTCACCGTCTCTGAAGGCCCAAACACACACTTTGCCCAACTTAATATGACTTATTTAAGATCATCAATTGCTAACTGTCTTCTTGAAGTAATTTTCAGATAATCTACTCTTGTGCTAACTGCTCTGAGTGAAAGGACACCTTACCTTGTTTCTTACTACTTAGGGACTAACACAAGGTCAATATTCCTTGACCTTGAGGGTCAATATTTAAATATTAACTATTAACAATATTTAACTATTTAACTATTCCATTAATATTTATCTATTTAACTATTCTATTAACTATTCCATTAATATTTAACTATTCCATTAATGTGTATCCTAATCAAAAAGCCATTTTAAAAATGAGTCTTTCAGTAAGTTATTTATATACTATAGCTTAATACCTTCTACCACTCTACTTAACTACTTAATTCCTTGCAAAATGTCTCCTTTTCTTGATCCTGAAAAGAATTTCTAATTGCTTGAGCTATAGGTAACGTTCAAGATACTCAGTTAGGATCTGTTATGCTAAATGTGAAATCAGCTATGTCTAGTCACACAAAACTCATCTAATTTCATTCTCCTCAACACTTGGTGCTAACTAACTGAAAACCTGATGGCTAAAAGGGAGCTCTAGCTCTTCTTTTTTAAAACTGGCTCTAGTTCCTCTTTATCTGAATCTTCATTTCATTGGACGTACCCAAGGCATAGGCATTTTTATCAAATACTTTGGTCAAAATCAACTTGCATACATGAACATTACTGATATGATGGCAAAGAACACAAACCAAAGAGGTGAACAAACAGTGAAACTAGTCTTTTAAAATAAGTAATTGTTTCTACAGGAATCTAGAATTTCAGGTACTGTAATTCAAAACCAAGCACTTACATTTTCTAGGAGGCAAACAGCAGCAGGATTCCCATGAAATGCTCTTGCTGTGAATGCATCTACTATGAAAATAGGAAGCTTCATTTTCCTTGCAAGCTGTTTCTGCAAGTTCTCAAAATTGCTGGTAGCCTGCTTTATGTCTTCTTCTTGGAAAAGAAAATTAAAAAGTTAATGTTTTACTTGGTGTCCAGACGCAAAGAACAGTTCCCAGATACAAAGTCCAGCAATTATTCAAACATACTACATTTAAAGAGATATAATCCCCTAACTTCTTTTTTCTTTTTTTGAGATGGAGTCTTGCTCTGTTGCCCAGGCGGGAGTGCAGTGGCACCGATCTCGGCTCACTGTAACCTCCGCCTCCCTGGTTCAAGCGATTTTCCTGCCTCAGCCTCTCAAGTAGCTGGAATTACAGGCACCTGCCACCACGCTTGGCTAATTTCTGTGTTTTTAGTAGCATCAGGTTTTCACGGTGTAGGCCAGGCTGGTCTCGAACTCCTGACCTCAGGTGATCTGCCCTCCTCGGCCTCAAAAAGTGCTGAGATTACAGGCATGAGCCACTGTGCCTGGCCAATCCTCTAACTTTTTAAAACCTCTAAAATGAAATTCATTTTAAAATACTGGCTAAATTGATTTTTTCCATATTTTATATTGACTTTTCATATTATACATAGAACTTAGCAGCATAATCATAGTCTTTCTTAGAGTAGCCAGAACTAGCTTAGGATCTGTTTTTTTTGTTTGTTTTTTTGTTTTTTTTTTTTTTGAGACGGAGTCTCGCTCCGTCACCCAGGCTGGAGTGCAGTGGCGCGATCTCGGCTCGCTGCAAGCTCCCCTCCAGGTTCATGCCATTCTCCTGCCTCAGCCTCCCGAGTATCTGGGACTACAGGTGCCCGCCACTGCACCCGGCTAATTTTTTGTATTTTTAGTAGAGATGGGGTTTCACCATGTTAGCCAGGATGGTCTCGATCTCCTGACCTCGTGATCCACCTGCCTCGGCCTCCCAAAGTGCTGGGATTACAGGTGTGAGCCACCACGCCCGGCCGCTTAAGCTCTGCTTTTAATGAAGTGCATGAAACATACGAGAGGCATGTATGTTGCTTACAGTCTACCAAAGAATATTATTACCATTTTTTAAAAGAATGCATGTTTTTCTAATTAAAAAATATACTCATTATAAAAAAACTTGGAAAATAAAGACCCATAAGTGCACAAATTGGCAATAACATTATTAATGTTCTGGATGTACAGCTTTTATCAGAAGTTTTACCCTCTTAACAGTAAATTGGCCCTCTGTATTCACAGAGGATAGATCCCAGGACCCCCTGAGGATACTATACTCCCACGGATGCTCAAGTCCCTTTTATAAAATAGCATAATTTCAGGGCCATTCCAATACAACTGGAAAATACTGTATAGCATGAATATTTTCTGAAGACACCAAATGCTTCAAAAACATCCTTTTAATAGATTTACGTTTATGGATATGCTATAAGTTGTTAAACCATATCCCTTTGGGTGAATATTTAAGTTGTTTCTAATTTTTCACTTGTAAAGACAACGCAGTGATCAAACCTGTTGAATGTAAATTTTCTTCTGTGTTTCTGATTCTTTTATATATATTCCTAAAAGTGAAATCCCTGGGTCAAAGTGTACAGGTGTTTTAACTTAAACAGTTAAATTTATCTGCAGAAAAAGTATACCAATTTAGACAGTATATGAGAGTGTCTGACCATTGCTAATCTGAAAGATTTTAAAATATCTTCTTTTCATTTGCATTTCTTAGATTATTCTTTCTTTCTTTCTTTCTTTCTTTCTTTCTTTCTTTCTTTCTTTCTTTCTCTTTCTTTCTTTTTTTTTTTTGAGACAGTGTCTTACTCTGTCACCCAGGCTGGACTGCAGTGGCACAATCTCCACTCACTGCAACCTCTGCCTCCCGGGTTCAAGCGATTCTCATGCCTTAGCCTCCCAAGTAGCTGGGATTACAGGCACATGCCACCACACCTGGTTAATTTTTTGGTATTTTTTGTAGAGACAGGGTTTTGCCATGTTGGCCAGGCTGGTCTGGAACTCCTCACTTAAGTGATCCTCCCACCTAGGCCTCCCAAAGTGCTGGGATTACAGGCGTGCCCCCCTGCACCTGGCCTGCATGGTGTGTGTGTGTGTGTGTGTGTGTGTGTGTGTGTGTGTGTGTGTGTGCTGAGACCATTCTCTTGAATTTTAATCTTGGTTCCATTTACCATGTAAATGTAGGAAAATCAGAAAGCTTCCTTGTCCAAATTGCTTAGTCATTAAACCTCCCATGGATGTGCCTGGGGAGAGTGATGTATATTTGTCCCTCTGTAATAGTCTTAGTTTATTTACAGTTTTCCTGTCACTGCAGATTCCTGTTATTCTGTAGCTGTTAGCACAAAAGAACCCACTTCATGGCCTGGCGCAGTGGCTCACGCCTGTAATCCCACCACTTTGGGAGGCCAAGGCAAGCAGATCACTTGAGGTCAGGAGTTAAACCAGCCTGGCCAACGTGGTGAAACCCATCTCTACCAAAAATATGAAAAAATTAGCCAGGTGTGGTGGCTCGTGCCTACAATCCCAGCTACTTGGGAGGCCGAGGTAGGAGAATCGCTTGAACCTGGGAGGCGGAAGTTGCAGTGAGCCGAGATCGTGCCACTACACTCCAGCCTGGCCAACAGAGTGAGATTATGTTTCAAAAAAAAAAAAAAAGAACCCACTTCACTCTTGCTTATAACTTCTGCCTCAAAACTAGGCTACTCATTAATAAATATCAGTTTAGTTCTTTGAAAAAAATAAATATTGGCCAGGCGTGGTGGCTCACGTCTGTAATCCTAGCACTTTGGGAGGCCGAGGGGGGCAGATCACGAGGTCAGGAGATCAAGACCATCCTGGCCAAGATGGTGAAACCCCATCTCTACTAAAAATATAAAAATTAGCTGGGCATGGTGGCACATGCCTGTAATCCCAGCTACCAGGGAGGCTGAGACAGGAAAATTGCTTGAAACAGAGTCGGAGGTTGCGGTGAGCCAAGATCACGCCACTGCACTCCAGCCTGGTAACAGAGAGACACTCCGTCTCAAAAAAAAAAAGAAAGAAAGAAAGAAAAAGAAAATATAAATATGTAGGCCAGGCATGGTGGCTCACACCTGTCATCCCAACACTTTGGGAGACTGAAGTGGGTGGATCACTTGAGGTCAGGAGTTCGAGACCAGCCTGGCCAACATGGTGAAACCCCGTCTCTATTAAAAATACAAAAATTAGCCAGTCATGATAGCAGGCACCTGTAATCCCACCTACTCGGGAGGCTGAGGCAGGAGAATCGCTTGAACCTGGGAGGCTGAGGTTGCAGTGAGCTGAGATTGTACCACTGCACTCCAGCCTGGGTGACAGAGAGACATTCTGTCTCAAAAAAAAAAAAAAAGAAAAAAGAAAATAATAGAGTACTGGCATTCAAAGTGTATCCAAACACCATCTACTTTTTTTTCAGTTGGTGAAAAGAAAATAAGTATCAAAAAGAATTACGAAGTGTAAATAAAATGTTTTAAATCAAAATTTGAAAGAAAATTTTTCTTTTTACTTTGTTTATGGTTTCTTTTAATTGACAGATAAAATTATATTTATCATGTACAATATAATGTTTTGAAGTATATATATAAACACATTGTGAAATGGTTAAATCGAGCTAATTAACAAATGCATCACCTCACATAATTATTATTTTTGTGATTAGAACACTTAACATCCACTCTCTTTGCATTTTTCAAGAATACAGTATATTAACTATAGTCATGATGCTATACAATAGATCTCTTGAACTTATTCCTCCTATCTACTGTAATTATGTATCCTTTGTCCAGATCTCCCCAACCACTCCCCTCCCCAGCCACCCCCACCTCTGACAACCACCATTCTACTCTCTACTTCTACAATGTCAACTTCCTTAGATTCCTCACTGAGTGAGATTATGCAGTATCTGTCTTTCTGTGTTTGGCTTATTTCACTTAGCATAATGCCTTCCAGGTTCACCCATGTTGATGCAAATGATGGGATTTCTTTCTTTTTTATGGCTGAATAATATTCTATTGCATAAATATAGACACTCCTCTACTTTTGATGGGGTTACATCTCAATAAACCCATTGTAAGTTAAAAATATCATAAGTTGAAAATACATTTAACACACCCAACCCACCAAACAATATAGCTTAGCCTAGCCTATCTTACACATGCTCAGAACACTTACATTAGCTTTCAGTTGGGCAATCATCTAACACAAAGCCTATTTTATAATAAAGTGCTGAATATCTCATGTAATTTATTGCATACACTACTGAAAGTAAGAAGCAAAATGGTTGTATGGGTACACACCATTAACGTACACCGCTGAAAGCACACTGGGCTTTCAGTGTGTTTTCAGTTTGAAGTATTGAACTAAAATTGGCCGGGCGTGGTGGCACACGCCTATAATATCAGCACTTTGGGAAACCGAGGCAGGTGGATCAAGTCAGGAGTTCCAGACCAGCCTGGCCAACATGGTGAAACCCCATCTCTACTAAAAATACAAAAATTAGCTGGGTGGCCGGGTGCGGTGGCTCATACCTGTAATCTCAGCACTTTGGGAGGCTGAGGGGGGTGGATCACAAGGTCAGGAGATCAAGACCATCCTAACACAGTGAAACCCCATCTCTACTAAAAATACAAAAAAGCAGCCGGGCGTGGTGGCAGGCACCTGTAGTCCCAGCTACTTGGGAGGCTGAGGCAGGATAATGGCATGAACCTGGGAGGTGGGGCTTGCAGGGAGCTGAGATCGCGCCACTGCACTCCAGCCTGGGTGATAGAGTGAGACACCGTCTCAAAAAAAAAAAAAAAAAAAATTAGCTGGGCATGGTGGCGCATGCCTGTAGTCCCAGCTACTCGGGAGGCTGAGGCAGGAGAAGCACTTGAACCCAGGAAGCGGAGACAGCAGTGAGCCAAGATCATGCCACTGCACTCCCACCTGGGTGACAGAGCGAGACCCTGCCTCAAAAAAAAAAAAAAAAAAAAAGAATAACTGATAGAAAGCACTAGGGTGCCAACATTTGTTGATGGTTTGGCAGGCATAGTGTTTTTTAGGAAGATGGCAAATATTGGTTGTTTACCCCCATAATCGTGTGGCTGGCTGGCAGTGCAGCTGGCTGCCACTGTCCTGTCCAGCATTGTGGGAAAGTATTGTACCACACATCAGTAGCCTGGGAATAGATCAAAATTCAAAATTCAAAGCACTGTTTCTGCTGAATGCATATTGTTTTCCCACCATCATAAAGTCAAAAAATCGTAAGTCAAAGTATCATAAGTCAGGGACAATCTGTATACCACATTTTCTTTATCCATTCATTGAGGAACTGTTAGGTTGATTCCACATCTTGGCTATTGTGAATATTGCTGCAATAAACACAAGAACGCAGATATTTCTTCAATGTACTGCTTTTTACACCCAGTAGTGGAATTGCTGAATTACACGGTTAGTTCTATTTTCAATTTTTTGAGGCACTTCCATTCTATTTTCTGTAATGGCTATACTAATTTACATTCCAGACAACAGTGTGTAAGGGTTCCCTCTTCTCCATGTCCTCACCAACACTTGTTATCTTGTGTCTTTTTTTATAATAGTCATTCAACAGAAGTTAAGTGATATCTCATTGTGGTTTTGATTTGCATTTCCCTGATGATTAGTGATACTGAGCATTTTATAATATAGCTATTGCCGGGCGCGGTGGCTCACGCTTGTAATCCCAGCACTTTGGGAGGCCGAGGCGGGCGGATCACGAGGTCAGGAGATCGAGACCACAGTGAAACCACGTCTCTACTAAAAATACAAAAAAATTAGCTGGACGTGGTGGCGGGCACCTGTAGTCCCAGCTATTCGGAGAGGCTGAGGCAGGAGAATGGCATGAACCCGGGAGGCGGAGCTTGCAGTGAGCCGAGATTGCGCCACTGCACTCCAGCCTGGGAGACAGAGCGAGACTCCATCTCAAAAAAAAAAAAAGAAAAAAGAAAAAAAAAATATATATATATATATATAGCTATTGGCCATTTGTGTATCTTCTTTAGAGAAATGTCTATTTGGATACTTTGCGTTTTGTCCATTTTTTAATAGGGTTATTGGGTTATTTGGGGGCTTTTTGTTATTGATTTTCTCTCTTTTTGTTATTGATTTTCTTTCTTTTTGTTATTGAGTTTCTTTCCTCTTTTTTTTTTTTTGAGACAGAGTCTCGCTCTGTCGCCCAGGCTGGAGTGCAGTGGTGCGATTTCAGCTCACTGCAAGCTCTGCCTCCTGGGTTCAAGCCATTCTCCTGCCTCAGCCTCCGGAGTAGCTGGGACTACAGGCACCCACCACCATGCCTGGCTAATTTTTTTGTATTTTTAGTAGAGACGGGGTTTCACCATGTTAGCCAGGATAGTCTAAATCTCCTGACCTCGAGATCCGCCTACCAGGGCCTCCCAAAGTGCTGGGATTACAGGCGTGAGCCACCTGGCCCGGCCTTTTTTTTTTTTTTAGGCAAGGTCTCACTCTGTCACCCAGGCTGGAGTGCAGTGGTGCAATCAATCACAGTTCACTGCAGCCTCGACCTCCCCAGGCTCAGGTGATTCTCCCACCTCAGCCTCCCGAGTAGCTGGACTACAAGCATGCACCACCACGCCTGACTGACTTTTGTATTTATTGTAGAGAGGGGGTCTCGCCATGTTGCCCAAGCTGGTCTCAAACTCCTGGGCTCAAGCAATCTGCCTGCTTTGGCCTGCCAAAGTGCTAGGATTACAGGCTTGAGCCAACGCACCAGGCCGAGTTTCTTATATTTTTTGAATATTAATCCCTTATCAGATGTATAATTTGCAAATATTTTCTCCCATTCCATACTTTGTCTCTTCATTCTGTTGTTTCCTTTGCTGTACAGAAGCTTTTCAGTTATGTAATCCCATTTGTCTATTTTTTGTTTTGTTGCCTGAAGAAAATTAACCTCTAAATTAGTTTCATCTAGCTACTAATATAGATCTATTCAAATACAATATATGTAGTGTTCAACTACTTTGTGTTCACTTTTATGCATACTTCCTGGATGTCACAGAAACTCCGAACACCGCCTTTGTTAAGATGTTCATAGGCTAGTTCCAAATTCCTCAACCAGATTTATGTTCAAACAACTGATGTTTGGGAATTTTTTCACTTTTCTGCTAAAATGTAGGATTCTCATATTATCATCATGATTTACCATTTACCAAACAAATTTTATGAAAACACTTTGGTGTTAAGATCCGCATTCTTGCTCCTCAAAAGCTCAAGGGCCTGGAAGGGACTTCAGAAAATAGATTATAAATTGATATTAAGATGCTTTCTAAATAAGAAAACATAGTTCAGTACTTTGCAGTGGTAAAACCTTTACCATATGCCAAAAAAAGACAACAACAACAACAACAAAAAACCCTTTTCCATATGCCAAAAATTGTTTAGGTTCTTTCTACCGCTCTATTAAGGAAGCCGTACTTGACAATCCAATTGAACTGGAGGTTTATATTTTAAACTTATAATTTTTATTTTTATTTTTACTTATTTATTTATTTGTGGAGACAAAGTCTCACCCTGTCACCCAGGCTGGAGTGCAGTGGCACAATCTTGGCTCACTGCAAACTCTGCCTCCCAGGTTCAAGCGATTCTCCTGCCTCAGCCTCCCGAGTAGCTGGGACTACAGGCGTGCACCACTGTGCCCAGCTAATTTTTGTATTTTTAGTAGAGATGGGTTTCACTATGTTGGCCAAGCTGGTCTCAAACTCCTTACCTCAGGTGATCCACCCACCTCAGCCTCCCAAAGTGCTGGGATTACAGGCGTGAGACACCACACCTAGCCTAAACTTAGAATTTTCAGTTTCACAGTTAAAGACTTATGAATCTTTTTATAAAGCACTGGTGGAGTTTTGCTCTATCTTGAAATTAATGGGGAAAACTTGGCCCACATATTCTTTACGAAAAGATATTATCTATCACTCTTGCCCTAGTTGATCCTCTCTCCCCAGCTACACGATAGCCTTGAGAACCACCATCCTGCAATCACCTGATAGCTACTAGAAGGGACAGGATGTGGTTGAAGTCTCTTCAAAGCTGCATTCATAGAGAATTGTCATTTGACTTGTCTGGTAGTTCCCTGGAAGACCTGCACTAACAAGGTTTCTTTTTTTTTTTTCTTTTTGAGACAGAATCTCACTCTGTCACCCAGGCTGGAGTGCAGTGGCACGATCTCGGCTCACTGCAACCTCCGCCTCCCAGGTTCAAGCAATTCTCCTGCCTCAGACTCCTAAGTAGCCGGGATTACAGGAGCACAACACCACACCAGGCTGATTTTTGTATTATTTTTGATTTTAATTTATTTATTTATTTATTTGAGACAGAGTCTCGCTGTATTGCCCAGGATGGGGTGCAATGCTACGATCTTGGCTCACTGCAACCTCCACCTCCTGGGTTCAAGCGATTTTCCTGCCCCAGCCTCCCAAGTATTTGGGATTACAGGCGCCCACCACCATGCCCGGCTAGGTTTTGTGTTTTTAGTTGAGACGGGGTTTCACCATGTTGGTCAGGCTAGTCTCGAACTCCTGACCTCAGGTGATCTGCCCGCCTCAGCCTCCCAAAGTGCTGGGATCACAGGCGTGAGCCATCGCGCCCGGCCGTGGCTTGTCTTTATTGACCTGGGTCAAAGCTCACCCAACACAAACAGCCTTTCCTCCAGGGTTGTCAAAAACAAACAGCAACTGTTTAATAGCACCATGGCTGCCTGAGTCAGTGAATAATAGCTAAAGCAAATGATAGGCTAATCAAAAGTTGATAAGGAATAGCAAGAGAATGAGATGTCCAGAAGGGGTTTTGAAAAGTTCTGATGACCAGGCATGGTGGCTTGTGCCTGTAATCCCAGCACTTTGGGAGGCCTAGAAGGGTAGATGACTTGAGGTCAGGAGTTCAAGACCAGCCTGGCCAACATGGTGAAACCCTGTCTCTACTAAAAATACAAAAATCAGCTGAGCATGGTGGTGTGTGCCTGTTATCCCAGCTACTCAGGAGGCTGAAGCAGGAGAATTGCTTGAACCTGGGAGGTGGAGGTTATAGTGAGCCAAGATTGCACCACTGCACTCCAGCCTGGTGAGAGTGTGTCTCCAAAAAAAAAAGCAAAAAAAAAAAAAGCTCTGACATAGTCTTGAGAATCTAGAAGGCAAGATACATACATAGGGCTCTGCATATATCCTAGGACTGTGTGCATGCAGAAAACCTGAAGAAACCCTAAGCTCTCACCTCTGACTGAGACCTAGGGGTTTTGTGCAAGCAGAAAGTGAAAGGTAAGGCAGAGTTACTACCTGTCTGGCTGAATATCAAGGGTGTGCCCCAGCATGCACAACTGAGTCCATCAGCAAAGACTGTGAGACATATTGACTCCAGGAACGTAAGAAAATCTCTGTCTAATCATTAGCTGATGCTAATCTAACATACTAGTGTCTTCAACGGCCACATACAACAAAGAATACAGACTTTAGAGAAAGTTCAGAAAAGTCACTAAAGAACTTACAATAACAAAATGGTGAAGGGAAGAATCTGATTTCCAGAGGTACCACAGTATATTATCTAAAATTTCCAGATTTCAACAACAAAAAAGAGGTGTGTATAGAAACAAGAAAGTATACCATACAAAGAATAAACAGTAGTTAATAAAAACTGTCCCTGAGGGAGTCCCAATGTCGGGCTTACTAGACAAGAACATTAAATCAGCTGTTTTAAATACCTTCCAAAAAACAAAAGGAAACCAAGTCTAAAAAACTAAAGCAAAGTATGAGAAGCATGTCTCACCATATAAACAATATTAATAAAGAAATTATTATTATTTTTTTTTTGAGACGGAGTCTTGCTCTATCGCCCAGGCTGGAATGCAGTGGAGTGATCTCGGCTCACTGCAAGCTCTGCCTCCAGGGTTCACGCCATTCTCCTGCCTCAGCCTCCCGAGTGGCTGGGACTACAAGTGCCTACCACCACGCCCGATTAATTGTTTTTGTATTTTTTTTAGTAGAGATGGGGTTTCACCATGTTAGCCAGGATGGTCTCGATCTCCTGACCTCGTGATCCACCTGCCTTGGCCTCCCAAAGTGCTGGGATTACAGGCGTGAGCCACCGCGCCCGGCCAAGAAATTATTTTTTAAAAGAGAACCAAGTAGAAGTTGTAGAGATTGAAAAGTATAACAATGGAAATGAAAAATTAATTAGAGAGGTCCAACAGCAGGTTTAAGCAAGCAAAAGAAAAGGCCAGTGAACTTGAAAATAAGTTAATTGAGATTATTCAGTTTGAGAAACAGAAAAAGGAATGAAGAAAAATTATAAGAGCCTCAGAGATCTCTGGGACGTCATCAAGTATACCACTATATGCATAAAGACAATCCCAGAAATGGAAAAGAGAAAGTGGCAGAGAAATTACTTGAAGAAATAAATGGCCAAAAACTTATCATATTTGATGAAAAACATTAATCTACGCAGCAAAGAAACACAGCAAACTCCAAGTATTATAGAATAAACTCAAAGAGACAAACACCTAGACATGCAATAATCTAACTGCAGAAAGAAAATGACTGAATTGGTGGGGTGCAGTGGCTCATGCCTGTAATCCCAGCACTTTGGGAGGCTGAGAAGGGCAGATTGCCTGAGCTCAGGAGTTCAAGACCACCCTGGGCAACACGGTGAAACCCTGTCTCTACTAAAATACAAAAAATTAGCCAGGCATGGTGGCGTGCGAATGTAGTCCCAGCAGCTCGGGAGGCTGAGGCACAGGAATCACTTGAGACCAGAGGTGGAGGTTGCAGTGAGCCGAGATCATGGCACTGCACTCCAGCTTGAGCTACAGAGTAAGACTCCATCTCAAAAAAAGAGAAAACAACAGAATCTTGAAACCAGCAAGAGAGACATAATTCATCATGTAAAATGGATCTTCAATAAGATTAACAGCTGGTTTATCAGTAGAAACTATGGATGCCAGAAGGCAGTAAAATGATATACTCAAAGCAAGAATATAGACCAAAAGAACAACTGTCAACCAAGAATTCTATGGCTAGCAAAACTATCATTCAAATCAAAGGTAAAATTAAGATACTTCCAGATAAACAAAAACTTGTTGCTAGAACTTGTTGCTAGTATTCCTCTTCCAGAGGAAGTATTAGTGGGAGTCCTTCAGGCTAAGATGAAAGGACACTAGACAGTAACTCAAATCAACGTAAAAAAACGAAGAGCAACAAACATACAAATGGCCAATAAGCACATGAATGGGTACTCAACATCACTAATCATTAGGGAAATGCAAATCCAAACCACAATGAGACATCATCTCACACCTTTCAGGACGGCCACTATCAAAAGAACAGAAAATGCCAGGCATGGTGGCTCACACCTGAAATCCCAGCACTTTGGGAGGCCGAGGAGGGCATCCCCTGAGGTCAGGAGTTTGAGACCAGCCTGGGCAACATGGTGAAACCCTGTCTCTACCAAAAAATATACAAAAATTAGCTGGGCATGGTCATGTGCCTGTAATCCCAGCTACTTGGGAGGTTGAGGCACGAGAGTCGGTTGAGCCCAGGAGGCGGGGGTTGCAGTGAGCCAAGATCACACCACTGCACTCCAGCCTGGGCAGTGACAGAATAAGACACTGTCCCATAAAAAACAAACAAACGAAAAAAGTTTAGAGATTTGTTGCACAATGATATGAATATACTTATTACTATTGAGCTTAACTTCAAAATGGTTAAGAGGGTAAATATAATGTTATGTGATTTTTACCACAATAAAAAAATAAAGTAAGGCTGGGCGCGGTGGCTCATGCCTGTAATTCCAGCACTCTGGGTGGCCGAGGTGGGCAGATCACGAAGTCAGGAGATTGAGACCATCCTGGCTAACACAGGGAAACCCCGTCTCTACTGAAAATACAAAAAATTAGCCAGGCGTGGTGGCGGGCACCTGTAGTCCCAGCTACTCGGGAGGCTGGGCCAGAAGAATGGCGAGAACCCGGGAGGGGGAGTTTGCAGTGAGCCGAGATCAAGCCACTGCACTCCAGGCTGGGCAACAGTGTGAGACTCTGTCTCTAAATAAATAGCAGCAGTAGACCAGACAAGGTGGCTAGTGCCCATAATCCCAGCCCTTTGGGAGGAAGGTGAGAGAACTGCTTGAGGCCAGGAGTTCAAAACCAGTCTGGGTAACACAGCAAGACCCTGCCTCTATTAAAAAAAAAAAAAAAAAAAAAAGCCAGGGATGGTGGCATGAAAGGCTTAGGCTGGAGGTTCCCTTGAGCTCAGGAGTTAGAGGCTGCAGTGAGATATGATCATGCCACTGCACTGTAGCCTTGGTAACAGAGATCCTGTCTCTTTAAAAAAAAAAAAAAAAAGACAACTGCATAAAGCAATAGTCATAAATCTATACTGATGCCCATAAAATGTAAAAAGATATATCTGAATGGCAAGAAAGTCACAAACAGGTGAGGTGGGAATGGAGCTATATAAGTACAGTTTTTTTATACTATTAAAATTAAGTTTCTGTTAATCTAAACTAGATTGTTATAAACTTAAATGTTAAGTATAATTCTCCAGGCAACCGTTAGAAAATGACTCAAAATATATAGAAAATGAAGTGAGTTGGGTGCAGTGGCTCACGTCTATAATCCCAGCACTTTGGGAGGATGAGGCAAGAGAACTGCTTGAGTCCAGAAGTTCACAGCTGCAGTGAGGTATGATCATACCACTGTACTCCAGCCTGAGCAACAGAGTGAGACTTTGTCTCAAAGAAGAAGAAAGAAAGAGGAAAGAGGAAAGAAGAAAGGCAGGCAGGCAGGCAGGTAAGAAGGAAGGAAGGAAGGAAAGAAAGAGAAAAGAAAGAGAGAAAGAAAGAGAGAGAGAGAAAGAAAGAGAGAGAAAGAAAGAAAAAAAGAAAGAAAGAAAAGAAAGAGAGAAAGAGAAAGAAAGAAAGAGAAGAAAGAAAGGAAGAAAAAGAAAGAAAGAAAGAAAGAAAGAAAGAAAAAGAAAGGAGGAGAAATAACAATGGAACACAAGAAAATATCTAGTTGGGACTCCACTAATGGAGAGTGAAAAAAAAAAAGGATGAAAATATCAAGTTACCATAAAAGAAGGCAGTAATGCAGGAGTAAAAGGAAAAACAAAGACATGGGACATATAGAAAACAAATATCAAAATAGCGGTCATGAACTCTACCTTATCAGTAATTACATTTAAGTGCTTAAACTCTCCAAACAAAGGGCAAAGATCAGTAGAATGGATTTTAAAAAGTAATCTAACTTGCTGGGCATGGTGACTCAGGCTTGTAATCCCAGCACTTTGGGAGGCCAAGACAGGTGGATTGCTTGAGGCCAAGAGTTCAAGACCAGCCTGGCCAACATGGTGAAACCCTGTCTCTACTAAAAATACAAAAATTAGCCAGGTGTGGTGGTGTGTGCCAGTAAGCCCAGCTACTCAGGAGGCTGAGGCAGGAGAATCACTTGAACCTGGGAGGCAGAGGTTGCAGTGAGCTGAGATCACAACACTGCACTCCGGCTGGGGCGACAGAGGAAGACTCCATCTCAAAAACAAAGACAAAGACAAAACAAAACAAAAAACTAACTAAATGCTTTCTATAAGAGACAAACTTTTTAATTTTTATTATTTATTTATTTATCCTTTTTTTTGAGACACAGTTTTGCTCTTGTTGCCCAGGCTGAAGTGCGATGGTGCAATCTCGGCTCATGGCAACCTCTGCCTCCCAGGTTCAAGCGATTCTCCGCCTCAGCCTCTCAAGTAGCTGGGATTACAGGCATGTGCCATCACACCCGGCTAATTTTGTATTTTTAGTAGAGAAGAAGCTTCTCCATGTTTGTCAGGCTAGTCTCAAACTACCGACCTCAGGTGATCTGCCTGCCTTGGCCTCCCAAAGTGCTGGGATTACAGGCGTGAGCCACTCGCCCGGCTAAGAGACAAACTTTAGATTCAAAGACACAAATAGGTGAAAATAAGAGAGTGGTAAAAAGATATGCCATGAAAAAAGTAACCAAAAGAGAGCTGCAGCAGCTATACTAATATCAGACAAAATTGACTTTGTCACTAGAAACAAAGAAGGACATTTTATAACAATAAATGGAAGAATCCATCAGGAAGATAAGACAATTATAAACATATACACACCTAACAACAGAGCCCCAAAATACATGATGCAAAAACTGATAGAATTAAAGGGAGAAACAGGCAATTCAACAATACAGTCATCCCTTGGTATCCACAAGGCACTGGTTCCAGGAGTCCCTGTGGATATCAAAATCCAAGGATGCTCAAGTCCATTATATAAAATAGTGTGTATTTGCATATAACCTATGCACATCCTCCCATATACTTAAATCATCTCTAGATTCTTATAATACCTAATATGATGTAAATGTTATGTCAATACTTGTAACAATATATTGCTTTTTTGTTTGTATTTTTATTGTTGTATTTCTTTCCTTCTTTTAATTTTTTTACTTTAATTTTTTTTTTAATAGAGATGGGGTTTCACTATGTTGCCCAGGCTGGTCTCAACCTCCTGGGTCTCAAGCAATCTGCCCACCTAGGCCTCCAAAAGTGCTAAGATTACAGGCATGAGCCATTGTGCTCAACTCCCCCTCCTTTTTTTTTTTTTGAGACAGAGTCTCGCTCTGTTGCCCAGGCTGGCGTGCAATGGCACGATCTCAGCTCACTGCAAGCAACCTCTGCCTCCTGTGTTTGAGCAATTCTCCTGCCTCAGCCTCCCAAGTAGCTGGGACTACAGGTGCACACCACCACACCCAGCTAACTTTTGTACTTTTAGCAGAGATGGAGTTTCACCACATTGATCAGACTGGTCTGGAACTCCTGACCTCAGGTGATCCACCCACCTCGGCCTCCCAGAGTGCTGGGATTACAGGCATGAGCCACTGCCTCCAGCCCCGACCCCTTTTAATATTTTTAGTTTTTTTTCTTTTCTTTTCTTTTTTCTTTTTATTTTCTTTCTTTCTTCTTTTAGTATTTTTGATCAATGGTTGATTGAGTCCACAGATACAGGACCTACAGGTATGGAGAACTGACTTAGTTAGAGATTTCAATGCCTACTTTCAACAGTGGATGAAACAGCTAGACAAAAGATCATCAAGGAAACAGAAGACTTGAGTAATATTATAAACCAACTAGACCCAACAGATGCCTACAGAACACTCTACAACAACAGCAGACAACACATTTTCCTCAAGAGCACATGAAACTTTCTCCAGAGTAGGCCATCTGTTAGCCCATTAAAGAAGTCTCAATAAATGTAAAGGACTGAAATAATAAAAAGCATGTCCTTCAACCACAATAGAATGAAATTACATAACAGATGGGAAAGGAAATTTGGGAAATTCAGAAAAATGTGGAAATTAAACAATATTCTCAAGTAGTAAAAAGACCTGGAGCTTCCTGGAGACATGACTGATTCTAGCATAAGTGCAGGGAAAAGACCAGGTGAGGCTGGAATCTCTTCTAGTACTAGAAAGTAAACCAGTACTCGGCCGGGCGCGGTGGCTCACGCTTGTAATCCCAGCACTTTGGGAGGCAGAGGCGGGCGGATCACGAGGTCAGGAGATCGAGACCACGGTGAAACCCCGTCTCTACTAAAAAATACAAAAAATTAGCCGGGCGCGGTGGCGGGCGCCTACTTGGAGAGGCTGAGGCAGGAGAATGGCGTGAACCCGGGAGGCGGAGCTTGCAGTGAGCCGAGATTGCGCCACTGCACTCCAGCTTGGGTGACAGAGCGAGACTCCGTCTCAAAAAAAAAAGAAAGTAAACCAGTACTCAAAAAAACAAATAAAAAGGAATATAGGAGTCAACCTGGAAGAGGTCCCAATGGCCGAAGCAAGAACAATTTGAGTAACAAAATAAGCAACATAGTATTGGATTATAAACTAAAGATAAAATTAATATCCATAACCCATACTCACATAAATAAAAGACTACATAAATAAATGGAGGAGAAGAGACAAACTTCCTTATAGAATTCCAAATAGATTATCTAGCTAACTACCTAATCTCCTTTCCAGGAGATGGAGCTTAACTTCCCCTGGACCCTGAGTATGGGCTGCTCTCAGTAACTTGCTTCCAAAGAACAGAGCATGGAAAGACAGTAAAGAGTAACTTTACAGTGGAGAAACCTAGCAAATACTACCTCAGCCAGGTGATCAAGGTAAAGAGTCATGTTATTACCATGTGAAGAGGATGGCACTTTACCTCTGCGGTTTTCCTCCCAAGAACCCATAACCCCTGTCTAATCCTGAGAAAAACATCAGAAAAACCCCAATTGAAGGATATTCCACAAAATACCTGACCAGGAGACGCTAAGGAGACATGATGACTAACGTAATGTGGTATCCTGAATGGGAACCTGGAAGAGAAAAAGGACATTAGGGGAAAACTACTGTGCCATACATAAAATTTGGAGTTTAATTAATAGTAATGGACCAGAGCTGGGCATGGTGGCTCACAACTGTAATCCTAGCACTTTGGGAGGCCGAGGTAGAAGGATCACTGGAGCCCAGGAGTTCAAGACCAGGCTGGGCAACATAGAGAGATCTCGTCTCGACAAAAAATTTAAAAAAAAAAAAAAAAAAACAGGCATGGTGGCACACACCTGTAGTCGCAGCTACTTGGGAGGCTAAGGCAGGAGGATTGCTTGAGCCTGGGAAGTCGAGGCTGCAATGAGCCATGATTGTACCACTGCACTCCAGCCTGGGTGACACAGCGAGACCCTGTCTCAAAAAAAAAAAAAAAAAAGTAATGGACCAGTGTAATTTCATAACTTGTGAAAAATGTAGCATAGATACTACCATCAAGGTAAGATTTGTTTTGTTTTGTTTTTCGTTTTTGAGACGGGGTCTCACTCTGTTGCCCAGGCTGGAGTGTAGTGGTACAATCATAGCTCACTGCAACCTTGAGAGGCTCAAGTGAGCCTCTCCATTAACTGGGACTACAGGCACACACCACCACAACTGGCTAACTTAAAAAAAAAAAAAATTATTAGCAGAAATGAGATCTCACTATGTTGCTCAGTCTGGTCTCAAACTCCTGGTCTCAAGCAATCCTCCTTCCTTGGCCTCCCAAAGTGCTGGGATTACAGGTGTGAGCCACTGTGCCAGCCAAATATAAGATGTTAACAGAGGAAACTGAGTGAGCCATATATAGGAACTCTATGTAATATCTTTGCAACTTTTCTGTAAATCTACAACTATTCAAAAATCTAAAATTTTATTTTTTTAAATGATCTGAGGCCTGCCAATAGCCATGGGAGTGAGCTTTTAAGCAGATCCTACCCTAGTTGACCCTTGAGATAACTGAAGCTCCAGCTGACACTTTAATTATACCCTTATAAGAGACCCTAGGCTGGGCATGGTGGCTCATGCCTGTAATCCCAGCACTTTGGGAGGGCAAAGTGGGTGGATCACATGAAGTCAGGGGTTCAAGACCAGCTGGGCCAACATGGGGAAAACCTGTCTCTACTAAAAATACAAAAATTAGCCAGGCTTCGTGGAGCATGCCTGTAATCCCAGCTACTCAGGAGGCTGAGGCAGGAGAACAGCTTGAACCCATGAGGCAGAGGTTGCAGTGAGCTGAGATCGCACCACTGCACTCCAGCCTGAGGGACAGGGCAAGATTCCATCTCAAAAAAGAAGAAAAAGAGATCCTGGGCTAGAAGCAACCAGCTAAGCTGCCCCAAGATTTCTGATCCACAAAAATTGTGAAATAATAAAAGTTTGTTGTTTTAAGCTGTTAAGTTTTGGAGCAATTTGTTACACAGCAATAATAACTAATAGAGTATACTTCCTTTTATGTAGAATATTCAGAAGTATCTGCCACAAAACACTGGGATAATTTGCATTCCATTTGTTTGCCAGTTATATTCTTCATTGTAAATGATAAATTCTCATTCTGGTTTTTACAACAGATTCCACAGCAAATTTACTTAGCCTGAGGCCATCCCAAAAAACTTATTTTGAAGTATAAAAGCAAAATATATGTCAATGAATGCCAAATCTACATTCCTATCCCAGATTAATTTCCTACTAGACACATTCACTCGGACAGTACATGGCATCTCAAAATCAACACACCCAATATTCCTATATTTCCTATGTCAGTTACAATTCTCAGCATCCAACCCTAAGCCAAAAATAATTCATCCTTGACTTCTTTTCACTCACCCATGCATAGCCTCTCTACTCAAGCACTAAACCCTGCTGATAAATAGCTCCTACTTTTTTTTTTTTTTTTTTTTTTGAGATAGAGCTGGGACCACAGGTGTGCGCCACCATGCCTCGCTCTGTTGCCAGGCTAGAGTGCAGTGGCACGATCTGGGCTCACTGCAATCTCTGCCTCCCAGGTTCAAGCGATTCTCCTGCCTCAGCCTCTCAAGTTGCTGGGACTACAGGTGCGCGCCACCACACCCAGCTAATTTTTGTATTTTTTGTAGAGATGGGGTTTCATCATGTTGGCCAGGATGGTCTCAATCTCTTGACCTCATGATCTGCCCACCTTGGCCTCCCAAAGTGCTGAGATTACAGGCGTGAGCCACTGTGCCCAGCCAAATATTTCTTTTTTTTTTCTTTTTATTATACTTTAAGTTTTAGGGTACATGTGCACAACATGCAGGTTTGTTACATATGTATACATGTGCCATGTTGGTTTGCTACACCCATTAACTCGTCATTTAACATTAGGTATATCTCCTAATGCTATCCCTCCCCCCTCCCCCCACCCCACAACAGGCCCCGGTGTGTGATGTTCCCCTTCCTGTGTCCATGTGTTCTCATTGTTCAATTCCCACCTATGAGTGAGAACATGTGGTTTGGTTTTTCGTCCTCAGCGATAGTTTGCTGAGAATGATGGTTTCCAGCTGGTTTCCAGCTTCATCCATGTCCCTACAAAGGACATGAACTCATCATTTTTTATGGCTGCATAGTATTCCATGGTGTATATGTGCCACATTTTCTTAACCCAGTCTATCGTTGTTGGACATTTGAGTTGGTTCCAAGTCTTTGCTATTGTGAATAGTGCCGCAACAAACATACGTGTGCATGTGTCTTTATAGCAGCATGATTTATAGTCCTTTGGGTATATACCCAGTAATGGGATGGCTGGGTCAAATGGTATTTCTAGTTCTAGATCCCTGAGGAATCGCCACACTGACTTCCACAATGGTTGAACTAGTCTACAGTCCCACCAACAGTGTAAAAGTGTTCCTATTTCTCCACATCCTCTCCAGCACCTGTTGTTTCCTGACTTTTTAATGATCGCCATCCTAACTGGTGTGAGATGGTATCTCATTGTGGTTTTGATTTGCATTTCTCTGATGGCCAGTGAAGAGAGCCTCCTGTATCTATCCCTAATACCACTGCTCTAGTTTAAGTACTCATCATCTCTACTGGTCCTTCTCCTAGTCTTCTCTCTTCTTACCCTCCCAATATCTACCCTCCACACTTTATTTACTTATTTATTTATTTAGAGACAGGGTCTCACTTGCCCAGACTGGAGTGCAGTGGCACAATCTCAGCTCACCACAACCTCTGCCTCACAGGCTCAAGCGATTCTCCTGCCTCAGCCTCCCAAGTAGCTGGGATTATAGGCATGTGCCACTACTGCTGGCTAATTTTTGTATTTTTAGTACAGACAGGGTTTCACCATGTTGGCCAAGCTGGTCTTGAACTCGTGACCTCAAATGATCCACATGCCTTGGCCTCCCAAAGTGCTGGGATTACAGGCATGAGCCATCATGCCTGGCCAACTCTCCACACTTTAATCAGAACTATCTAATTAAAACACTACATTGGGCTAGGCGCAGTTGCTCACATCTGTAATCCCAGCACTTTGGGAGGCCGAGACAGGCAGATCACGAGGTCAGGAGTTCAAGACCAGCCTGGCCAACATGGTGAAACCCTGTTTCTACTGAAAATACAAAAAGTAGCTGGGTGCGGTGGCAGGCACCTGTAATCCCAGTGACTCAGGAGGCTGAGGCAGAAGAATTGCTTGAACCCAGGAGGTGGAAGTTGCAGTGAGCCGAGATTGTGCCACTGCACTCCACCCTGGGTGACAAAGCAAGACTCCATCTCAGGGAAAACAAAACAAAACAAAAATCCACTACATTGGCCGGGAGTGGTGGCTCATGCCTGTAATCCCAGCACTTTGTGTGGCCAAGAGAGGTGGATCACTTGAGGTGAGGAGTTTGAGACCAGCCTGGCCAACATGGTGAAACCCCATGTCTACCTAAAAATACAAAAATTAGCCAGGCATGGTGGTGTATGCCTGTAATCCCAGCTACTCAGGAGGCTAAGGCAGGAGAATCACTTGAACCTGGGAGGCAAAGGTTGCAATTAGCTGAGATCACGCCACTGCACTCGAGCCTGGGAAACACAGTGAGACTCCGTCTCAAAAACAATACAAAAAACAACAAAAAACACTACATTGATCATCAATCTTAAAAGCCAAGCTCCATAGGGTAGCACACAAACTTCTCCAAGATCTGGTTCCTACCTACTTCCTTATTTTACAATGTTTCACCTGCTTAGAGTTTCCACTTCTGCCGTTATTTTGTACATCCATGCCTTGGATCTTACTGCGTCTTCAACTGTAAATGCCTTTCCTATTTTTCATTGCCCCGCTAAATTTTACTTATCCTCCAACACTTAACTCAGGAGTTGTCTCCTTCAGAAAGCTTTCTCTGAAGCCCTAGACCGTGTGAATGGCCAGATTCTGTGCTCCCCACTCTGTGCTTACCCTATCACTTGCTATAGTTTAATGTAATTTATCTATGTAATGGAATGTATCTGTATGCTCTTGAAAGTCAGGGACAGGTTCACTTTATGTACTTGCATTTTTTTTTTTTTTTTTTTTTTTAGCTCATCCAACATCATAGAATGTACTTGGTTTTTCTGTTTTGTTTTGTTTTTGTTTTTTTGAGATGCAGTCTTGCTCTGTTGCCGAGGTTGGAGCGCAGTGGCACAATCTTGGCTCATTGCAACCCCCGCCTCCCGAGTAGCTGGGATTACAGGCGTGCAGCATCATGCCCGGTTAATTATTTTCATATTTTTAGTAGAGATGTGGTCTTATCATGTTGCCCAGGCTGATCTTGAACTCCTGACCTCAAGTGATCCGCCAGCTTCGGCCTACTAGAGTGCTGGGATTACAGGCATGAGCCACTGTGCCAAGCTGTACTTGTATTTTTTATGGATGGATGGAAACATATACTGACCTACTAGGAATTCAGTAATGCTCTCAAATCAATTTCCATTTATTAATAACAGCTGCATCTGCCTATATTGGAAAATCAGCAGCACATTACATTGGAAATATTATTTATTCTGCCCACAGAATAGTTCATATGAGTTACAGATTTCACTGGAATAATTTCCTGGCTCCCAATGTAGTTCTTAGGATACTGTATACTTACTTTAAAAATTCTATTAAATTCACTGCTATTAAATGAGTTTAGCAGGAATGAACCAGATTCATTAACAATGCTATGATAAACACAAATAAATAAAACAGCATGGAACTAGAATTAATATTATTTCAATTACTAATCTCCACCCCCTATATAATAACCTAACAACCCATTTTAGAGATTCAGAAACTGAGGTGGCCATGCATGGTGGCTCACGCCTATAATCTCAGCACTTTGGGAGGCCGAGGCCAGTGGATCATGACATCAGGAGATCAAGACCATCCTGGCCAACATGGTGAAACCCCATCTGTACCAAAAATACAAAAATTAGCTGGGTGTGGTGGCACATGCCTGTAATCCCAGCTACTCGGGAGGCTGAGGCAAGAGAATTGCTTGAACTAGGAAGTCAAGGGTTACAGTGAGCCGAGATCGCGCCACTGCACTCCAGTCTGGCGACAGAGCGAGACTCCACTTCAAAAAAACAACAACAACAACAACAACAAAAAACTGGGGTTCAGAAAAGTTAACTGGTTCAGAATCAATTCACTGGTAGCTGGTGTCAGAACTGGGACTCCCTGATTATGAAGTCAAGTCTAAGTTTTGCCATTTACTTTTTTGGTAAACTTTGAAACACCACTTTATCTCCTGGCTTTTCCATTTCTTGGTCCATGGAACAATAACTTTGCAAGACTGCAGGGAAAATGAATTACTTAAAGTGTCCCTGCCCCCAGTGTGACCATCATTATTTTTTGCAGAACTTAAAAACACAGGTATATGAATAATGAGATCTATATTTTCATCTACCACCAAGAAGCTTAAAATCTGGTTGGGGCCGGGCGCTCTGGCTCATGCCTGTAATCCCAGCATTTTGGGAGGCTGAGGCAGGTGGATCACAAGGTCAGGAGTTCAAGACCAGCCTGATCCAACACAGTGAAACCCCGTCTCTACTAAAAATACAAAAATTAGCTGGGCGTGGTCATGCATGCCTGCAATCCCACTCAGGAGGCTGAGGCAGGAGAATCGCTTGAACCCAGGAGGCAGAGGTTGCAGGGAGCAGAGATCATGCCACTGCACTTCAGCCTGGGCGACAAAGCAAGACTCCACCTCAAAAAAAAAAAAAAAAAAAATCATGTTGGGGGAAATGGTCTATTACTGTAGTATTATCAATGCTGTATTTTCTTTTTTTTTGAGACGGAGTCTTTTCAAAGTTATTAATGTGCTTATGACACACTAAAAGCAGTATAATACTTTGATTTAAATTATTTAAGTAGCTATCTTTTTAAGCTGCCTTCACAGCAATTCACTGGAACAAAAAGAATGTTCAATTATTTTAATTATTTTCAAAAATTAGAGAAAGAATATATGTTCAGGTGCTTTCTTCCTTTTGAGTTTTCATTTGTTTACTTACTATAATTATTAAGATTGAACAGGCCTTTTGGTTGCCAGATTCACAAAGAACACTTAAGTGACTTACAGAAACAAAAAAGTATCAAGAATGTAAACTGTGTAATTCAGTCGTGTCTTAAGAAACAATGTTGAACCATAATAAAGGAGATCAGTGATTTCTAAAGACAATAGATACATAGTACGTAAACCAAAGAATAAGCATTTCACAGTCTTACACAAACTTAGTGTTTAAAAGGCATTAACTACCTTAATTAGATGAAATCTAGTGGATTTTGTTACTTTTTTAGATTATTTGCTTTTTATATAGGCAAAAGATTATGATAATCGTTTTTATGGTACTTTACAATGCCATTGGGGATATGTGAACAAATATCTTAACCAATTTTTCGTTAATGTGCCTTCCCTGCCCCCGAAGAGTGTAATCTCTTTCAATTTCTTTTTTTCTCTCAAGCTCTGCACGGAATTTTCCTCTCCTCTTCATCCTGATGGTGTAATACATGATCACGTACGTGTTCGTTGTCTTGTTTTCCTCTGGGTCACATGGGTACTTCTATTTCCTTCTCCTTTTTCATCTTTTCTCTCATTATGGTCTCTAACAAGATCCTCTCCAGGGTCTCTCTGATCTCTATGCTAATAGCAAAGCACTGGAATGATGAAAAGGAAGACAAAGAGAAAAAAAAAAGTCCCAAAAGCAGCTGGGAGCCCTTGGTTTTAACCATCTCTATGGAAACAATTCCACACAGATAGGTCTGGAAACAATTCTGTAGGGATCACTGGAGCAGTGGTGAGCCAGTCTCACCAAGCCTTATTTACAGGATTCAACTTGCAAATGGGAATCATTGACAAGACTTTTTTTCTTTTTTTTTAAGAAAAGTAGTAAAATAGGAAGCCAAATAAAATGTACATTTATGACTATGTAGCAGTTTTTTGTTTGTTTTTTTGTTTGTTTTGAGACGGAGTCTCATTCTGTCACCCAGGCTGGAGTGCAGTGGCACGATCTCAGCTCACCGCAACCTCTGCCCACCAGGTTCAAGCAATTCTTGTGCCTCAGCCTCCCAAGTAGCTGAGATTACAGGCATGTGCCACCAAGCCCAGCTAATTTTTATAGTTTTAGTAGAGACAGAGTTTCACTATGTTGCCCAGGATGGTCTCAAACTCCTGACCTTATGTGATCCACCTGCCTCGGCCTCCCAAAGTGCTGGGATTACAGGCGTGAGCCACCACACCTAGCCTATATAGTGTATTTTTTAACTCAAAACTTCCTACTGTAATAATAAAAAGGCAAAAGGAATGTGTAAACCAATTTCAAGTCCTTCCTGAGCATGCACATTGGCAGAGTGCCTGACCCAAAGAAATTATGGCAAGCAAGCAAGCAAGCAGTAGTTTGGTAGTGAAAAGTCAGTCATGTCATTAGAATGATTTTAAGATTGTGCCCCATAACCACACAAAATATGCAGAAGGAATGCCAAATTCAATCAGGCAGTAAAACAAATTGTTTGAATTCAAGCAAGGAGTGAAGGAGATTACAGAATTCCATCTACCAAATCAGGTTGAAAGACTGAAACAATAAAAGTAGCCATGTAACTTGAACCCAGGAGGACTAAGGGAAGAACTCCATCAGAATTGTGGGAGCTTAGAGTCTTATTAATACAGCAATTTTTTTTAAAAGGAGAGAGAAGGGTTGGGACTCACAGTGTCAGTGATAATGGGACTATAAAGTTTCAGGCCTGTTCAAAAAGTCTCCAGCCAATAAGCTAGTAACCACAGGTCTCCTGAAATGGTAACTCCAGTGTTAATTAGGTGACATAACCTCAATTTTCCAAAAATGATGTCTGTTTCCTTAAGTTATAGGTAAGTTATTTGTAACCTCACGAAGGTTCATAGTGTTTTAAGACCCTGGCCCTTGGGTAAAACCATATGGGCTCCAATTCTAGCTCTACCACTCAACTGTGTGACCTTGGGCAACTATTTTCACTTCTCTAGGACTTAGGCACTTCATCTATAAGTAAGCTACACGCTGTACTCCATTTGCTCTTTACAACCCTAAAAAATAAATATGAGCCATTGTTACTACAGCATCCTTGTTTGGTTTTCCACCTCTTGTAATGATGATAACACTGTCCTTTCTTCCTTCCAGAGTATTTTTAGGGAGCGGGCCATTGGGGGTATGTGAGCACCATGACTTAGGGAATTCTTACTGCCCCACACTCGTCTTAAGCAGGTTTGAGGATGAATTAAAGCCTTAAAATGTAAGTTTCCATTAAATGAAGGTAATGGAAACTTACCTGTCTCCATCCTACACACTGCAGATCTCAGGGGAGAAAAAACTATACATCCTCCTACGTTGCTAACACCTCTCAACCTACCCCCATCAGGCTTCTCAGTATCTGTACCATAAAGTTGAAAGTCTTTTGGCCGGACATTGAAGATTGTCTACAATCTGGCTTCATCCACATTTCTAACATTACTCCATCTTCCTGACACCCCACGTATGTTCCTACCTTTGTACTTGAACTTGCACTGATTTTTTTGGGGGGTGGGGGGAGGTGGGACGGAGTCTCGCTCTGTCGCCCAGGCTGGAGTGCAGTGGCGCGATCTCGGTTCAATGCAAGCTCTGCCTCCCGGGTCCACGCCATTCTCCTGCCTCAGCCTCCTGAGTAGCTGAGACTACAGGGGCCCGCCACCATGCCCGGCTTTTTTTTTTTTCTTTGTACTTTTAGTAGAGACAGGGTTTCACCCTGTTAGCCAGGATGAACTTGCACTGATCTCTTTACCAGGCTTCCTCTTAACCCTTTGCGCAGAAATTCGGGGTTTTTGTTTTTGAGACAAGAGTCTCGCTCGGTCTCCCAGACTGTAGTGCACTGGTGCAATCACAGCTCACTGCAGCCTCAACCTCCAGGGCACAAGCCATCCTTTTGCCCAGCCTCCTGAGTAGCTGGGACTACTCGGAAGTCCCATCTACTCCCGTGCGCTGCCATCACGCCCAGCTAATCTTTGTATTTTTTGTAGAGACAGCGCCTCACTATGTTTCCCAGGCTGGTGGTCCCCAACCCTTACGCTCAAGCCATCCTCCCCCTCGACCCCTCACAGGCGTAAGCCACCGCGGCCGGCCTTTTCTGGAACTTAAAAAAAAGGCCATAATGTGTCATTAGGAACCTTGGTGACATGATAGCAAAACCAAAATGTACTTATTAGGTGTCACTCGGAAGCGCAATTTTCAACAACGTAAAACTATAGAAAACAACCCAACGTTGGCCTCCACAGGCTAATCAGTCCCCGAGGCACTGACGGCGGGAGAGATGAAAACGCGAAGGCCAGAGGAGAAAAAGAGGAAGGATTTGCAGAGAGAACGGTAACGTGATGGACAGGAATACACCCAAGAAACCCGGATCCCGCGCGGCACACCGGGACGAAGCGCGCTGGGGGACGGCCAGCAGCTCCGGGCCAGGGGAAGGAGGCGTACACCCAGGCCGAGAGCCGAAATCGGCTCCGGTGGACGCTTTCATCTTCGCAGCCCAGAAACACTCCTATTTTTCACCGCACAATGCAAACATGGTGGACCAGAAAATCCGCCCCGCGTCTGCCGGCCGAACCACGTGGCGCCCTTTCCGCGCCGTCGATGCCTAGCCAGGGCGGGGCCATCACGGAATTTGTTCACGGTGGGGGCACATCACCGGAGAACTTCCCCAGAGCGGGACGGCACGGTTCCTTGTACACAGTGGCAGAACTGCCATTGCCATCGCCCCGAGGCGGCAGAATGGTACGCTCTGAAAACTGGATGGTTCTACCGTATGCAAGAAAGACGGTGCGCGCTGCAGCTCTTTAACTGGAACAGCCTCTGCTCTGTCTACCTCGCCCCCAACAGCTGCGCAGCCCACCACCGCGCAGGCGCGCTGCGTGCCGCCAGCGCCAGGCGAACCCGACTTTCCCGTCTCGCGAGAGTGGGGCCGGCCGCCTTCGCAGTTCTCGCTCCGCCCCCCACTTCTTGCTCGCACCCTCCCATCCCCCCAAGCCAGTAACTGTGCTGCGCAGCTCCCTAAGCGGTTGTCACCGCTGGAGACAGTTGGGAGAACCGTTGTGGCGAGCGCTACACGAGGCAAACGACTCCTCCCTTCTCTGAACTGGACCCCGCGAGCACCAGAGTCGGCGTAACTATCGCCTGACAGGGTATCTGAAGTAAAAGGGGGTAGGTTGGGCTGGTGGTTTCGAGAGCGGAGTCGGGAGAAGGACGAAAGGCCGGGAGGGGCTGGGTTGGGGGGTAGTGCGGTGGTCGCCGCTCGGAGGCCGCCGCTCCAAAGCGGCGGGGCTGCGCCTCCCCGACCATCTCCCACTTCAGGGAGAGCGGCCTGCCGATGGGAGGACTTGCTCAGGTGGAATTCAGTGGACGACGCCGAGGCCCGAAGTAGGGGACATCCAGCATTTCCCCCTTTCCCTGCTGGCTTGGCCTCCGCCATTTTGGGTACAGTGGCGCGGCCACCTCGGCTTCCCGCCCTTCCCCGCTCTTTTTACTTTTTGTTCCCCAGCTTCCGAAAACTGATCTAGAAGGCCAGGGGAGGGGGTGGTCAAGCTCCCTGGAAGGGATGAGGGTGGGTAGTGAAGCGAGGAGGGAAAGGCCGGGCAGTTGGGTGGAGGCAGGATCGGGGTTGCCGGGCGCGCTCCCGATGGAAATGGCGCCGGATGGGCCTGGCCTCCCACCGCGGCCTCCCTTCCTCCGCAGTCTCGGCAGGGCTACCTGGGCTGACGGGACTGCGAGTGACTTCTGACGCAGATTCCCAAGATGAGAGAGGCTGGAGCTGGGGGAGGAAAGCCAATGGCGACGAAGGTTCTCAACTCCCAAATCCAGGACAAAGGAGGCAGACGGTCTCTTTTGTAATTCTGCCGCCCGGTGGCGAAGGGTTTTAAGCCAGGCTTGGCTGCTGGCGGGGGGGGAAGGGGCGTACTCTCCCTAGCTCTCTGGTCTCTAGGGCAGCTAGATAAACGGAAAGTCTCCTGGGAGGAATAAAGGACGCTTAGCCGGCCCTTATATTCCAGATTTGGAACTTCGAAAAGAGTACGTACTGATTTTCCAAAGGGTTTTTTTTTTTTTCCATGTTTAAACGTTAATAAGGACTTTGTAAGCAGAAAAGTGGGTGATTTATCAAATAGGAATGTGAAATGGGCATGTTTCAAGTAGGTCGTCTGGGCCCAGAACTATGATTGTTGCTTTCTGAACTTTGGGGGTGGGGGTGGGGGTGGGTGATGTAGCAATTGTTTTGCGTAGTTTGGCGTATATATGTTAGAATTTGTTTTTAAGTTTTACTTTTGGGAAACAGTTAAAACAACCCAGTGATGGTAGATGTGTGTGTGTATTGAAATTGAGTTCCTTTCGATATTAAATCTTCCAGGAGTTGTATTTTGTGCAGGTTTTTTTTCGATGGCATTAAGGCTCTAGAAGTAAAATACTTCAAAACACGGTTATGGCTTATTTTGGTAGCTAGGCATGTTTTTTCTATAGTGTAGGAGTATGGTACACTGTAATCGTATTTTAAACAAGGGAATAAGCCTACTAAACAAAAACAAATTGTAAACCCAGTCACGTGGTGGTGGTGTGATTCGGATGAGGGTCCTGAGAACTGGATCCGCAATTTTCACTGAAGACACAGTACAGAAGGGACGAGAAAGGCCTGAGAGTAAGAATTTCTGATAATTCATGTAAAACTTTATAAGAATATTGTTACCTACTTTTCCAGCTCTAAAAAAAACTTACTATTGTTGAAAATGTTCAGTGATGCTTTGTCAAGATTGCCAAGGAAAAGTTTACGAAAATCTTAACCTTGAAACAGTAGGTTTGAGTGACCCTTTGAAGAGATAGTCTAGACTGTCCCGTAAAGTTATATATGATAAATAGCTTTACTAATTGGATTGGACTACACACCTTATTTCTGTCCTCTTTTTCATTTGTGCCGTTATCTGGAAATCCATCTAATTGCCTTTTTAAAATAATGTTATCTTTGATTTCCTTGTTTTGATAAACAACTGACTGAACTGCAGTAGATAAAAACCTGGTTCTAGTAAACTGACATTTTAGAGACCTTACCTCCTTAAGCTATTTAGGGGTATGTCTAGTTTTTTGTTTCTGTAAAGAGCAAGCCCATTGGGAAGGAATGATGTAAATTTTCTGTTAAACTTAAATCATCAGCACGTTTTCAAAAAAATAAAATTCATTCTCATTTCTTGACCACTGGGCTACCATTTAGAAAGTTATTTATTGATGCGTAAAATCCTTTATGTATTACTTCAGAAGATAGGCTACGCCTCCGTGTTAAGAGGATTCTCTATTTAATTTGTTCTCTAGTGGATTTTTTTTCTTTAACGACTTTGGTATATAATTCACATACCATAAACTTCACCAATTTTAAATGTACAGTTTAGTGGATTTTAGTACATTCACAGCGTTGTGTGACCGTCACTACAATTTAATTTTAGAACATTTTTGTCACTCCAAAAAAGTTACCCATACCCTTTACTGGTCATTCCCATTGCTGGCATCCTCCCTCCCCTCAAGCCTCAGACAATCATGAATACAAATGGAATCATAGAATACGTAGTATTTTGTGACTGGCTTGTTTCACTTGGTGTAATGTTTAGAAAATTATAAAGTCTCATAAAACTGACCGAAGCTATCTTCATATTTTAACTGTGGTATCTTTTATTGATACTAGCACCTAGAATTCTTAAAGCAGAGTAGTGATTAGCCATGACATTGTTGCAAAGAAAGGTTGAGGTGGATTATCCTGAATAATTAGTAAACTGTTTTAAGTAGTTTTTGACAGCTTTATTAGAGCAGATTGCTTCTTCCTGTGCCCTTAGAGTTTTTCTTGTTTTTGTTTTGTAGGTAGAATTTTTAGTTTTGAAGGGGTTGGTAGAGTAAGGCTGTTTTTATTGTATGTGCTTTGCATACATGGTCACCCTGTAAAATAGATTAAGTGTTCCGATTTTGGTTGGGTTTTCTGCAATTAAAAATTGTGTTAACAGTTTAGTGTTTCTTACAGATAACACTGATAACACTTTTTTGTTTTCATTGGGTCTTATTGGTACAGACTGATCCAAAAATCCAATTGTCTTGCTGGTATTCTTGTGAATTGCTAAGATTTAGGGGTAAATTAATTTTTCTTTTTCTTTTTTTTTTTTTTTTTTTTAAAGCATTTGCTCCTTAAACGCAAATCGTACCACTAAGATCCTCTCACAACAGATTAAGGTCGAATTTGCAGAGTTCTTCCATTTTTCATGAAGCAGTGAGGGTAGATCTGTACCACTTTTTCCGTTCTGTGTAAATCATCCTTTATGGGAAACACTTATTTTTTAGGTTGGTGCTATTAAAAAAGTAAAACGATAGGCATTTTCAAAACATCTCTGAACTTTTTTTTTTTCCGAACTGGGTTGGGGCCGCCTCCTCTCAGAGCTACTCTTTAGAATAGTATTAAACTTTTAAAAGCCTTTGCTGGCTTTGGGAAATAAAATTTTTAACAATTCTCAGTTTTTTTCAAGGCTTGAATTGTTTTCTGTCCTTTAAGGTTCACATATTTTGTGTATGGTATAGCTCGTTGGCTTTTGCAGGGCCCCTTAAAATCCAGTAACAATTGCCATCAGTAAATGCTTACCCTGAGGCAGACCAAGCACTTGAATAGTCCAGTGAAGTATAGGGTACAACTGCTATAGTTTACAACTGAAGAGGCTCAGGTTAAGTGGTTCAGGTAGCCAGTGAATGGCAGAATAGGGATTCAGACCCAGAACATTCATACTGTTTATTTGTGTGCATAACAACTAGTTGTAAGGTCAGTTAAAAATTTGTATTCCCATTTTGGTTTTCTATGTCTAGAGTGGCACCTAGGGCTGAAGGTGATTGACACTAGAGGTACTTTTAACCACTTCCAGAGAATTTCTACATTAGCTTATTTTAAGTGCATGAATTCTAGGAAAAAAAATTTTACCCTTTGCAGATGCCACCCCTAAGAGTTGCACCAACAAATAGATGACATGAAATTAAGCGTTAGTGAATGCTGTTGATACGAAATACGATCTTCAAACATAAAGGAATCAAATGAACAAACTGTTTTGTTTACAGGGGAGGAGGTGGTGAGGGAAAGGTTTGAAATACTCAGGTGAGTCGGATTCCTACAGCTGCATAGTGAGATTTGTAAGGTTCTGGTAAGTTTCTGCAGCTGAAGGACTTCTGCATTCACCTCTTTTGTAAATATTATGGAATTTTAAAAGGAAGGATGGTTGCCTCTGGAGAAGGGAACTGGGAACTGAGGTCATTTTGGAGGGGAAGGGGGGCTTCTAGATGTACCTTTTATGCTTTATTAAAAAGTATATTACCTGTTTTTTAAAGTTTGTGTTTAAATCTATTTGATTAAAAAGTTGAGTAAACTGGTTTCTAAACACTGTCTCCAGTGGCTTCAAAAACACAGGTACTGTTGGAAGGCATTCACTTTTGAGTGGCCTTTGACCTCAGTTTTAATCTAATTCAGTCATTTTATAATCTTGCTCTTGGTGAGTTTAAACTAGATTTGGCTAAAATAGAGGTGGGAGTGTTGGCCCTTCAAAGACAGTTTGATGTGTTCAAAATTGTAGTGCATTTAAAAGGGTTAGACTTCTGTGATATTTTTCCAACATCAATCAGTACTCATTGCATTTTTTTACTTAGGCTCTTGATGTTAGTGGATACTGGTATTATATGCAACTTCTGAATAAGTTTTAAAGAATTCGAATAATCAGTTGAATAAAAACCTGAAAAGTGGTGAATGAAAATTTGAGAGATAAGGAAAGGCTAGAGTTGGCATTCAGAGGACACAAATAGTTTGAAGACTCTGGTAGTAGAATTATGCCAGTTTTCTTAAAATTAGGCAATATATACTATTGATACTAAGAAATTCAGTACTTTTCCGTAGGAGGAGGGGTCAGGTCTCATTGCCTTTTCCCTACCCCAAAATATGAAAGGTGGTCTACAATTTTGTCGTGGCATTGTCACAGGAGTTGGCCCCATGTTACATTTCCTCTTGTGGCACCTCTGAGAGGTGTTTCTTCATTACCTCTTGACAAGAGTATATTTTGATTGACTGCTCTATGTGCTTGTTTATTTTTTATAGCATTTAAATCAAACGGTATTGAGATGGATTGGGTTATGAAACATAATGGTCCAAATGACGCTAGTGATGGGACAGTACGACTTCGTGGACTACCATTTGGTTGCAGCAAAGAGGAAATAGTTCAGTTCTTTCAAGGTACCTCTAGTATTAGTCAAAGTTTAGTAGTATTGTAATTTTATATTTGTATTGTTTTACTGTTTTTAATTTGTAAAACCCATTTGATTTTGGAACTTTTAAGTTTAACTATGATAGTCTTGGTTAATGTATTAAAATAATGTGCTCCAGTTAATATTCAATACAGAATGTGTAGAATATGTAAAACCTAATTAATGTGCAGTAACATATTTGAGAATTGTGATGAAATGAACCGTGAATTAGTATATGGAGCATATATTTGATTTGTAGCCTTTTTTTCATGTAATATAGGTGGGCTTTTAGAGTGTGTGTAATTACACAGTGTTTTTACACTGGTCGCAAAAAATTTATTTAATCCAGTAATATTTGAAAAAATCTTTCATTTGTATTATGGGGTGATGGGAAACTAAGCTTTTTTGTTTTGTTTTGTTTAGACTTGTTTTAAATATTTGATTCAGATGGGAATGTTTCAGCCTTTAACACTGTTCCCCTTGATGGGGTTATTTGTCCTTGGGTTAAAGGGTTGGAAATCGTGCCAAATGGGATAACATTGACGATGGACTACCAGGGGAGAAGCACAGGGGAGGCCTTCGTGCAGTTTGCTTCAAAGGAGATAGCAGAAAATGCTCTGGGGAAACACAAGGAAAGAATAGGGCACAGGTGGGGATGGAGAGTTTGGGATGGTGTTAAATTTTTATTTTTGGGGGTTGTGGGTCACTATTGCTTAAATGGGGGGGTAGCCATAACATTTTTCTGGGGTAGTTTAAAAGAATTGATAATTATCTAAATTTAACTTGGAAACTACAGATTTGGGTGGGGAATTAATGCTAATAGTTAAATTAAAATTAGATTGTTTCCATTTCTCTGTAGGATGTTGTTGATAAATGCTTTTGTATAATCACCTATTTCCTTTAAAACACCTATTATGTACTAAAAGAGACAGTAAAAATATATTTATACTTTATGAATTGTTTTCCGTGACTAATTTCTTTATAAAACTTAAATATTAAGTTTGTAGGTTTAAACTGTTAACTTACGGTGTACTTAGGCAATTTAAATTGGGTTATGTATCTAGATATAGAAAAACTTACTGCATTTTGCCCAGTATCTAATTTACACTAATACATTTATGCTGAAACCTGTACCTTAAAACATTTTTAAATAGGTATATTGAGATCTTCAGAAGTAGCAGGAGTGAAATCAAAGGATTTTATGATCCACCAAGAAGATTGCTGGGACAGCGACCGGGACCATATGATAGACCAATAGGAGGAAGAGGGGGTTATTATGGAGCTGGGCGTGGAAGTATGTATGACAGAATGCGACGAGGAGGTGATGGATATGATGGTGGTATGTGTATCTAATGAACAAAGGTTCTGTTGTCATTTTCTTAATGTTCCTGACACTTTGTCAAGAAATACAGAAATGGCAGTAATTTCAGTACCTATTAGGTTTTAAAACCTGTTCATGAAAATATGGATTCCCATGGCTAGCCGTGGGACTTGATTGATGCACATATTGGCACCTAGAAAACTTACACAGAAATTAAAATTAAGATGTTGGCATATTTTGACCTTTTTTTGCCTAAGGATGAAATTTAATTTACATGTCTGAACTTAATTAACCTTTTGAGATTTTAAATTTCCATCACATGTTGACTGCTTTTTTCATAGGTTTTAAGTTGGGAATTGCAAACTTGCAATCAAGTTACATAGACTGTTACCACAAAATGTTTTTGTAAACTAAATTATAAAATTTATCTCTGGAAAGTGTGTAGTGATGTATTTCTCTTTAAATTACACAGGTTATGGAGGTTTTGATGACTATGGTGGCTATAATAATTACGGCTATGGGAATGATGGCTTTGATGACAGAATGAGAGATGGAAGAGGTAAAATAAATATTAAAGACATTTTTATTCATAGGTAAATTTTAGTATTTGCTTTGCAGGCTCTTAGTGGTAATATAGGAAACTTGTATAAAGTTAATTCAGACAAATGTCAGTGCATTCCTATATAGAGCTTTATACCTTGTATAGTATGTATGTATACTTCCCTACTTGTATCTGTGATAGTTTATAATCTTGGCAAATTGTGTTTTCCAGGTATGGGAGGACATGGCTATGGTGGAGCTGGTGATGCCAGTTCAGGTTTTCATGGTGGTCATTTTGTACATATGAGAGGGTTGCCTTTTCGTGCAACTGAAAATGACATTGCTAATGTGAGTAATTTTTAATAACTGTTAGTGGTTTTATACTTATCCTGGTGTCTAAATCTTTAAGCATTCTTAATGTTCTCATAGCTTAATACCAGAATCTCTTGAATAGAAAAATAGATCTACCTTTAATTCTTTTTTTGAGATGGAGTCTTGCTCTGTCCCCCAGGCTGGAGTGCAGTGGGGTGATCTCTGCTCACTGCAAGCTCTGCCCCCCCCGGGTTCACGCCATTCTCCTGCCTCAGCCTCCTGAGTAGCTGGAACAATAGGAGCCCGCCACCACACCCGGCTAATTATATCTACCTTTAATTCTAATCACTGATGGATATTTTTGTATCCATTGTGTGTTAACGTACATAGGATTCAAGCAAGTAAAAAGCTACATTCGTGAAGTCCGGTTAAGAGTATAATGAAAGACTGATCAGCATAGAATGGTGATGACTATACCATTTTGTGCTGGTGTCTTTTGTTGTACTGTTTTTTGTTTTGTTTTTTGGGTTTTTTGTTTTGTTTTCTTTTTTGAGACAGTCTTGCTCTGTCGCCCAGGCTAGAGTGCAGTGGCGCGATCTCGGCTCACTGCAACCTCCACCTCCCGGGTTCAAGTTATTCTTCTGCCTCAGCCTCCTGAGTAGCTGGGATTACAGGCGCACACACCATGGCACCCGGCTAACTTTTTGTATTTTTAGTAGAGATGGGGTTTCACCATGTTGATCAGGCTGGTCCTGACCTCGTGATCCGCCTGTCCCAGCCTCCCAAAGTGCTGGGATTAGAGGCGTGAGCCACCGCGCCTGGCCTGTATTAGGGTTTGAAAGAGTGAATATATAAATATTAGTGATTTGGTTTGGCCTTCTAGGCTAGATAGTGATTAGAAACTGAGGAGTTGAAAATAACAGGAATGGATGCTGCTGTGTTGTCACTGATGTGAAACTGGTTAGTTTCAGATTTGTTAGGAGGTCAGCAAACTTTAGTCCATGGGCTAAATCTGGTCACACCATTCCTCTACCTGTTGAGTAGTTACATTAGAGACCCAATGGCCATTCAAGCCAAAAGTACTGACTCTCTGGCTTTAAAAGCAATGGTGTACTCTAGATCTTACTGGGAATCAACTGGTCTGAGTTCCAAGTGCTTTTAATGATAGTTTAAAACCTGGCTAACTTGTGATTAGAACCAAATGATACCTTTTGGGGAACAATTTCATGTAGTTTTAAATAGTTGCTTTATTCAAACCACATGGTTCCAAATCATGATATCCCGTTTCTCTCTCTCTCTCTCTGTTTTTTTTTTTTTTTTTTTTTTTTTTTTTTTTTTTTTTTTTTTTTTTTTTTTTTTGACGGAGTCTCCCACTCTGTCTCTCTCAGGCTGGAGTGCAGTGGCGTGATCTTGGCTTACTGCAGCCTCCACCTCCTGCGTTCAAGCGATTCTCTGTCTCAGCCTTCTGAGTAGCTGGGATTACAGGCGTGAGCCACTGCGCCCTGCCTATCTGCTTATTTTAAAAGCAGTAAATTCTTTACATTATCTCTAAGTGTATACTCTTACATTCACAGATACTCTTACATTCACAGAACCTCTGTAGTTGACTTAAGTTTTTAGTCTGGCAGGGCAGTGGAAGGGTTTGTTTTAATTGGTGAGGAAAAATCAAGGTATGTGGTTTTACTTTTAATATTCTCAATAGAAAAGTAAGTAAGTGTTTCCTTTTATTTAGTTCTTTTCACCACTAAATCCAATACGAGTTCATATTGATATTGGAGCTGATGGCAGAGCCACAGGAGAAGCAGATGTAGAGTTTGTGACACATGAAGATGCAGTAGCTGCCATGTCTAAAGATAAAAATAACATGCGTAAGTGGTGTCTTTGGCACGCTATCTTATTTCCTAAACGTGAATTTATAAAGTAAGAGGCTCTAAGATCTGTAGGTAACGCTTGGCAGTTGTTGGGATTTAAAACCATTTGACCTCTATAATGGCTTTCTGTGGGCTTTGTATATCGCTGTACTAGTAATTAATAAGCATACTTTGTTTAATATTACTTAATTGATCTTTTTTACAAAGCTTGTATTGATGAATTTGATCCATCATTCCTTTCTCCCGTTACTCTTTTTTTTTTTCTTAAAGAACATCGATATATTGAACTCTTCTTGAATTCTACTCCTGGAGGTGGCTCTGGCATGGGAGGTTCTGGAATGGGAGGCTACGGAAGAGATGGAATGGGTATGTAAAGTTTTTAAAATATGCAGGGTTAGCTGCTTATCAATGAGTCTCAATTTTTTTCTTTTTTTTTTTTTTTTAAAGATAATCAGGGAGGCTATGGATCAGTTGGAAGAATGGGAATGGGGAACAATTACAGTGGAGGATATGGTACTCCTGATGGTTTGGGTGGTTATGGTAAGTATCTCTAGTTCAGTTTTTGTTAGTCCCCATACGTAGTGTAAACTTTAAAGTGCAGGTATTTTATTATTTCATGCACAGATATCTCCTGCTGAGTGATTCTTAATATCTTTTTCTTAAGGCCGTGGTGGTGGAGGCAGTGGAGGTTACTATGGGCAAGGCGGCATGAGTGGAGGTGGATGGCGTGGGATGTACTGAAAGCAAAAACACCAACATACAAGTCTTGACAACAGCATCTGGTCTACTAGACTTTCT